>NW_024369151.1:5675738-5676419 GCF_014805655.1 Passer montanus
GCGGGTCGGGCCGGGCGGGGGCAGCGCTACTCACCTGGCGCCATGGGGGCTGGTCCCGGCTGGCCCCGGCTCCCCGGGCGGGCCGGGCTCCGCGTCCTGCTCGGGCCCGCTCCCCCCGCCGCGGCCTCGGCTGTCAACAAACCCGCCGTCACTTCCTCCGCCCGCGCCGGAAGCGCCAGCGCGCCCTTCCCCGGAAACACCGGCCCGGCCGGAACGCTCGGTCAGCGGGGACCCGCGGGGACGGGGACGTTCGGTGACGTCACAGGGCCGTGACGCCACGCGGCGGAGGCACTGACGTCACCGCGCGGGGCAGAGCTCGGCCCAGACCCCCCCGCGCCCCCTCACAGAGCGGGGCCATCCCCGCGGGCCCCGCTCGCGGCTGCCATTGCCACGGGCTGCAGCGTGCCCGGCACAGCGCGACCGCCCCGCGGGTCTGCTCAGTGCTGGGGGGGCCGGCTGCTGCAGCCCGCGGGGTCTCTCCCCACGCCGTGTGCCCAGGGCGGGGATCCGGGGCAGGGACGGGACCGGGCCCGGGGGGAGCCGGGGCAGGGACGGGACCGGGCCCTGGCGCTTGGTGCCGGGGGAGGGCCCCACGCCGTGTGCCCAGGGAGCCGGGGCAGGGACGGGACCGGGCCCGCGGGCACCGGGAGAGCCTGAGGCGGGCAGGGGCGGGGCTTACCG
>NW_024369151.1:5676436-5687788 GCF_014805655.1 Passer montanus
CAGGGCCGGGTCCGTGCGGCGCGGCGGGCTGGCCACGCCCCGCGGGGCGGGGCCCGGGCCGCAGCCCCCGGCCGGGCGGCGTTTCCAGCCGGAGCGCTTTCGCGGCGCGCGGGGAAGGGGCGCCGGGGCCGCCATGTCGCGGCTGCACCAGAGCAGGTCGGTGCTGGGGGCTGTGTGGGGACCCGGCTCTTTCCGCCCCCCGCCCTGCCGGGGCTGCGCGGCGCGGGGTGCGGGCTCTCGGGAATGGCGGGCTCTGAGGGCTCTGGGGGGTCTCGGGTTGGCCTTGGCAGCCCTGATGACGCCCGGCGCTTCGCTCCCCTCAGGATCGCGGACTTCCAGGAGGTGCTCGGCGAGCCCACGGTGGCTCTGGGCAAGCTCCGCGAGCTGTGCTTCAGCGGTGAGTGCGGCGGGGAGCGGGGCCGGGCGCGGCGCTGGTGCCGCCTGGCACGGGCTGTCCCGGGAGGATCCCGTGGGTGCCCCAGCAGCGCCCTTCGTGCCCCTCGGGGAGGAAAGCCTTGCCAGGCCTGTTTGTGAGGTGACATCAGCGACCGTGCGGGTGAGAGGTGGGCTAACGTGGTTATTTCTCTGCCTGGTGTTCCGCAGGAATTCCCTTTGATGGTGGGCTGCGCTGCCTGTGCTGGAAGGTGCGTTTTGCTTGGGGCGCTTTTCTTTCTTCAGAGTGATGCTTTGGCGGTTAAAGTTGTAAACAAACAATAAATCCAGAGCTTAAAAGCCGCTAGAAGTCAGCAGTAATTTGTGGAGATCAGCACTTTGCATGTGAACAGCCTCAGTTTTAAGCAAGCAGTGCATTTCGGTCAGGTTAGCTATTGATCAGTCCTACAAATAGTTCTGTGTGGAAAGCCAGTCCCTGAAATATTCCTGACTGTTGCTGAGCAATGTATTTGGGTTTTGAGAGAACTCCCAGCATTTTCCAAGAGCCAGTTTGAGCCACTGTGTTTGCTTTGCTCATCTTGCAGGTGTAAGAGCTCATTGAATATTAATTCCTGTTCACCTGTTCCCTGTGCAGATACTCCTGAACTACCTCCCTTTAGAGAAAGCCTTATGGAGCTCTTTGCTGAAGAAACAGAGGTAAGGCTGTTGGAACTTGTCCATTTATTTTCAAAGATATCTGCAGAGAAGAAGAATAGCCTTTAAATAATTAAGTACTTTTATAAAACAAATTGTTCTTGTGCGTGATGTGCTGTTCTCCCTGCTGCCTGGTGGACTGACCCCTTCAGTCAGAAAAGGAAATCAGATCCTTTCTGGCTGAGCAGGGTGGGACAGAGACATCTGTTTGAACTCTGTGTGCTCACCTTGACCTTACCTTCCTCATTGCAAATTCCTCTTTTCTTCTTTAAGGGATCTGTATTCCCAGTTCCTAAAAGAAATGATTATCCAGCCTGGCATTGCCAAGGCCAACCTGGGTGTTTCCAGGGAAGATGTGACCTTAGAAGATCACGTAAGTGTTGTGAAGCCTTTGTGCTGCAGAAGATTCCTCGGGGAGTTTCTGGCCCCCTGGGCTGCTCCTGGCTCTGTTCCCAACTGTTCTGCCCTGCCAGGGGGAGGGATGCTTCCCAGGTGCCAGCCTGGCACTGTTGTTGTGCCAGCCTTGAGTGTGAGTTCCTGGCAAAGCACCAGTGGCTCTGTAGAGAGCAGTTTCCAGCTCCTGCCCTCTGGGGCTGCCTGCCCAGGCTGTGGGTCTCCTAGGCAAAGGGAGAGGCTCACAAGAGGTTCCTGGAGCCATGAGATGCTCCCTGGGGAGTTTGGGTCCATGAGTGGATTCGGAGCAGAGGACAGAAAAGAACCAGGGCAGTCAGGCTGGGCTGTGGTGTGGAAGGCAGGAGAGTTGATTATTTCTGGTAATGCTGCCAGGTTGTTTTTTTTTTTTTTTTTTTTTTTTTTAACAGGGGATTTCCTGCATGCCTTGGCTTTCTCCTTCTCTGAAAGTGCTGTTAGGAGTGTGTGTGTGGGAGGAGTGAGTGAAGTAACTGATCAGAAGAGACTGTAAAATGATACAGCTGCTCCCATGACCATTCTGAGCGTTCACTCCCCTGCAGTCACCTGCCCCACTGTGATCTCTGGAGCCCTGGTGGTGTAAAACTGGCATGTCTGTAAAACCACACAGGCAGGTCACAGTGATCTTTGAATCCCTTGGAATGTAGCTGCTTGTTTTTTCCTTGGTTAGTTGTTAACTTTGTGTGGATCTTGGTGTGGAGAGAAGAACATCAGAGTACTGGGTGGGTGGATAGCTTTTACCCCAAGTCTAAATACCATCTCCATGGTACAGGTTTGGAGCTGCAGTTAGGAATCTTGTTAACAGAGGGGAAAAAAAAAACTGATTTAGGAACAAACTCTTGAAGAGATGAGTGAAAAGGATCAAAAACGTGAGAGGAAAAATGACCCTGATGTGCTCAGATTGTGCTGATGGCAGAGTGACAGCAAAAATGTTAAATCATTGTTTACTGAGGATTTCGATACGTGTGAAACATGCTTTTTCTGTTGTTTCTCTCTTCAGCCTCTCAATCCAAACCCAGACAGTCGATGGAACACTTACTTCAAGGATAACGAAGTGCTCCTCCAGATAGACAAGGATGTCAGGTGTGTCAGATTTCTGAACCCGAGTGGTTTGGCCAACAAATTGCACTTTGAAAACAAAGTTTAATATTAAACCGAGCCTCCCACTCAACATGGGGCACGTACTTCCTTCTTGTCCCTGATTTCCTCGTGTCCCTGCTAGGAGGCTGTACCCTGACATGGCGTTTTTCCAGCGCCCCACGGATTATCCCTGCCTGTTGATCCTGGACCCCCAGAACGAGTTTGAGACGCTGCGCCGGCGCGTGGAGCAGACCACGCTCAAGTCGCAGACGGTGGCACGAAACCGCAGCGGGGTGACAAACGTGAGCTCTGGGCTGGGGCTGTCCTGGGCACAGGGCAGGGTCTCCCATTGGGAAGGGGAAGGGTGATTACTGGGCTGCTCTCTGTTTTTCTATCTGCTCGTGCAGTGGAATTAGGGAAACACCCCAGCAGATACTGAGCATTCTGGGGGCTGGGCATGGTAGAATCAGTTGAAGTACCTGACAGACTGTAGGGAATTAGAGGTGTATTTAATTTTAAAGATTGTTTTTACCTGACTTCTGTTAGAATTTGGAGTCACAAGCCATTTTACATCTGATATATGCCTTCCTGTACGGCAACAAAACACTGAAGGGTTTATTTACTATGAATTTATTACAAATTTCCGCAGTCCTCCAGAACTGGATCTCAAACTTGGAACTAGGAGAAGAGCAGAGTATCTGTTTAAATGTGTAGTCTCTTTCCCCTTTCATGAGTATTACTGCACACGTGCTGTTGGGGAAGGTGGCTTCTCCCACAGCTCTCAATACCCTTCCCTCATACTACTGACAAAGAAGTGGAACTGCTGTGGTTTTTACTGTGTGAGATCATGTGGTGCAATGATTCAGAGGAAACTGTGTGCTGCTGCACAGACTTTGTTCTCCAGGGACAGCCAGCACCAGGACTTCTCTGCCTGTGTGCTCCCAGAGTTGCTTGTCTTGGTTTGTGTGGTATAAACAGCCCATTTTGGGGGGCCTACGTGTGTTAAAAGCCAAGCTAGGCACATGTGCTAAGGGATCTGTTACTTGGTTATCCTGATTCAGCCTTGTGTTCCAGGTGAGCTCCCCTCTTAAAAGCACCCCCAGCTCCCTGAGCGAGTACGAGGTTCTGCCCAACGGCTGCGAGGCTCACTGGGAAGTGGTGGAGAGGATCCTGTTCATCTATGCCAAGCTGAACCCTGGGATAGCCTATGTCCAGGGCATGAATGAAATCGTGGGGCCTCTTTACTACACCTTTGCTACAGACCCTAACAGTGAATGGAAAGGTGAGGAAGCCTTTTGGCTGCTCAGCAGTGGCTGTGGTACTGCAGCTTCTCTGCATGGCATGAGCAGTTTTGGGGAATTGGTAGGAGCTGAGTGGGCTGGAAGTGACGAGGACATGGGAAGTGAGGATTTTTGAGCAATTTTTGTTTGTTTATTAAACTCAAAATCCCCTTAGAACCTCTTGTTTCCTTGCACTTTATACAGATAGTAAGGAAAAAAATGGAAAGGGAGGACTTTGCCTGTTGCTTCTGCTTCACAGGAGCTCTGAGGGTGTGTGCTGGTGACAGATTATGTTCTTGTGCATAGATAACTGTTTTGTGACCTCATGTCACGCAGACCTTGTGTTGGACACAGGGTTAGTATCTGCCATGGCTCTGCAGTTGTTTCTTTTTTAGGGAAAATTAAAAAAAAAAGGTTGTCTAGTTTTGACCCAGACCAAGCAAGCCAAGATCTATTAGGATCTACTCCTCAGATCCAATACAGCAACCAGATTATGGAACAAGGACAATTTTACAGCTCTGTACCTCTCTCAGTGAGGCTTCCTCTATTGTTCCATTTTCTTCTTTTCTTTCCCCAGAACATGCTGAAGCAGACACATTTTTCTGCTTTACCAATCTAATGGCTGAAATTCGGGACAACTTCATTAAGAGCCTGGATGATTCTCAGTGTGGTATTACCTACAAAATGGAGAAGGTGTACTCCACCCTGAAGGAAAAGGATGTGGAGCTGTATTTGAAACTGGTGAGGAGCCAGGTGTTTCTCTGGGTCTTGGGTGGGATGTGAGGAGTGGCTTAACAGTGCAGGTGAATGTCAGTTTTGTTAAACTGCTGGAGTAGAACACAGAGTGTATGAAGGGCTTTGCCTGTGGGGCAGAGAGACTCCTACCTGAGAGCTGGAACAGCCTCTCCTTGGAGTGAGCCCAGAGTGAGCTGACACAGCAAGGCTTCCTCCCCTGCCTGCCTCTGAAAGCAAACTGTGGTTGTTGCACTGCTGCCAGCTGGGAGTCTGAGGGGACTTGGCCATGATCCTTGGTCACCTGCAGAGCTGGAGCCTTTACTCTTTTGTAGACATCAGTCAAAACATGAGTTTTGCTGTAGAGCTCTTCAGCATTCCAGGTTACAGAAATTGTTTCTGCTTTTAGGAACAAAACAAAAAACATCCCCCACACTGCACACACACACTTCTATTGCCACTGGCTGCCCTGACAGCACTGACTTAAACTCCATGGAGCACATTCCAAAGGAGAAGTGAAATCCCGTGAGCTGGATGATCCCACTGGTGTTCCCTTTCATCCAAAGGTTTTCAGCTGCTTTGGGTTTGTGTGAGTTTTGTAGAACACATGGAAGGCAACTTTCATTACAAACATCTCCAGTCTTATAGTCCATTTGGTGTGAAAGTCCAAGGAGATTTGGAAGGCAAAGCTATTCTTGTTACTGCTACCTTGACCAAATTACACTGAGTTTTTTTTCCATCTAGAAAAGTCAGGGTATGTTTCTTCTGTAATCCAGAAGATGGTTTGTCAGCACAGTGACACAGCCCACAGTGTTGGCTGGTAGCAGATCCAGTGGGGAGAAAAACTGCCTGATGTTTGGCTGGCAGGAAATGGTCTTGGCCATGCAGTAGCTGGTCCTTAAGAACATCAGCAGAATCCTGAGCTTGTCTGACCTTGGCTAAACTTAGGCTATGTTAGATTTAACATCAGAAAACAGGAAAACTTCAGGCAAAAGGTGCTTACAGCATGTTTTACCGACCATCAGTGTGAGCTCTGTTCCATCTTTGTTTATCTTTGTGAATAGTAAACCTTTTCATAAATACAAGGGTTCTGGAAAGGAGAGGAAATCCTGACAAACAGTGCCTGTGCTAGTGGGGGAGGGCTGCAGCTTTGCAGATAAAATGCTGCTGAAATGGGAACTTCAAAATTACTTGGCAGGTTTAACGGAACACAAATAGAGCCTTTAGGGAGCAAGGCTTCCTTTACTCCATGTTGTGGATAGAGGAGCATTTTCTGGCTTGGCTGTAGGTGTGGAGTGTGGCTGCACTGAAAATCTCTCAGTCAGGGTTGAATGGGAAGATCTCCAAAGGATGCAGAGGTTTTCTGCTGCTGCAGGATGAGCTGGGAGCTTAGAGCGGTGCTGGGAGGAGAGGGGGATGGAAACATGGGGTGCATCTCTTGCCTGTAGGGAGCTGGCCAGGAGCACGTACTCATTGTTTGCCTGGTGCCTGTCTGACAGCAAGAACAGAACATCAAACCCCAGTTCTTTGCCTTCCGCTGGCTGACGTTGCTCTTGTCCCAAGAGTTCCTGCTGCCAGATGTCATCCGCATCTGGGACTCCCTCTTTGCCGATGACAAGCGCTTCGATTTCCTCCTGCTCGTCTGTTGTGCCATGCTGACGTAAGTACACACACAGCCTTGCTCTGCTTCTCTTCCCTGGATCCAGGAGTCTTCTCTAGGCAGGTGTTAGGGCATCTGTGAAGAGGTTTTCGGTTTTAAAGTTTCTTTGTAAAGAGTCAAAAGTAGCTGGGATAATTTCCATCTTTCAGACTCATCCGGGATCAGTTGCTGGAAGGAGACTTCACTCTGAACATGAGGCTGCTACAGGTAAGAATTAAATAGAGTGGGTGCAGAAAGCAATTGGAAAAGTCTTAAAATAGTACTGTGAGAGAGGATGACAGTATGTGAGAGGGTGGGAGGGTATGCCTGGTTCAAGACAAGTATCACATTTGTGATGTTTGCATGCAGGAGAATCTGCAGGGATCTTACAGCACTCTCCTTACTGGAAGTGGGAGTCTTTAGCACATGCACTCTTTCTACCCTACAGAGAAATTATCATAGATTAGAGGTTTCTAAAGTTCCTTCGGTTTGCAAAAAAATTTGAATAATTTCAAGCAAAGATGTGAAACCTTATGTAACACTGCTGAATTTTTTGGCCAGAGGGTTTTGTTCAATTCTGAGATCTGTGAGAGCCTTAGGTTGGAAACGCCTGCACTGCACAGTTGGATATCTCACGTTCTGCCAGTTCCTGCTTTGGGCTGTGCAAGATACTGGCTTTGATAAGGCTCTCTGGCATGAGACAGAGCCCTGGGGCAGGCCAGGTTACTGTGCCCTTGGAGAACAAAGTGAAAAAAAACCAACAGCAAGCCTTCTGGAAGGGTATTGAGGTTTGATCAGTTACAAAACAGGAAACTGTAGCTGTTAAAGGAGTAACTGAACATGGCTGTATGTTATAATAGGCCAAGAACTTTGTTGTCAAAGTTTGCCTTGCTTAAATAAAACAATCTGTATCAAGAATGATGGGAAGTCACTGAAATCCCTTTGCTTCTTTGCCATAGGATTATCCTATCTCTGATGTTCATCTGATTTTGAAGAAGGCAAAGGAACTTCAAGATTCCAAATAGTCCATGGGCCTAACAAAAGGTGTCACAGGACTGTGTGGCAGTGGGTCCCAGGAGATGGCCCCTTGCAGTGTGGTGCACTAAAGCTCCTACTGGTCTCTGCAAGACTTCAGGTTTTGTTAGAACTACTGGCCACCTTGAAGACTTCTACTCTATTTATTAGGTCAAGGACTGATTACTTCCCTATCTACTTGGATCCTGCACTCCAGATTTTTCCACATCTCAAATGCCTCTTGGCTGCCAAAAGCAGTTCTTTGTATCTTTTTTTAATGACTTTGAGTTTGGGGAGAAAGAAACCTTCTGTCTGCATATCCCTGAAGGGATGGACTCCTGTATCGTGGAATTAACACATGGAGTAACTTCTGATGGGGAAAGGACAGACTTAAGTCCAGTGAATTTTGGTGGGTGAGGATAGAAGGATCTTCCTCCTGTGAATAGAATGTATTCCAGTGAAGTCACAGTTCTGCCATTCAAGTAGATTCTGGATTCTCCTCTCTCGTGTCTGCACTTGGCCATCCCTGAGGCGTGTGAAGAAGAAGAAGATTGCATCACTTTGTGGTGAAGCTCACCTGGCAGTTTGCACTCCTTTGACTGGGAAAGAGACTTGGGAAGCTGAGGTGGGAGGACACGGTGACAGCTGGTGGCTTTGAGCACCCAAACTGCCTGAATCCAGAGCTGCCTTATCAACGAGGTGTCCTTGAAAGCAAGACTCTGGTGGTTTTAATCCCTGCTCAAGTGTTGCTCCAAGCCAAGCCTTACCACGCACAGCCTTAGAGCAGGATTGTTGCTGCAGGGAGGCCTCCTGCTGCTCTGAACTGGAGCATGTCCAGTTACAATCAGGATTCTGAAACACAGAAATGGACACCTAATCATGTGCAATGAAGACAGATGTATTGAGGGGTTTATAAAGGCACAGAACTGGAGTTTTCTGCCTCAGTGGCTTATGTAATACTACTCCCATTAAGGTCTGGTCACAGTAACCTTGCTATTGTCTCACAGGACTTCTTGCCAGGAAGAGACAGTTGTGATCTGCAGTGAGAGTCCTTCTCTAGCACAATCCAGCAGGCACACAGGCATCTGTCATGAGCTGGCTGCTGGGGCTGATCCACTGTTCTGTCCTGGTCCTGCTGGAGTCACAGTCCTGAGCTGGACACTTGTTCCTCCTGAGAGGGAAGCTGCTGCACTTCAGATACAGTCCAGTGGGCTCAGGTGAACAGGGACTGAGACAAGCCACAGGGAGAGCTGCTGACCTGCCACAGTGCTGGGCTGAGCACAAACCCTCCTCCCCAGAGAGAGAAGCTGCCAGCACCCAGGTGCTTGTGTGGTGCAGAAGCTCTCGAGTGAACACTAATCCAACATGATTTTCCCTTTGTTTCTGTGCTGTGCTGGCTCTCCTCTGCTGTTGGACACTGCAGCCTTTGGTATTTGTGGGTGTTGATTTGTTAAAGGTCAGTCAGTCTTTGCAAGATCTGCTTAAGCTGCTGCTGGCCTAGACTTGCCCTAGCAGGAGGGATGCTGGCAGCCTTCAGCTTTTTTTACTGGGGTTATTTCCTTCACTGAGGGCCCTCACAGGCTGCTGTAATTCTCACCAGGGTGCATGGGGAGATGGCAGGACAGGTTGGTGCACGTACCCATGTTCTTACTGGCAATCCCAAGCAACCTCTGCCTCTTGGGAAGATGCTGGAGTACCACTTATGCAGCCATGTGTTGCAAGAGCAATTTAAGGTTTAAAGCAATCTGTAATTAGTACCTGTGGCAACAGTATCCCTCTCTGCTGCAATCTTTTCTGGAGGGTATAGTTTTCCTCCCAAGAAAAATGGGACAGGTGGACCAGGGCAGTGTGATGAAGCATCCTGGCTGCTCTGGCACTGCATGGATGTTCTGAGTCCCAGGTGGTCTCAGCTCTTGGGTACCTGCACTAGGGAGGCTGTTGGCCAGGCCTGGTGTGGTCAAAGAGCCACCTGGAGGTTCTCTACAGATGTAGAACCCAAGGGCCCCACTCTGGGCAGAATTGTACCTGCTCCAGACACTTCTGCCTCAGAACTGCTGTAAATACTGCAGCTTTCCCATTCCATGCACAAACTCTGCTCTCCTCTCCCTGGATCCTTTGCTGGGCTGTTCATTCTGGGTTCCCCTGGCAGCTGCAGGGTTTCCTTGTGCTGGAATTTCTCCCTGGCAACAGGGTCATCCATGAGTGTTCCTGCTCTGAGCAGCTGGAAGTCTCCTTAAAGTCACCTGGGGAGGCAGCAGGCAAATCAGGATGGAAGCATTGGTTGGGAATGAACTTCTGCACGTTTTCAGCATGGCTTGGGGCCTGAGGGTGCCCATCCCCCTGGGGAAGGCACAGGGGAGGTGGCAGCACAGGTGTCGTGCTGTCTTCTCCCTTCCTGGTGTCCCAGGGCTCCTGTTACGTCACCTTGCTTCAGGGGGTGGCAGTGACAGCTTCTGAAAGGAGTTTGCAGTGGTTTAAAGGGATGCAGTGAGAGATTTGGCTGCTGGAAAGGATCTCTAGGAAAAATCCTGTAGTTTTATCCCAACTATGGCTGCCAGACCTGCTGAGTTCTGTGGGGAGAGCTTGCAACAACTTTGAAACATCCAGACAGGCTGTTCCATACGTAAAAGGCTGTTTTACATTCCTGCTTATTTCCTTCCTGTGTGGTAGAACTTCTGTCCTGCTGTTGAAAGGAGTGGTACTTTTCATTGTCTTGGGACATCTATTTCTTTATTCCAAGACTTTCTCCTTTCTATAAAAGCAAAACCAGACTTTCTGAGGGGACAAAAGAAAGTCTTAACCTTTTACCAGCTTTTGAATCTCCTCATGTTTCCCTTGGCTTCCTTCCTCAGAAGTTTTTGGTGATTTATTTTTGTTGTTCTTGAAGTGAGACAATACTTAACTGGTGTTTCCTTGCTTGTGTGGCCAAGTAACACCTGCTCCATCCTTGAGATGTTTCTGCTTCTGGTTTCTTACAATCCTGACCTGCTGAAAGAGCTGATCTTTAGGGTGGGAGGTGTTAGTCTGGGGTGCCCTGGGGACCCATTATCTCACAGGGCCTTGAACAGAGGAAGTTTAAATAGATCTTACCGTGTGTTCCTCACAGGCAGGACTACTGCCAGACAGGGAAAAGGGGAATAAATCACCTTGAGCTGGGAGGGAAAACAGGGCTCTCCTGGATGTGGGAAGAGATGAGCTTTCCCTGGGAAGGAGAGGTCTGTCCTACCTGCCCCTCACTGCAGTTCAGGCTTTGTAGAACTCTGTGGCTTTGCCAGTGAGGTACATCAAGTTGCTGGTGGTGGTCACTGATTTTGAGTTTGAATTTTGTGAATTGACCTGGAATTATTCACACTTCATCACTGAACAGAATGAAGTCCAGAAGTTGTATGGGGGAGTCTGGGGTGTTTATTTTTCCTTAAGGAACGTCATTGACTTTGTTTTAGCTGTTTGGAGCAGTCTTCTAAAATGCCCTTTCCCCAAAGAAAGGAACAGATAACACTTTTTTTTTTTCCCCCCTCACTTTGTTTGCGAAGAACTGCCGGAAAAGCGAACATTTCATTACTCTAAAACTCCTTCTTTTATGCTTCTTTTTTCAAACACTATTTTTGTAAGGCTTCCTTTAACTAAACGGATGTCTGTGCAAACCTCCCCTGTTGCTGTGACTCGGAGCTGGGGCAGATCAGGCTCCTGCTGCGGTGGCCGTGGTGCGACAGCAGCGCGGGGAGCCCGCCCGGCTCCTCCGCGCCCTGTCCTCCCCGCGGTGGTTTTGCTTTGCCTCCCCAGGAGTGCCTGGCCCGGGTGCCAGCGCGGCGGTCGCTCGGCGGCGGCGGGAGCCGGGTCCCCGCTGTCCGGGTCCCCGCTATCCCCGCTGTCCGGGTCCCCGCTGTCCCCGCTGTCCGGGTCCCCGCTGTCCCCGCTGTCCTTGTCCCCGCTGTCCGGGTCCCCGCTGTCCTTGTCCCCGCCGTCCCCGCGCGGCGCTCCCGGCCCGCTCCCCTTAAAGCGGCGATGCCGCCGGCGCAGCGCGGCCCGTTGCGGCCCGGCCGCGGCCCGTTTAAGGCGGGCCCGCGCGGCGCGGTGGAGCGGCCATGCTGC
>NW_024369151.1:5687964-6082181 GCF_014805655.1 Passer montanus
GAGGGGCTGCTGGCCCGCCTGCCCGTGCTGCCCGCCGTGGCAGCGGCCAGCCCGCCCGCGCCGCCGGGCTCGGGGCGCACGGAGCTGAGCAAGTACGGGCTGCCCGGGCTGGCGCAGCTGCGGAGCCGCGAGTCCTACGTGCTGTGCTACGACCCGCGGAGCCGCAGCGCGCTCTGGGTCATCGAGCAGCTCAACCGCGACACGCTCAGCGGCGCCTCGGACCGCGCCGCCTGCGACTTCCAGGAGGACGACTCGGTGCACGAGTACCACCGCGCCACCAACGCCGACTACCGCGGCAGCGGCTTCGACCGCGGGCACCTGGCCGCCGCCGCCAACCACCGCTGGAGCCAGAAGGCCATGCGGGACACGTTCTACTTGAGCAACATCGCCCCGCAGGTACGGCCAGCCCTGCGGGGAGCGCCCCGCCACAATCGCTGGGTTTGCAGGCAGAGCGGCCGATTTGCTGCTACACTTAACTACAGGGATCCTGCAAATGCACCTGCCTGTGCGTGCCTCTCAAGGCATGAGAGACCCCGTTCAGTGCAGCTTCTGTCAGCAGCAGAATTAAACAGGTGCACGCTTGCTAAGAATTGTGGCCTTAGGCAGTGGGTCCTGTCCTGGGTGTGCAAACCAGCCCATCACTGCTCCCAAAGCAGAGGTGATAGTGGAGATCGGGTATGGAAAGTGCTTGGGGCTCTGTGAGATGTGTTATAGATGGTGTTATGGTGAACAGTGAGGAAATACCCCAGCAACTGACTACTGGTTGTGTTTCTAGAATCCTCATTTAAACCAGCATGCCTGGAATAACCTTGAGAAGTACTGCAGGAGCTTGGCAAAAAACAACAGGAATGTCTACGTCTGCACAGGACCCCTCTTCCTGCCCAGGTAAACACGAGGGGCTGAGCTGGACTGGCACCCAAAAGATGTATTGTGCTGGAAAGGAAAACAGGCTGAGGGACCAGTGAGACCAGCTGTGCACAGAGGTTCTGTGGAAAGGTGCCTTTTTAGGATTAGGATTAGTTTATGTACTTCCCATCCATATGATTATTTAATGAGTCAAGTGGGAGTCTTGAGTGGCAGTATAACCAGCTTGTTTTTGTTTGCAGTCATTAACAATTTAGTAATTAACTGATTACCAGATTAGACTGCAGACCCCATCCCTGCAGAATAAAGCTTTCAGGTTCAATGTCATGGACTGCTTCTCTGCTCAAGGACACAACTTTATTTTCAAAGATCTCCATGTAGCACCAAAGAGCAGCTGTCTCATGTTGAGATCTCTTCAGCAGCAGGAAACAGCTTGGAAAGTCTGTTAAAGAGCCAGTGGGGAGGGGATTTGGGAGCAGCCCCAATGCTCAGCTCCCCCTCACCCTGTCACATAACCTCTGTCCCAGCTGTGTTTCACAGCCCTGCTGCAGGGGCAGAGCTGCTGCCTGCTGTGGGTAGGGGGTTATTTAGGGGGTGTTGGGGTGGGGAGTGACCCCAAACTAGGAGCTAACCTGGGCTGTTGCTGTTGCTGCAGGATGGAGGCTGATGGGAAGATGTATGTGAAGTACCAGGTGATTGGGAAGAACAACGTGGCTGTCCCCACCCATTTCTTCAAGGTGCTCATCTTGGAGAAGGAGAGTGGGGAGATTGAGCTGCGCTCCTACGTGATGCCCAACAGCCCTGTGGATGAGAAAATCCCCCTGGAGCGGTTCCTGGTCCCCATCGAGAGCATTGAGCGAGCCTCAGGGCTCCTCTTTGTCCCAAACATCCTCAGGAGAACAAGTAGCTTGAAAGCCATCACAGCTGGAAAGCAGTGAACCCTGACTAGAACAAATACAGTAACCCCTGGCAAGGGACTGGCAGCCACCTGCAGAATGAGTTCTTTGTGCAGATGTAAATGTGGGAATTCAGATTCAAACCTGTGCTTCTCTCCATTGCTCCCCTTGTGTCTCACTGAAACACAGACACACAACAGGTCTCCAGAATGGTCCTGCAGGAGGCTCAGGGGCACCTGGCACTGCAGTAGCTCTCTAGGATTTGCCCCTAATCCACTGCTGCCTTGGAGTTGTGTGAGGCTCACTCAGGCAGAAAGGGAAGTCAAATAACTGTTGCTGTTTAGCAGGGAAGGAGGGGAGCAAGGTGGGTGCCAAGGGAGGAGAGGAGAAGTTCCTGCCTTCCTGTGGCCAAAGAACTGTGTGATTGTTTTCTTTCAGAAGATGGTTTTAGCAGTAAAGCTTTGAACACCCATGGAATTGGTTGTTTCTTATCTGCTCTCACCAAAGCTCTGAATATCTCAGCAGGAGGAGGGGAGGATGGAGCCAACTTTTCCAGCTGCTTTCCTGTCTGAGCTCACTGCAGGCAGAGCTTAAGGCATTGCAGACAGAGCCAGACTGTAATGAGATGATGTGTTTTAGTGCTGAGGCTCAACTGAAGCTCCAGCCCTTCCTGCTGTTGGGAAAGATGAAGCCTTGAAGGGGGGCTGGGGGAAGTCAGGCTGAGGCAGGAACAGCTTCTTGGCACAAGGATAAGTTCTGACTTCGTTTCAGGCTGAAGGCCACATCACTCCAGAGGCACTGCCTGAAACCCAGGCACACACCTGGATTTCACAGCAGCTGAGGTTCCCTACAGCTTTATTCCCACCCCAGATGTCCGAGTTGCTGAGACCAAGTCTGCTGCCAGGCTTGTGCCAGCTGCTGGGAAGCAGCAACCAGCCCTTGGCTGGACCATGCAGGCAGGAGGGCACAGACCTGGGCTCCCAGCAGCACTGAGTGCCTGGCTGGGTGTTGTGGTGTGTCTCTGTGAGCCACCTGCACTCCCAGAGCACGGAGCTTGCTTAAACTGCTGACAAACGAGGTGAGAGAGAGCATGTAGAGCTCGAAATGCAGTTTATTGCATTGAAGAGGGCCCAGGCACAAACACCAAATGGGGCTGAGGACACAGGGTTTTAAAAGGGGGAAAGGGGCAGATCCGAGGGCCAAGGGAGTACATGTAAGGAAAAAAGGGCAGCTGAACTGGGTGACACCAGTATAACCTGTGTCATTGACATGTGCCTGCAACTGCTTATGTGTGAGACCACTGTGTTCACAGGAGTGTCACTCTTTGACCTGGGTCCCCACAGCTGGGCAGTGCTGCCAGCTCCAGTCACTCCAGCCTTTGTCCCTCCAAGCTCCTGGAGTACTTGCCCAGCACATTTGAAGAGCTGCCTCCCCACGGGCAAGGTCAGTGGTTTCCCTTCCCTCAGCTGTCTTTGGGTGTCTTCACAGCCTCCTCAATGTGTGGTCTCAACGCAGACAGAGAGATCAGCAGCGCTTCCTGCAGCAGAGCCAGGCCAGTCAGAGCACAGCAGGGCCCTGAGTGTCCCTCCCCAGGCACACCCAGCACTGCCCTGTGCACACCCAGCACCACCAGCCCCACCTCTGTCCGGATGGTTCTGCTGCCTTGGCTGGGACACGTGTTCAGGTAGAAGTCAAACAAGACGCTTGGGTCGGTGACCTCCAGGTTTGGGTCCACATCAACCCCAGCTTCCAAGCCCTCAAGGCCTCCAAATACAACAAGGGCATGCCTGGGGAGAGCACAAGGACAGGGTGAGAGAGCAGACTGCATCCAGGCTCCTGTGTGCTGCTGAACAGGGAGCTGTCTGCTGCTGATGGTGCCCACAGGTGCCTCCCCACCAAAGCCCCACAGCATCTGGCCAATGTGACAGTCCCTGCTACCAACTGCAGAGAAAGAGCAAAAAAAGTGGCCTTGTTCTGAGTTATTTACCCTGCTCTGCTGCCTGCACCAGCCTCACAGGGAGCTCTGAGTGGCTCCAAGCAGGCAGGACACAAACCTGAAGGAGGGCAGAGTGACCTGGTCCACGGAGCTGCCCCGCTCTGAGGTCCCAATAGAGAGATCATAACCTTCCTTGAATGGGCACTCGGAAAAGACAGCACCTGGAAAACAGAGTTTGGGGTTATGGCTGCCATGTACTCACCTGTGTGCCTGCTGGACAGACTAAAACACTCCATGGTTGAGTGGGGGCAGCAGGAGTTGTTTTCAGTGCCAAAAGTGCAGCTGGAGACAGAATGACTCCTCTTTCCCACATAATTCCCTTGCTGCAACTCTCCAACATCCTTTTCCTCAAAGCTCAAGACAGGTGCCAGGAACCACCCCCTAACAGCTTACAGTCTTCCTACAAGGTCCAATCACCCAGAAAATAGGAAAACAATTTTTCAGGGGTCTTGAACTCCAATTGCTGGCTCTGATGTGAATGAGTGGGATGTAGTTATCATGGAAATAGAGAAGGGCATCAACTCATCTCCTGCTGTTGTACAATCATTTGGTGCAATGGTGAGTGGAGGTTACAGAGCACAGTCCTGGAGGGTGACTGCAATTGTTCATGCCTTGTTTCACCCCTAAAATCTGACTGCCACGTGGCTGCTGGCTGCACGTGTAACGTGCATGTCTCCTCCAGACAAGGAGCTTTCTAGGAAAGAGGTGCAGGCCTGAGACTGGCGTGGACAGCCAGGCAGGGAATCTTGTGGACACTCACTCAAGCAGGAGGCCAGGCGGACGCTGTAACCCCAGTACAAGCCCGAGACTGTCCAGGGGTGGTGCGAGGACACCACGGTGCCCTTCCGCACTTTGGCTTCTGAAAGACAGCAAAGAGGTTAAACAGCCCCTGTGATCTGGTGAGATTTCACCAGCCACAGCCATCGCCCTCTCTTTTTCCAGCATGGGAAAAAGTATTCTGGAAATTTGGTGAGTTCTGGAAAGCCTGTGAGCTTGTGTTTGGGCTGTTTACTGCTGAGAAGAAGAGCTGATAGTTCTTTCCAGCTATTGAGGGAGGCGTGGTAAGGGTGTTATTAAATTTGTGTATGGAATGAAGGGAACATGCAGAACTGCTGGGTACCTTCAAACCTGTCAGACAGAAGGACCAGCTCCTGCAGGACTGAAGTTTACAGATGCTCCTGGAGCCATGGATTACCTGGATTCTGGGGCTCCTGCAGGCGCACAGTGACTCGCAGACCAGGGTTCAGCTGTTTGTCAATCTGCACCTCCTGCAGTGACAGTCACCATCAGCACCAGACATTCTGCAAGGACTGGGGAAGTGGGGAAGGAGGGGAATGATTTGAAGAAGTGGGGGAAACTGAGATGGAGCTGAGATGAAGAGCTCTGTGTGTGGCTCAGGGGCTTGCTCATCAATCTGAAGCTTATTTTGCTACTCAAAGGCTCAGCTGCAGCAGTAAAGCAATGATCTGCTGGAATGCCTGGGACCTGCTGGGGCTTGGGAAACCACAAACATTGCCAAGTCACACCAGCCTTAAACCCCCACCAGCCCACTGCAGCCTTCAGAAACCCAGCAGTGCCCACCCTGCCTTCTGCAGATCTGCTAGGGAGACAAGGGAAGTTGTTTTGGCATCTGTGGGTAACAGACACACCTTCCTCATCCCACAGTTAACAAAAGAGCCTCTGCCTGGCTTCGAGGGCCGGTCCAGCACGACGCCCTCCCGGTACTCCGAGTCCTCGTCCATGCGCATGTGGTGGGGGCTGTCCAGGGGGTTCAGCAGCCCTGGAACAGCACACAGCAAAGAGGAGGTGCAGGTGCTCCCCTGCTCCTTCCCTCTCAGGTCCAGTGCCAAAGTGGGGAAAAGTCCTGGCTGTCCCAGGAGCCAGAGCTCAGGAAGGAGAGAGACAACTGCATTTACCTGCAAACTGCAGATCCTCGTGTTTCGGAAAAAAGGATTTCCTCAAGTACCTGTCTCACAGAGAAAGGTGAAATGTGAGAAGGTATCTTTGTGGAATCTGGATCTCCATTCTAGTCCTGTTCTGACTCAAAGGAGCTGAGTATAGAGAAAAGCAAACTTACTGAGGGCACTCCAAGTACTGCAGGATCCGAGCCAGCTGCACACAAGCCTTGCCTTTCTTCCCAACTCCTTCAAAATCCCCTTCCACGCTCCTGAAAGTGAAAGCAAGCAGCTTGTTAACTCGGCATGAGATTGGTCGGGTCTCCAGAAGACCAAGCCTTGCTTCTTAATCTGACAATAGCAGCACATCACTCCCCTCTCACCCTTATAAGACGGATGCTCCAGAGACAATCTGTTAACAAATCATCCTTGGAACTCTCTCCAAGCCAAGTACCTTTTTCAGTTTTGTTTTTTGATCTTGATGTATTACTGTGATGTGACAGGATGTCAGGAAGATGTCCTGACAGATGTCCTGTCCCTGCACAGCAAGGTTTAAGAGTACAGGAGAACTCGGCCTCCTGTTGCTTTGTTAACCCCATGTTGGGATAAATGATCTGAGCTGCCAGGGCAGTTCAGTCAACATCTTTTTCCCTGGGGTATAGTGGTATATACATGCAGAGGAACTGCATGTACCTCTCCCCATACTCCTGGCACTGGGGAGAGGTACATGCAGTTCCTTCCTGCCTTAGCTTACTAAAAGAGTGAAGGAACAGGAAATACCATGCAGAACAAGATGGCTCTTCTTTCAGAGAATCACAGAATGGCCTGGGTTGGAAGGGAACTTAAAAGATCATCTTGTTCCACCTCCTTTCATGAGCAGGGACACCTTCCACTACCCCAATTTGCTCCAAGCCCCATCCAAGCCGGCCTTGGACAGGGACAATGCAACCACACTTCTCTGGGAAAGCTGTGCCAGGCCTCACCACCCTCACAGGGAGGAACTCCTTCCTGCACTCCAGTCTCAGCGTGCTCTCCCCCAGTGTGTGCCTCACCTCACGTCCTCGCCGTGCTCGTCGAACACCACGACCTCGTGCACGCGGAAGATGGCGCAGGCGCGCGCGATCTGCCCGGCCAGGTACGAGCGCAGCGCCGGCGACTGCGCGTTGTTCAGGATGGAGCCGGGCAGGGCCACGCTCAGCGTGTGCTGCTGGCCTGGGGAGAGGCACCAGAGCGTCGTGGATTGGCTCTGCCACAGTGCCAGTGCTCTCGTGAGTTAAAGCTTTAGCCGTGGTGTGCCGGCGGCTGGGCACCTTGCCCTCCCCTTTCTTCTCCTGGCCATGGTGCCAGCACAAGATGTCAAACTTCAAGCCAGCACAAATTCTCTATCACTCTCTCTTGGAGGGGGAGCTGTTCTAAACATCTCAAATCTTCTCCCCCCCTGCACCTTGCAGGGCTCCAGCCTCCCTTCCCACAGGCCACATGGCCTCTCCCCTGCTCAGACACAGCTGGACAAGGGAGCAGGTCAGATGAACTCGCTGGCCAGACTCAAAAAGAGAGTCCCTCTGCTTTTAACCCCTGTGTGTTCTCAGAGGCGTATTCAGGTCCCCAGTGGCCACACCAGATGCTAATTTTCAAATCTAGCCACTGATTGGTTTGACTACAACTTTCTTAGAAACTCACTTCCTGGCAAACCACGACAGAGAGCCACGGCCTGGCAGCCCACGTGCAGCAGCACTTTTACTGCTTCAGCTGCACGCGGGGTGGGGGAAAAGCAACTTCTCTTTCTTAGCTTTAATCACTGGTTTTCTCTTAAGAAAGATCTCTAGTGCAGTGGTTGCTGCACAGTGTTTGTGCCTGTTTGGGTATGTGGACTGATCCACATCAACCTATGAAGTAACACCTTTCCTATCGACAGGTAACACTGCCTGCCTTTTAACAGCCAGGCTTTCTAGCACGTTCCACCCAGGTCTCCCCCCTGGGTCACCTCTGTCTTCCTTCTGCTCCTCCTGCGTCTGGGCTTGCTGTTCTGCCAGCTCTCGCATCCGCTGTTTGTCCAGTTTCTTCAGCAGCTTCATCTCCTTCCATTTCTTCGTCTCTGCTTTCCCTGGGACGGAGAACAGCGCCTGGCGTCAAGCACCGCGCGGTGACCGCTCCGAGCGGCCCCAGCGTGTGCCCGGCCTTCCTTACTCTCCTGCTTCCAGCGCCGCCAGTCCACCTTCCTGTCCTCAACCTACGGGGGACAGCACGCGTTACCGCCGGGCTCCCGTCGGAGCGGGAGCCGAGGAGCGGCCCGGGCTCCCCTCGGGGGGGCGGGCTGGGCCCACCTGCGCGCCCCGGGGCCGCTTCCCCGCGCCGCCCTCCGCCATCTTCCCCGCGCTGCCGGCCGCGCCCCGCGCTCTGCTGATTGGCCGGAGCGCGCAGGCCCCGCCCGCGGCGGGGAGGAGCCCGAGCTCACGTGGTTGGTGTTTAACCGGCCCGCGCGGCAGCGGAGCTAAGCAGGGTCGGTCGCGTTCCGCGGGAGGATGGGTGACCCGGGCGCAGCGGAGCGCTGGGCGCAGCCCGTGGGCCGAGGAAGACGCAATTCCCATGGATCGCAATTCCCACGGATGGCAATTCCCATCGATCAGAATTGCCACGGATCGCAATTCCCACGTGGTCGTGTGTGTAAAATCTGCGTACTCGCGTCTGCGTGTCTTTGTGTGTGTTCTGGACAATACATAGGTGCACCCTGCCCTTTGCAGGTTGTGTCACAGCCGAGATAGGAGCCCACGCATGTTTTAATTAATTTTCATACTAATCTAATTGCACGGTTCTTTCTGTTTCAGACTCTCCCCGTGTTTGGTCCATCCAGGGGTGCAAAAGGGCTTTCAGCAACCCCCTCCCAGCCAGGCTGAGCTCGCAGGTGAGCTGGGATGCCAGGAATGGCAGGTGGCTCTTTGCCCCCTTCCCTCTCTCCCTCCCTCCTCCTGGCCCAAGCAGCTCTGCCTCCAAGGGTTGGTATCACCAAGCTGCAGCTCCAAATGGAAAACCTACAGAGCTCTCCCCACCAGCCTGAGTGGGACAAGTAGCCACCACCACAGGGCCCAGCAGAGATGAGGCAGCTCTCAAGGAGAACTCCATCAGTCCCTCAGTCATTACAGAGACACTTTTCCATGATTGCAGTAATTCTTCTTTAATAATTTAACTGCTACAAACACTCATCGCAGTCTGTTGCACACAACTCCCACGTGGTTGATGATGATGATGTTTTACCCTCTTATCCAGGCTGAAATCAACACTGATACAAGAATTTACCTCTCCAGAATTGCTCATGTTACCCCACCAGCTCACTGGGTGGGAGGTTGTGGTGGCCACCAGCAGTAGGAGCAGCCAAAGCCAAGGTGCCCATTCTCCCCAGCCACGGTGTGCATTTGTCAAAGGCCAGAAAAAGTTTTGCTCTGGAGCCCGGACGACGCTGCCAAGCCCTGAGAAAGTGCCAGGAGTAATCTGGAAGGTTTGACAATAGCCAGGCTACTGGTGAAAGCTTGGCTCCTGGGGGAAAACAATTGTGTGGTCATTTTCCCCAGAGATGCACAGAAAAAAAATAGTAGGAAAATAATTCATGATGAGAAATGTCATTTCACTGGGTTTGTAATTGTCAGGATCAGAGGAGTCACCTTACTGATGGCTGGTGACACTCTCTAGTCCTGTGGGAACGTGAGTGCTGGTGGAAATGCTGCCCTGAGTGGGGATGTGGAGCAAGACAAGCCACACTAACCCTCCAGCATGGCCTTAAAGACAGGTCCTGAAACACCTTTTCAGAATTTGGTGATGAGACAGAGCCCAGAAGCCATCCTCACCTTGTGTGTTGCTGGACGCATCCCAGAACTGATTATCAAAGTTTTCACATATAAAATGTCAAATGCTGTCAGTGCACACAGTCTCATTTCTTGAAATCATTTCAGTGATTGAAAATGTCCCCCAGGCCCTGGGCCTGGAAAAAACTTAACCATTTGTCTGTCAGAAAATGTTGTTGAAAGCACTGAAGGAAGAACATACCAAAGTTTGTAGACAAGTGAAGAAGAGGAGCAGCTGGGGCAGCTGAGGGCCAGGGAGAGCCTGGTTCTCTCAGTGTATTCAGGAGCTGGCTTTCTCCTGTTTCCATTTTTGCAATATGTCACTTGCTGCCTTCAGGGTAGCTTCCTCCTAAAAAATACCACAGATGTGGTCAGTGGCTCCCAGCCAAATCCTATTCCCCCTCACTGCAGCCACTGTTGACACAAAAATCCTGTTCTCATTCTGAAGCATTGCAGGTTCAGTATGAGATGGGCACAGCCACTGGGCAGCTAAAGGGGCACCTAGAGAGTCCCTTCCTTGGCTAAGAAATGTAGGATGCTGATGGAAAAGTCAGGATGTTTAGGATAGCCCTGGCACATCTGCTGCCCCCAGCTCAGCTCATGTGTCTGCAGGAGTGGCTGCTCCAGCTGGGATGCCATGGTGGGGCTCCAATGCACAAGGCATCCTGCATTTCTTTTTGCCATTTCTCTCATTAAACCAGCCCTGATTATTACTCCCAACCTTGCCTTCCTCAGTGCTGTCCACGTCTCACCTTTGCAAAGCAGAACCGGATGAAATTGGTGTAGTTGTTCTTGTGGGCCTCGCTGTAGAACGCGGAGAGCGGGATGGCAGCGAGCCCCTGGCAGGAGGAGGAGGAGGCACGTGGGGCTGAGGGTGCTGCTCTGGGGCTGGCCTGCAGCCTGCTGGGCCCCAGCGTGGGTGAACTCCAGCCCCCAGCCATGAGCTTGGGTGGGCATGAACCCACCCAGGGTAAAGGCAGCAGGCAGGGCCAGACCCTTTTACCTTGTTCTTGACCATCCACTTTGCAAATCTGGAGTCGTAGGGCTCGTCTGAGCTGGGGACATCAGGGACATCAGATTCTGCAGGAGAAGCACAGCAGGACAGAGGCTGGACAGCTGCCAGGTGCCTCTCTGAGCCCCAAGCCCCCATCCTGGCAGCTGGGATGGGGAACATGCAGCCCATCCCTGCTCTGATGATGGTTTATGCAGGTTCCTGTCCCTGCCAGCAGTGCCACACCCCACACCCAGCCCACCTGGGCAGGACTGCAGGTGACTCACTGAACGGGGAGATGTCTGCCACCAGGAAGTAGGTGCCCTCTGGGATGATGGGTTTCATCCCCACCCCATCCAGGCTCTGAACCAACCAGTCTCTCTTCTGCTGCAGCTCCTTGGGCAGCTGGACAAAGTAGCTCTCTGGTTTTCCATAGAGCGTGAGCTCCCTCTGGAAGCACTGAGCCACAGCCTCCTGTAAGGAGAGAGGAACCAGTGCCCAGTGGTCAGGGCTTTCTTGGGAAGTGAAGTTCCTGCAACTCACAGGTGATTAGGGAGCTCTCTGCCACCAGCCCCTCTGAACTGCCCCTTAAATTTGTCAATGCAAGATAAGGAGTATACCCTAGGCAGGCTGGACTCTCCCCTTTCTCCCAGATATGTAACAACTGTAGGGAGAGAGGAAGGAGCCTCTTCAGGGCACCACAAATCACTTGTGTGTGCCTTTCAGGTCAGCTGTGGCCAAGAGGACCATCTCTCACCCCTGCTCTGAGGGCTTGGGATTGCAGGGCCAGCTGCAGGGAGCTGCCTTACCTGGGCAATTGTGGCACAGTGGTACACGGAGTTCTGGTGCACAGTGCGGAGGTGCTGCAGCAGCCTGTCAGGTCCCACGACCCAGCCCACCTGCAGCCAGGAGAGGAGGAGGAGGATGGTGAGTCTGGCTGCCTGCTCAGGCTCCCCTTTCTTGCCTGTGCTGGTTTCATTGCTTTTTCTAGACAGAACTTTTATGAAGCACCTCTGGTACTTTCAGACCCTGAGGCTCAAAGCTGAGCGTGGCCGTAGTGTCCCCTGTGCTGTGGCAAAGGGACAGGGATGGGGACACAACGAGGTGCCACATGGGACATTCACCTTCCATCCAGTGGCACTGAAGGTCTTCCCAGCGCTGCCAACGATCACCGTGCGGTCCCACATCCCCTGCAAGCTGGCTGGCAGTGAAAGGAGAGAAACCCCAATGGCAGAGCTCAGCATGCTCCCTTCTGGCTGCATTAATGGCACGTGGGAGCTCTCTGTCCACCATAATCCACAGTGATCTTTAGTGTTCACAGCACATCTTTCACCTGGATGAGCCTCAAAGCACATCCCAAGCAGGCAGCCAGGTTTCTCAAGAGCATCTCCTTTTAATTAAGCATTTTTCACAGGCATGTACCCAGCCCCAGGGGCTCTCAGAGATGCCAAGCACCATCACCCTGCATCAAGGTGATGGTATGTTACTCCAACTGGAAGAACAGGCTGAAACCGTGTTGAAATGAATTTCCTGGAGCTGGAGACATTCAGAAAACTGTGGCTTTACAAAACAAAGGGAAAAAAATCAGTTTCACTGGAGTCAAGTGGCTTTTTGTTCTAGATCTCCCCTCTGGCTCTGAAGTCAGAGCTTCTGTTTAGGACCTGGTTTGGAGGCTGAGATTGAAGTGCACCAAAATACCTCCAGTGGGGGATTCATGCCTAGCACAGCTGTGCATGCCGGCAGCTCCTGGGATTTCCAGGGGCGGCCAGGGCAGCGCCCATTCCCTGCCCGAGCAGCCCCGCCCCGCCCAGCCCTGCCCCGTACCGATGCGGATGTGCTGCTTCCCGTCGTAGACCAGCCACTCGTACACCTCGTCGCTGATGCACAGCACGTCGTGCTTCACACACAGCTCTGCAATCAGCCCCAGCTCCCCGCGGCTGAACACCTGCGGCAGGCACGGAGTGCAGCAGAGGCACAGCAGGAGCACTTCTGAGCCCCTGCCTGTCCCTGCAGGTTGTGAGTATCCTCCTGGCACCATCTCCCGTGCCAGGGAGGGGCAGGAGCTGCTGCAGTGGTCTAACAGAGCAAAAGCACTGCTGGCACAAAAGACAAGGCTTAAAAACACCATGAGCACAGCATTTGGTGCTCCCACAGCACCCACTTCCCCTGTGTGCAAGGCAGGCTGAGTCTGCTGCACTGCAAATGTGGCTGCAGCACCCCAGCAGCTTCCAGGGCCCAGCAGCAGTGGATTGCAGCAGTGTTACCTTGCCCAGAGGGTTGTTGGGCGAGTTCAGGACGATGGCTTTTGTCCGTTCACTGAATTTAGAAGCCAGTTCAGCTGGGTCCAGCTGCCAGTCTGCACTAGACATCAATTTTCCATCTTTTGGAGGATTCTAGAGAGAACATGGGAATCTTGGTTTGCTTTGCTACCCCTGCACCTTGTTTACCACTCACCTCTTTGCTGACTGCTGTGACTCTTCCCTTCTCCACCCACTCACCGGTCTCAGAGGCACAAACACAGGTGTCCCACCAGCCATTTTCACCATGGGCTCATAGCAGTCAAAGAAGGGTTCAATGATTATCACCTGGAAGAAAGGGACATGTCAGCATCCTCCTGGTCCTGCTCAGACCTTCCCTGAGGAGTGCAGAGAGCAATGGGAGGGACAGGACATTTTAATCCCTAATTACTGTAATGGAGAACCTGCATTGCCTGTGGGGAGTGTCAGGAAGGACATCACCACTCAGGACAAAAAGGGTTATTTTGCTTTATGCAGAAATGAGGCAATGCCCTGAAGCAAATAATTTCTTCCTTTGGAAGCTCAAATACTGCAGAATGGGGATAAAACTGGTTTTGCTTTGAAAAAGGACAATGAAAACCAGCCTGCAGGTCCCCTGGGGGAAGGCTGCCAGTGCAACAAGCCCTTATCTTGGGTTACCTCATCACCTTCATCCACTAAAGCCTGGAAGCAGCAGAACAGGGCCTGGTATGCTCCCACAGTCACCATCACATTGGTCATAGGATCCAGGTCTCGTCCAAGCAGCTTCTCAAAAAACTGGGCTAAGACCTTCACCAGAGGTGGGTGGCCCTGTGGGGTGAGAGGAGAGTGGGAATTGGGTTGCAGAAGATTCCTAAACCAAGAATGAACCCTTGGAAGGGGACTGGGAAGCCAAGAGCCCTGTGAGATCTTCCAGCCTGGCTGCTTCAAGCATCGCAGTAAAGCAGGGAGTTACTGGGAACAGTGGGCATGGGTTGAGGCTGGATGTATGTTTTGCCTCTTTTTTTTTGCTGTTTACAGCTGCCTGGTGAGCTCTGAAGCAGCCAGGGCTGGTGGGGACTGAGGGGGTGGTGCTGGGGAGGGAGATCTGTCACTCACAAAGGCACGGGTGTACTGGTGCAGCATGTGGTTCCCCCCGCCCAGGGCTCTTGTGAGTGCCTCTGTCAGAAAGTCTGGTGCAGGGAAGTCAGGGAAGCCCTGGCCCAGGTTCACCTTGGAGTAGGTAGCAGCCAGTTTTACAAACTCCACCCTAGAGAGAAGGGAGACAAAAGCACTTTCAGAGGTGTGAGCAGTGTGCTGGCACTGGGTCTGCTCACAGCATCCCTTTGGAAGGGAGTGGGGTTGGTGTCCCTCCTGCAGAGCCATCCTGCTGCTCATAGGCAGGCAGGACCCAGCACAGCTCATTTCAGACCTGCTGCAATTAAACCAAGGATGATGAACTATTGCACTGGGGGAACTGTTTTAATTTATTCTCCCAGGAACCAGCTCCTGTGGTCAGTGTGTGGTCACAGCTGAAAGCCTGTGGTGTTTCAGATCACACTGGACTGAGCAGGAGGGGACTTGGAGGTTTTCAAGCTCATACCAGCCCTGCAAAATTTAGCAACCAGACACTGTGAAGGCCTCTGCTGAGGGCAGGGTGGGTTGAACTCACTGCTCATCTCAAACCAAACAAGAGCCATCTCACTGGCAGTTTGTAGCTTGAGCCCAGGCACATCAGGGCCTTGGGGAAAGACCATTTAAATCTCTTCTTCCAGCACACAACCTTCCCAATGCCACATTGTGCCTGGCAGGATGGGAATGGCATTTGCAGCAGCCCTTGCCCTGCCTCTCTGCTTGTGGTGCCCCAGGGTGAGCTTGCAGAGGTGCCAGGCTGCAGCCAGTGTGCAGCAAACACTTGGCTCAGATTTGGGTGCCACTGGGATCATTTGGGTGGATGGGTCACAGGGAGGGTGGTGCTTCTGCCTGCCCAGTGGTGCAGAAAACCTGATACATCCTGAAGTGAGAGCTGCAGGTACAGCACTGACTCATGGTAGAGTCTTCTGGGACAAACTTGCTCTGACGTGCTTCCTGAACACATGCAAAGCAGTTGAGGGAAACTTCTGCTCTGTGCTGTGTGGCTACTGTGGTTTCAATCTGGTTTTAGGATGCCTAAAACCACATCTACCACCTGGGTAAACCAGATATTCTTTTAACTCACCAGATATTTTTATCTATTCCCTCCAGCCTCCGAGCTTGCACCGGCCTTGACATTTTTGCCTGCAGAGAGTGAAAAAGAAAATGAGTTTGAAGCTTTTAAAAGAGGCCACAAAGGGGCCGTGGCCTCCCCAGGGAAGTTTTTCCCAACAGAAGGTGTGCCCTTTAGTATTGCTTCATGGGCTGTTCCTGACTGACCTTGGAGTAGTAATACTGTTGCAGTGGTTTCTGCTTTCACTTACAAGTTTCAACAAGAATTGGGAAAATAGATGAACAAGAGAAGCTTTTGTACACTCACTGGGGAGGTGGCAATGCCTTAAACCTCATTACTTGTTTGGATTGGTCATGGGGTCAAGCTCAGCCAGGCTGTAGCCAGGCCAAGGACCCCAGGCCTCAGGCTTTTACCTTCCATAACCTCTCCACCTTGATAGGAAAGACTCCTTACTCTACAGGCCATGAAATACCCCCTTCTCCTGGAAGAACAAACTATTTTATTCCATGCTGTTCTATGAAGTAGCAGAAGTAGATACTCTTCTGTCCTGATGAAGTGCTTGGTGAGGGGGCTTGCTCTAGATCCTATAAAATGTGAAGTTTTCTATTTAAAGATCACATCAAACCCAAGAAGTAAGTAGGTACAGGCAAGAGAGCACAGCACAGAGGTCAGTGTGATGTACAGACACTGAGGTACCATGCCGTGACTGGTTTGGAATTTCCATGTACATCATGGCTCAGGGGAGTGGAAAGAAAGACAGCAGGAACACTGAAAGCAAAACCCTCCTTCCAGTTGGATAAGCACAGTGGAAGAAAGTTAGATGTACTTCTTGGGGAATTCATCACAAGGATGATGAAAAGCAGCAGAGACAGAATTTAGTAACTCAGCAGTGCAGGAAAAAGGCACCCAGACAGGGAAGGGGCTGGAAACTGGAGACAAAGGATGCTCAGTGCACCAGAAAGAGCCAGCGTGGGGGCACGAGGAGGGCAGCCCTGAAGCAATGAGTCAAGAAAGCCATTGTCACCACAGCAAATAAAATACATCTGAACTGGAACAAGGAAGGCATGTGAAAGCAGCTGAGGTGAAGAGCTGGGATGTGCAGGGGTCTGTGCTCTGCTGTGCCAGCATGTGGGGGGATACCAGGTCAGCCTCCTCCCAACACCCAGCTGCAGCAGGACTTACCTGCTCCCCTCTGCTCTTCCCACAGCACTGCAGCAGAATTTGGGTAGTGCCCCAAGGACGCTCTGTGCTGAGGTCCTTGGATTTTTATACAGCTTCAGCCCTTACCAGAGATCTTTGCAAACACCCAGCAGGGGAGCCCTGTGCTTCAGAGGGCACCAGGTGGACTCTGCTCCACCCTCCACCCACAGGCAGCCAATGCAAGCAGGTCACTGGCTCCAGGGCAGCC
Organism: Passer montanus; assembly: GCF_014805655.1. NCBI lineage: Eukaryota > Metazoa > Chordata > Aves > Passeriformes > Passeridae > Passer > Passer montanus. The sequence goes on from NW_024369151.1 coordinate 5,704,312, forward strand.
TCTCTGCTCTTTCTGCACAAGCTCATGGCTGTTAGAGTCACAAGACCTGGTGTCTGAGCTGATTTGGGTGGGAGCAGAAGGACTTGGGAAGTAAAAGATAGCTGGAGGTAAAATATTAACAGCTCCAGTGCTGTTCTGCAAGGTGGGGCTGCTGCAGGCCACAGGTCAGAGAATTTAACAGATGACCAAGTGTGATAGGGATCAGTGGGAAGAAGCTGCCTTAAGCCTTGAAATTCCCAGTTCTGAGGAAAGGCCTTGTCTGCTTCAGGAACAGAAATAACAAATACTTTTTTTTTCCTGATATCCCCTCCATCCCATCCTATCCCAGCCTGTGTGTGACGCTGCCATAGAGAGCACACAGGCTCAGGACCATGCAGCCCTCAAATCTGTTTCAGTCTGTTCTGTCCCCAGACAGAAGATGCAGTTTGCCTGGCAGTCACACAGGAGAGCTGAGTGCCAGTGCAGAAGACTTGGCATCCATGATCTTCCACCACTCTGCTGTGTGTGACTGCCTTGCTCTGCGTGTTGGGATCTCTGAGTGGGATGCTGGTATTTTCCAAGTACTTTGCAAGCCAGGAGGCCCTAGTAGAGACCATCAGAAGAAGCAACCCCACAAACAAGGAGCCTTTTCCTCTGTGAAGGATATTCCCTTACTTATGAGGGTCCTTTAAAACTCCCTAGAAATAAGCAGGTACAGAGGAAGTTGCACCAGAGTGGCTTTTCCTGACGTGCTCTGCCTGCTCTTGCTGCCAAGATGAGGTGCCCTGGGCAGGCTGCCAGCCAGGAACAGTCCCCCTGGGCATTCCATACCTCTCTGGAGCACGAGCTATGTCCAGCACTGTTCTTCTCCAGCAAGAAGTGGCGCAGGGACGGTCCCGCTCTCCTGAGCATGCCACGGCTCCTGCTGTCTCACTCCTGCAGGCACAGACCTGCAACTCCCAAAGGACAGGGCTGAGGCAACTGATCCACAGGGTTAAAGCACACCTCTGCCTGGGATCAGGCAGGCCCAGACCCAAGCAGAGGCTGTTCTGCCACAGAGAGGAAAAGGCCAAACGAGCTGCTTTGTGTGTCATCACTGCAATGTCCAGCAGTGCTGGGGCTGTACTTTGTGCCCATGACACACAGGATCAGGATCACAAGGGCCACCATGACTTCTGCCTCCTCCCTCCCAGTCCAGGCTTCCCCCACTTTCCTCTGCACTGATGGGAGTGGTATGGACACCCGTGAGAGGGCATCCTCTGGGAATGTGGTACTCATCGAGTATCACTGAGCCCAGGTAACTCCTGCCTCTGCCCTTCCTCCCTTGCAACACTCTTATAGAAAAATCAGGCAACCTCTGACCAGGGAATGATTGGTATCTGACTCCAAGGCTTCAGAATGCTGAACACTCTGTTAAAACTATGCTATGTTACATTATACTGTATTAAAGAGAGATACTATACTATATCATACTTGCTACTCAAAAACTTGTGACTCTGCAGCCAACAGTCCACACAGCTTGGACCTGATTGTTTATGTTAATTAGCCTATCTCCACCAGAATCCAATTACCAAATTCCTTCAGATAACTTCAGAATGCTGAACACTCACTTTGTTAAAACTATACTATGTTACATTATACTGTATTAAAGAGAGATACTATACTATATAATACTTACTACTCAAAAACTTGTGACTCTGCAGCCAACAGTCCACACAGCTTGGACCTGATTGTTTATGTTAATTAGCCTATCTCCACCAGAATCCAATTACCAAATTCCTTCAGATAAACTATCTTCCAATACATTCCACACGTGCAAAAACACAGGAGCAGCAAATGAGATAAGAACTGTTTTGATCATTCTTTTCTCTGCTTCTCTCACAGCTTCTCTGTGTTCAGAGGGCATGTGAATACCACCCATTTTCACCTTCCTGGCCCATACAGAGAATCTCTGGCCTCTCAGCTGCTGCAGCTCTGGTTTAGTCACAAGTTTTATTCCAATTAACAGGATGTCACCTTCTATCTATAAAGTGATTTTAGTGATTACCTTTCCTTCAAGGCCCCAAACAAATTGATTTCTGTGAGTAAAATGCAGCCTGTTGCTTCACCTCAGGTTCCTTCAGCTATTCTACAGCATTACTTAAACATGCAGTATTTAACGTAAAAAAAGTGAATGTTTTGTTAGGTACTTGAGTTAAAAGCAATGAGGCTGGAGGATGTATGCACCTTTATTATGACCAGCCATGAATTAATTTACCCATCTGCCAAAAAATTAAAACAGATTTGAAGCTGACCAGCCCACAGGTAAGCTCTCAATGCTCCTAAGGGCACTTTCCATCCTTACATGCAGGATGTGAATCCCCATTGTTTGTTTTTTTTGATATTTCAAAAAAAAGTGTAAAACAGCTGCTAGCTGAGACCAGTGGGGTTTCACATCTCTTCGCCAAGTGGGAAAAAATAGCACAACTTATGGAAAAATTGGAAGCCAGAGCGTCATATTGCTTATGACTGTAAAACCTCCACCTTGTGCTTGCCTGACACTGAGATGTGGGGGGACACCGCTTTGGGGTGCAAAGGAGACCCTGAACGAGGAGACCTACCCTGCAGGGGACAGAATCAAAGCGTGGCAGTGAAAAAGGCTTTATCAGATAGCAGCAAAGCACAGAGCTGTGCACAGGGCTGGGGGCAGCCGACTCGGGAAGGGAGCACTGTGCTGGGCAGAGGGTTTTGGAGGTGACAGCCGGGAAGGTGACCTCGGGGACTGCTCGCTCACCACGGGCAGCCCGCGGGGCGCAGCCCTCTCCTCCATCCCCGTGCTCCTCGACCGCCCCCCTGGCAGCTCGGGGGTGCACCCGGGAGCCTTTGGGGACACGGCTGTCCCTGGATGTGCCCCGGGAGGAGCGCAGGACCCGGGCGAGAGCAGCAGGAGCTCACACTGGGGACAAAGCAGCTGCCAGAGGGACAGCGGGGACACAAACAACTTACATGGAGCTGGGCCGCGCTGCTTTACGCTGCAAAGCCTGGCACAGCCGCCCAGGCTGCACTGGCACACATTCTGCCTTCTCCTCTGCCCGAAAAGCTTCATCTGCGGCCGGGACTTCCTGGGAGGAGCGGCGGAGGCCGCAGGAAGGCGGGAGCGGAGCCGCAGCCCTGAGGGGGAGCGGCGCTCGGGGGCCGCTCTGAGGGCTCTGAGGGCTCGGCTGCCTGGGGAATGCCCCGGCTTGTTGCTCAGGTGGAAGCTCATGCTGGCGTAGCGGCGTATTTTTTGGTGGTTTGGCTGTGAACACTTTAGCTTAGCAATGGCATGGAATTGCCCTTTGAGCGAAGCCTTCGGTCATTTGGAAAATTGAATTTTTAAAGTCAAAATCCTCTCAGATATTTCATCCTGCAGGCTTAATGTTACTCGAGAAGGGAAGGGGTAAGTGTAAGGTCCTCCTGCCTCGACAGAGCCCCGAGCAGATCCTGCGGCATTGCCCGGCAGGGACAGCAGGAGCTGAGCCCGCCCTCAGTGCTTGGGAGCTGGCAGCTGCTGCAGCGAGCTCCTGAGGGAAAACTGCCCTCTTCCTTTAGTGACAAGGCTTCCCCTGCACCCATGGGTCAGGCCGTGTAAGTCTCCTGAATAATTTCTGTCGCCCTTTCACAGCAGGAAAAAATGAGCCACGGGGAAGGGAAGCGGCTGCATCCGCTGTGCCAAAGGTTTCCAGCCCCAGCGCGACACCCCACAGGCATCCCTGAGGTGATTAAGCGGGAGGGAATGTCTGCAGGGAGAGGAAAGCCCTGCTTTCTGCATTTCTGTTTAAATCAAACACTGAAACAAACAGATGGAAGGAAAATTTGGCTCTGTGAGAATGTTTGTGTCACATCTGGAGCTTTCAAATGGCTCAGTGGCATTTTTTCCTGTGCTTTCTTTGCCCTGTCCTCCACCAGCCTTCTGCCTTCCCTCGTTGTTGCTTGCCCCTGAATTGAGCTTTTTTATTTAGATATATTAGCAAAAAGCCTATTTTGCAGAAAAGTGGGCAATTTTCTGTCAGGTCCATGAGTTGAACTGGCTCAGGGTGGATATGGGGGCAAGGAAAAAGAGATATGGGCAGGGAGGAGTAGGGACAAAAAGGGATGGACACAAGCCCCCACCTTCTCTGTCAGGATTTAGACATTATATTGGTCCATCAATATAATGAAACTTCACCTTCATGCCCTCTTGAAATTCAGCAGAAAATTTCTGCATGAGGTCAGTGATGTAAAGGACACATCTCAAGTTGTACTTTTTACTGTGAAACTCAAGGAAAGTTACAACCTTCTTTTTCTTCAGGTAATTTTTATTTAACAAATGCAATGGGACATAAAGGATCGATTCTGAATTAGCGTTGATTTAAAAAAAAACAAAACCAAAAACGAAAAAAGCTATTGCACTGGGCTGATAAGAGTCTACAGCCCTATGTCATGGCACTGGGATCCCTGGTTCTTTGGTATAGATCTTGTGCCTGTGGCTACAGGAAGTTGCTAAGACTTATAATATTCCTAGAAAGCCAGAGATGCACTTACTTTATTGTTACAGACATCACTGGTGTAGAAAAGTTAAAATTGGCTGCACTTAACCTCTCAGAAACGCCTGCTGTACACTAATAAAATTACAACTAATGCCTTTGAACACTCCTTTATGAATTTTAAAAGAAATTATGCTTCACAGTGTCCTCCATTGCGTCAGACAAGTAAAAAATAACTACCAGTGAATCACTTTTTTCAGGCACCACAAACGTCTCAGCGCCTGGACGCGCTCGGCTTCTTTAAGGCTGCCGCCATTTTGAGCGCTGCCCGCTTCCAAGATGGCGCCGCCGCCCTCACTCCCCCCCCGTTCCCGCCCACTCCCCTGTGGAGCGCGCCCTGCACAAAGATGGCGCCGCGCCCGTGTCGCCGTGCCCGCCCCTAAGATGGCGGCGGGACGGGGCGATGGTGGCAGCGCCGGCCGGGTGAGGTCAGATCCGGGGTGGGGCCGCTGCGGGCAGGGCGGACAAAAGGCGCCGGAGCGGCGTTCGGGAGGGTGGGCGCCGCGGGCAGGTGGGTGCGGTGGGTTCCCGGCACGGCCGCGGCGGGCAGGTGGGTGTGCCGCGCTCCCCTCACGCCGCGGGCGGGCTGTGGGGACGTGTCCCCGTGTGGGGTGATGTCCCCGCGGGGATGGGGTGGGACGCCGGGTCGGGAGGGGCGCGGCTGAGGGGGCTCGGAAGCGGCGGGCAGGAAGGATTTGCTGAGTAATTGGGCAGCGATTCGGTGCCTCCGTGTCCCGCCGCCCCTGCTCTCCCACCGGCCGGGGCGCGGGGCTCCTCGCCCGGTCTGTGGGGCGAGGCGGGGCCGGGCTGTGCGCAGTGTCCCCCGGCGAGGGGAGGACGCCGCCGTTCGTTACCTGCGCACGGAAGCGCGGTGGGATTTATTTATATCTCCCGGAGGATGTTTGTTTCTGTGTCCGGAAAGCCGCGGTGGAGCGGCGGGGGCTGGTGCCGAGGTGTGCTGGGTTGAGGCTGGTACCCGTTGCCTGGAGCGGGGGGAAGGTCAGAGAGTCCTCCCCTCCTGCTGCTGCCTTTGCGGCACTGTGGTACGGCTAAAATGCCATAGCTTTGGTTTCCAGGGTCTTGCTTCAAAATCTGTCAGCCCGAATGATAACTTTGCGATCAAGAGGAATGAGCCCTCGCACATCTTCAACATTATGGGGTTGGACTTTCTCCCACTGATGTCTGTTCTTTCTCATTTCTCCCTGTTGTTGACACGGTGCTCTCCGATGTTCCGCAGTCCTCTCCTGCATGGCTGGGAGGCTGGATGCTCGAGAGATCCCTCTAAGGATCTGCTCCCTTGCCTGTTTTCCCATGCCCTGTGCTGACATGCAGGAAGCAAGGAAAAAAACTGCAGCCCTGTTGTAATTTTTGTTGATGCTGCTAAACTGCTTCCACTTCAAGAAGATCCATGTCACGATCAAAGGGGCAGTTGCTTGAATTTGGAGTGGTTAGGAGAGTGATCTATGTTTTGTGATACCCTGATAGTAACATTTAAAGTGGATCAGGCTTTTCAGACTAGAAATTAGGCAGTAAGGTCATCTCTTTCCCTGTCACACAATGATTTGTTATTTTGTTATTCTGCATCTACTTGTGTAGGTTTAGTTGTGATATTAGTACTCAGCATCTCTTTTTGGCTGGGTTTGCAACACCTGCTTTTTGGTAACCTCTGTTAGAATAACATATGCTGGGAATTCCTTCCTGTTGATTTTAACTTGGCTCCTAGTGTTCTTGCCATGTTTCTAGGTATCAGCATGTCTCTTTCTGGCTCCCAGTGACCCTTTGAGTTGTTTGTGACTTCTTAGATACTGTTTGCCGAGTTTTTACATGTCCCTCTGTGAAATTGATCCCCTCTTTTTTGCTGATAATCTGTGTTTCATTTCAGGGAAACTGTTCCCATGGCTTGTGGGGAGTGCAGCGCTTCAGCACTCACTCAGGATCCAGCAAGTAGGAATATCAGCCACTTCCAGCACAGAGAACTGACGTGCAGATAGCAGAACCCTGCTGCAAGGTGAGGGCTCTGGGCCAGCTCTGAGTGGTCAAGCCAAAAAAAACCAAAACCCAGCATCCTGCTTAAACACAGATGCAAAGCACAGTGCATGAGATAGTTGATATTGAGGCAAGGTGGTTGGTGGGGAGAGTGGTGGTATTTGTGGTAGTGTTATTTAAATTCTGGAAGCCTTAGCCAGCTTGGAGATGACGAAGGAACTGGGCCTTGTAAAAGTAAAATATAACAGTATATTGTCACCATAAAACTAAATCCTGGCTACATAAACTCTGACTTGTTACTGCACTTAACAGTAAATACAGAGGCTGCCCAGTAAATGTTCTAGTGACTGCTGCCTGAAGGGAATGCAGCTGAGAAGGAGGAAGAGCTCTTGGTTTGGTGGGTGCCCTTCCATTTCCCGTGGGTTGATGTTTGTCCTCTGTACAGGCGTCTCCAGGCAGCTTTTCCCAGGCACTCACCTGTCACCTGTGTGGGTGGCAGTTGGGCAATGGCAGAAACCACTTGCAGGAATCTCCCAGCTTCCCTGGTTCTGCACTGGGACAATGATTAAAGGGATTGCAGAGTTCTGTGCCCGTTTTCAGGATGGGAAATTCTGTCCAGCTTGGCTGTATTCTTACCAGGGATGTGCAGTGTTTTGATTCCAGAATAGAAGAACCCCTAAGGCTTGTCTAGTGTTCTGGCAGTTCACTGACCCTTTTCTTTTTTTAACTTTCTCATGGTATTTGAAAACTCTTTTAATTCTTGTAGGTCAAAGACAACATGCATAAATATTTCCTTAAAGCATGCCAGAAGCCATGTGTTAAAAGCTAATGTTGCCATGCTTGAGATGGGAGTGCCTGAAGCCTCTAGTGATGACTTTCTGAAGCTGGTTACATTATAGTAACTGCTGCAGGCAGTGAAGAAAGATAGTCTGTGGTTTGAGGGTCCCTTGTGTTATTTAAAAAAAAAAAAATTGGAGGTCACATGTATCAAATTATTGCTGTGTGATTAGAGCAGGCTTTTTAGAAACCTTCGTGTGCTTTTTCCAAATACTAAAGAAGGTTTTTGTTCAGTAGAGTACTTTAGAAGCAAGCCTATTTGTGTTTAACTGAGCTTAACTTGTGTCTCAGAAAATAGAGGGGCAGTATTTGGTGAGTGGTGCTGGTGAAGGGTTTATTAGGATTTCTGTGTGGGGCTCATTAAAGTGAGGAGAGGTGTGCACAGCTGTTCTTTTGGTAATGGTTAAAATTCAGTCTTCAGCTGCAGTGTGGTGAGTCTACCTTTATGCATTTTTACAAGTGTTTTCAAACCCAGCCTCAGTTTAGGATATGCTCACTAATACTGAACAGGCATTCAGCAGTTGCTTTGGAGAGTGTATAGTGAATGCTTCCAAGCAGCTTTTTTCTTAAACAGCTGATGTGGTGCATGCCTCTTGTATTGCAACTTGAAATCCAGTTCCTATAGCTGATTTATATCTGCCCTTCCCACTGCTGTGAAACTGCTTTTGAATCTAAAAGGTCCTGACCCCCTTGCTGAAGTAACAGTGCCGCCCTCCCCTCACCTTGTGTACTAAACATTGTTAACATCTGCTATAAAATTACCTGGCAATTCACAAAGCTCCTCTAGTGACTGCTGCTCCTGTAGCTTCAGCCTACTTCTGTGCACAGTAAAGATGTGTGCTGGACTGGTTAACAGCTTCTCCTTTGGAGTTGTGGTTTATCAGACCTTGGTGATGCAGGGTGAGGTGGTCTGTTTTTTATTAACTGATACAGTCAGAAAATGTTCTGACTGGAAGTCACAGTTTTGGAGCTGGCCGTTCTGAGGGCAAGCCCTATAGGGAATATATGAAGAGGTACTTGCTCCTCTTTGTTCAGACTGGGACAAAATATTAGTGTGTTGATACTTGATGTCTTAATTGGCTTGCATTGCTGTTGTCTGTGTCGTTTTTCATCCTGACTGGCTCATCTCTTGGAGCTTGAAAATAGCTGTGGTAACACCCATGGATTTGTGCGTGTTGTGACAGACTGTCATCAATGAATTAAGTTATCCTTGCTTGTATTCACTTGGAATTTAGTGTTGACTTCTTATCTGTTGTTAGTTATGCCAAAGCTCTGCTCTGTCTGCCCTTCCCACAGAGAACTGAGAGCAGCTGGTTCCTCCAGCTCTCAGTGCTGGAGTTAAGTGCTGAAGAGTCCCCTCCTGCATCTGGTGAGGTGCTTGGAGCTGGTCTGGTTTTCTTGAGTAGTTACTAGCAGAATTAATTCAATCACTTGTATCAGGCAGTACAAGGAACTGCTTCATTGTGTCCTCTTGGAGGAAGCCAGCCGTACTTTTCCAAGACAGGTTCGATGCCCTGTCCTTGAAGCATTTTTGTTACGGCAAAGAGAAAATTAATTTTGGATAGGAAGCCTGTGGCCATGTACATTCATAATTTATAAGCTGACACAGCCATTTTTCTCTGGTTTACATCAGTGTTGCAAGTCATCTGATGGACTTAAATTTACAACACCAGCACACAGTCCCTGCCCCAAGTGTCAGTGATGCTGGTAACTACAGATTGTGCTCAGTTCTGTGCAGCTGGGGCAAAACACTGTCAGGAGGCAGAAAATGTGGCAGGCCAAGCTAAGTCTAGCATGGATTGTTCTGGTGGTGCAGCTGTTCTTCCCTGTACTTGTCAGGACACGTGTGGTTGTGTGATGGTAAACAGGAGCTGTTGCACTAGGCTTAAGACTGAGTCTTGCATCTGACAGAGTCAATTAATGGGTAGGTGTAAAGATGATAAAATACTATCCCTATTGTAGGTGGATTATTCTTTTTAATGATCTTCAATGGAGACAATGTGATGCAGTGCATTCACTTCGTCCTGCTGTGTCATGTGGCTTGGGTGGGGCTGAACGTTGTGAAAACCACCTTACCCTGCATTCAGTGTTGGGTTCACTGCCTGTTCCACTGAGAGAGGAGTGTGAGTTCTGGCAGCTGCTGTTCCACCAGTCTCCCTGTCAAAATGATAAATTACCCTTTTAACTTGACATAGAATCATAGTGTGGTTTGGGTTGGAAAGGACCTTAAAGATCATCTAGTGACCCTGTTCATTTCTCTGCCTCAGAAGATGTTTTGTCCCACAGGAGGGGTTTATCTTTTTAAAGCAGAAGGGGCCTGATACAGGAATAATGGTTATTTAGGGCTTTGGCATGTGGCTTCACTGCTGGTTTGTTCTAAGCAGCAAAGGACAAAACAACTTCAGTTGTTCCATCTCATGTCTTGGGGTTTTCCAGCTGATCATGTGGCTGTTCTAGAGCTTGGAAGGTTTTCTGATGGGTGCCTGAAAGCAGCTCTGTTTTCAGCCTCTCTTTTTTCCCCCCTCTTAATTCTGGGCCTAATAAACATGGGGGAGGAGAAACATAAATTCCCAGTCCCATTTCTGCCCAGTAAGCTCCTGCATTTCCTGATTTTTGAACAAAGAGCTCTGTGTCATGCCCTTCTTTAGGATTTCAGGTGGCAGCTTGCTGAGGAGGGAAGCTCTGCTCTGTTGAAAACTTACAGTAACGTGTTGTAGCTCGTTAATAATCAGGGCTGTAGTCTTGAAAGCATCAAAGTTTTTATTTCCTCTATCCACCTCTGATGCTGTCAGCACCTGAACAACTCCCTCTTTCTCTGGGCTTCTGAGAGGTGAGAAATTGTCAGCAGGGTTTGACTTGTGCTTTGCAGTCCACAATCTTAAAATGAAATCAACTGGTAATTAAAAATGTGTGTAGATGAAACTAAAGGGTTGCAGGATTCGACATAAAAATTCATCCACGTCTACTAACCCTGAACTGTTTTGTGAGACTAAATGTGAGGATTTTCTTCAAATCAGGGGGATTTGTGTATTCATGTATGTGTCTTGAGGTTGTGCGTATAAGTGTTTTCTGGCCAATAGCTCTGTTAGTAACAGAGTGGCCAACAGGAAAGAGGAGGCTGGATAAAGTATTCAGCAATGATGAGTCAAGCTGACAAACTGGCCAATGAAACAGAACAGTGATGTTGTTTCTGTTCACTGTGTCCTGAGCTGGTTGTGCTGGCCAGCAGCTGCAGGCAGGAATTTGAAGAACTGTTCAGCTAGGTGTCTGTTGACAATAGGTCAGTCTTCAGTTTTTGAAATGAAATAGTTTTGGATAGAGCAGTTGTCAAAATCAGAGAATAGTTACTGAATAGTTACTCTGTTAATACCTGTGGTTTGTGGGGAGCATTCATGCTCTCAGCTCTGTCAGCCTTTGAGAAGGTACTTGCTGCTTTTAAGATGTCTGTCAGCTAGATGCATTTAATCTTGTTTCTGACTGGTTTTACTGTGTAGGTGTGGTTTGTTCAGAATGTCCCTGTTATTCCAACGTGAGTGATTATCTTTCTCCTCCAGGTGTGTTTGGTAAAACATAGGATTAGTGCTTGGTGATGCTTATGGTTGGCTGAAGGCTGGGTAGGTTGGGCAGGCTGGTTATGTAAGTCTGGAACTGCTGGTCCTTCCCTTAGGACAGCCTGTTCAGCATTAGTGGGGAGGCTGTAGGATTGTGCCCAGCAGGCTGAGGCAGGGATGGTCTCTGGTGGGATGCAAATCTGGATCCAGGTGAATTTGCAGGCCTTGAAGGGGTATGTAGTAGCCAAACATGGAATGTGTAAATATTTCAGGAGCATATTTATCTTGGCTGTATTGATCCTGTTGTATGACAGTGGGGCTTTAGCATACAGATGTTTTACAATCTCAGATGTTGCTGCTCTAAACTAACCTGAGGTAGTTCTTTATTGGATATAGAGAAGCTCAAAGTAGTGTTGCTTGATGTAGCTGAAACCCTCCAATGTGAAGTCATTTCTGAGGGGGCAGGGGTTGGGGGACTGCTCAGGGACTGTGTGGTAGATGTGTCTGGTAAGTTGACAGGAGTTTGGACAGAGAAGTTTTGATGTATCAGCTTATGCAAGTTTAGTGAAGTCAACTTGTTCATAAACTTAAGCACTCTTTCAGCATCTCAGTATTGATGACTTCCTGTGGCAGAGGTAACTACACTGCAAATTTGCCTGTTGCTGAGCTCCAGCTGGAAGGCTCTGCAATTTGCAGTATACATGAAGGAGCTTGGACCCTTCTTAACCAACACTGCTCTGACACTGAACTCCCTTTTTTGTAGCTGTTGCTGTCCATAAACTCAGTCACTCAGTTCAGGTGTTCTGTGCTCAGCCCTTGGTGAGGCTATGTCCTAGAAGTGACTTGGCAAATAAAAGCTTCTTCACAGTGGATATTTTACTGCTGACAGAGTGTCTTGGAATCTAACTCTTAAAAATGCAAAAGCTTGAAATCTCCGGTGTAGTGGTCCTGGGGATCTTGGTTTGCTCTTGGTCACAAGGGAGGTAACTTTATTTCTGGCCAGCTCTCTTCATGCAAGGATTGTTCCCAGTCCTATACCAGAATAATACCCTCCATGTAAATCCCTCTGTTCTACTGCCCATGTTGGGAGAGTTGGTGTTCCAGCTACGTGTGTGTTTTCTCCCTGTAGAGTGATGGAAATCCCAGTCCCTGTGGGAAGAATACTTCTGTGCATTGGAGAATCAAGTGATAGAGATGAGCCCTGAGAATTTCACTTTTACTCTGCTGTTGTCATCCACCCCAGCAGCAAAACTGCTCTGATCCAGCATGGAGAATGTTGCATCAAGAATTGTGTTCTAAAATTATTACAGGATGGAGTTTACAAGATAAAGATGGCATTTGATGACAAGGTACATCTCCTGATGTAGAACCATCAGGAGATAGAATTGAATTGCGTGCACAGGGAATCTGGTGAGGAGGGGTGTGACTTTCCCCAGCTACTTTTTCAAGTTTTTGCTGGGTACTTTTCCCTTTCATTGCAGATACTGGGGATAAGGTTAGATAAGACAGCAAATTCCAGCTCCTGCAAAGGTGGCCCCTAGTTTTATTGTTCCTCTTTGGGACTTGAATGGGGTCTCCACTGCTCCCAGAAGTGGTAATTTGCTGTCAATGTTCTTTTCTTCCCCTAGTGCCCCTGTCATTGTTCCTGGAAGGCAGGAGATTTCCTGCTCCACCCTGTTAATTGCTGACACTGAAGAACTGTAATAGGTTTCAAGGGATGCTCATGATTTTTTTTACTTGTCTTGTAAGTGTGCAGTGTAAAGGGGGGTTTCCTATCCCATGTGACTGGTAAGCAGAACTAGGGAGCCAGTTGTACTAATTTATTTTTGGTTTCCTTCCTACATATCTTGAGATACAACTCAAAGTGAGTAAAAGGTTCGTTCATTGTGAGAAAGAATTAGGCATTTTCTGGATTGAACAAAATGAGTAAACCCAGCACTACAACACATGTTTACAAAGGTCATGAGACCCCAGTTCCTGAAAAGAGATCATCCCAGTTTCATAATCCCACTATGGAGGGTCTGATACTTCCTACAAGTTTCTCTACCAAGAGGCAGGAAGCAGGAAGGACCTTTGAGGACAAATGGTATCAAGGCAAGAGGAAAGAGATAAACATATTTGCCCCCCTTGATATAAAAGAACCTACTCCTTCTACTCCATGAGTAGCTGTTTAACTGCTGGATTCATTTCAGATGTGGTGTGTAGAGAGAGCTTCTGTACCCTGCTTTGTCCTGCAATTATTATTTCTGTAGGACATTTAGGAAAAGCTGTCTGTGAGTATCTGGCACATGGGCTCTCCTCTCCCTGACGCAGATGTATTCCAAGGAGGAAGCTGAAGTGCCTTGCCTAGGGCTTGCAGCAAGGTAGGCACAGGGCTGGGAGGGAGGCTTTCAACACCTTGTCATTCTTCTCTGGCTGCTCAGGTGTTGTCCAGAAGAGGTTCAGCTTTGCCTGCTCCCTCCCCTGTTGATGTTCTCCTGCCCTGTTTAGTGCAGTTCCTTCTGGAGAGTGTGTCAACCACTTCTCAGGGGTTCTGCAGTCTTACAGGACATTTTTTACATTTTTTTCCTCTGACAGTGCTCTAGATCACTGTTTTCATCCCTTGTTTGTGACTTGTCTGGTTGATCATTAATAGATTTGTCATTCCTTGTTTTACTGAATTTGTAGAACAGGTAATACCACTTTTTCTTCTCAAAATTACCCACAAAAAGAAAGTGGCATTTCCCCAGCGTGGCTTTTGTGATGGACTGATATCAATCTGTCACCTGTAGTTGCTTGAAACCTTCCCAAGCAGCACTGAGCCAAAGCTGTCATTTGACCACTTATTGTTGTAAACAGCAAACCAAAGAATGGAGTTCTGTATTTAGTGTCTCTAGGGAATGTGGTGCTTTTTGAGTTCATGTTAGGAATGGCTTTATTTGCAGTTCTGTGGTGGAAGTTAATTTGAAATAAAAACTTGAATTCTGCCAAAGCAGGTGGTGTGGGCACACCCACTTGTCACAGAAGACTTTGTCCCAGCCAGTGATATTGAGCTTTTCGCCCTCCAGGACTTGTTGGACCATCTGTACAAATGAAATCTTAGGGCTTGTGGTAGCATGCTTGAATTTTTGTTTCCTTCTTTATACTTGAATTGTGTGTGTTTCAAAATGACTGGAAGACTAGTGCTTCTCTTGCTCCTGAACTGTGCTAGAAGGATGCAGTGGTACTACTGCTTTTTCACTGTCATTAGAATGAATTGCAGTGACTCCATGTTCTTCTGTGTTGCCTGTCAAGTAGGGGAATTTTCTGGGCTCCATTATCCCTGGATCAGTCAGGCTTTGGGGCTTTCTGTGGCTTGTTGAAGAGCTTGCTCAAAGTTTCATCTGCAGGTCTGAAGGATAGAATAAGCACTGCCATCAGGCCTATGCTTCCCAGAACCTTTTGGTTTCCTTTGTGACACTTAAATCCCTGCTGAGATGAACTCTAGGTTGGTTAGAGAAGCAAATTCTTCGAAGTATGTTTCCCCCTTCCTCTGTTTCTGAAGTAAGGCAAAAACCCAGCTGCTACAGCATTTCAGTACTGAATTTATCAGAAGACAAGTAGCTAATCTTTCCTTGGAGAATTAACTCAAAGGAAGGAAGCCAAAATTACTTACTTGGAAAAGTTATGATATTGAGCAATGTTTTTTCTCATTTCCAGCTTGCTTTATGAATGTCATTATGAGTTGCATCAATGAAGTGGTTACAGGAAACATAACTGTATTGTATGTAGATCTTTTTCCTCGCCCCTGCAATCTGAGAACCAGACATCTGCAGAAGTTTATGTAGAAGCAGTAACAAACCAATGATAAATGTGCTCTGTGTGTAGATTTTATTACTTCTAACAGTGCTGGCAAATTCCTTCATCCCTGAAATTAAATCCCTAGATAAAACAGTAAATTTCCAAGTGCTGGTCTGGTCAAGGGAGTTAAGTCTGTCCTGTGAGCTTTCTTTGAGTGTCTTACCCCACAGACTGCTAACAATAAGTACAGTTCTGAGGTTTTGTGACAATTTGTCTGTCAGGGAAGGCTGAACAAACTTCATGTCTGGGCTGTAGCAAATGACTCACAGGCAGCCTCATTCATTTGTCTCACAGTTACTTGAAATTGCATCTTGGCTAATCCCAGTTTTGCTATGCCAGCACTTAACATGTGTTTCCTCATGCCCTCTTGAAGAGCAGAACAAAACCCTTAAAGCTGTTTCTGGTTTGCTTCCAGGTGAATCATGATTCCAGTCACCGAGCTGCGCTACTTCGCTGATACTCAGCCGGCCTATCGCATCCTGAAGCCGTGGTGGGACGTCTTCACCGACTACATTTCCATAGTGATGCTGATGATCGCCGTGTTCGGAGGGACGCTCCAGGTCACCCAGGACAAAATGATTTGTTTGCCCTGTAAATGGGTTACCAAAGACTCGTGCAATGACTCTGTCAGGGGATGGACAGTGGCAGCCCCGGAGCGTACCTACTACAACACTAGTCTTGTTGCCTCTGCTGATTCGGGGCCTACCGGGATCCGATACGATCTGGACCGGCACCAGTACAACTACGTGGATGCGGTGTGTTACGAGAACCGTCTTCACTGGTTTGCCAAGTATTTTCCTTATCTAGTGCTGCTACATACCCTCATCTTTCTGGCTTGTAGCAACTTCTGGTTCAAGTTCCCAAGGACCAGCTCCAAGCTGGAGCATTTTGTGTCTATTTTGCTTAAGTGTTTTGACTCTCCATGGACAACGAGAGCATTGTCTGAGACGGTGGTGGAAGAGAGTGATACCAAACCAGCATTTGGAAAAATGAATGGCTCCATGGACAAGAAATCCTCCACAGTCAGTGAGGATGTGGAAGCCACTGTTCCCATGCTGCAGAGAACGAAGTCTCGAATTGAGCAAGGGATTGTGGACAGGTCTGAGACTGGTGTCTTGGACAAAAAGGAAGGTGAGCAAGCCAAAGCACTCTTTGAAAAAGTGAAAAAGTTCCGTACTCATGTGGAAGAGGGAGACATAGTTTATCGCCTGTACATGAGACAGACCATAATCAAAGTAATCAAGTTCATTCTGATAATTTGCTATACTGTGTACTATGTCAACAACATAACATTTGATGTAGACTGCAAAGTGGACATTGAGAGCTTGACTGGCTACAGGATGTACCGCTGTGCTCATCCTTTGGCCACTCTCTTCAAAATCTTGGCTTCTTTCTACATCAGTCTGGTGATTTTCTATGGCTTGATCTGCATGTACACACTGTGGTGGATGTTGAGGCGGTCGCTCAAGAAATACTCCTTTGAGTCCATCCGGGAGGAGAGCAGTTACAGCGACATTCCTGATGTGAAAAATGACTTTGCCTTCATGCTCCATCTGATCGATCAGTACGACCCCCTCTACTCCAAGCGCTTTGCTGTCTTTCTGTCAGAGGTGAGTGAGAACAAATTGCGGCAGCTGAACCTCAACAATGAGTGGACTTTGGAGAAACTACGCCAGAGGATCACCAAAAACTCTCAGGATAAGCTGGAATTGCATCTTTTCATGTTGAGTGGTATTCCTGACACAGTCTTTGACCTCATTGAGTTGGAGGTCTTGAAGCTGGAGCTTATCCCTGATGTCACTATTCCCCCCAGCATTGCTCAGCTCACCAGCCTTAAGGAACTGTGGCTCTACCACACAGCTGCCAAAATTGAGGCCCCAGCCCTTGCCTTCTTGAGGGAGAATTTGAAATCTCTCCACATCAAGTTCACAGACATTAAGGAGATTCCTCTTTGGATTTATAGCCTGAAGACACTAGAGGAGCTTCACCTGACAGGGAATTTGAGCGCTGAAAACAACCGGTACATCGTGATAGATGGACTGAGGGAGCTGAAGAGGCTGAAGGTGTTGAGGATGAAGAGTAACCTCACCAAACTGCCGCAGGTGGTGACAGATGTTGGTGTCCATCTTCAGAAGCTTTCCATCAACAATGAGGGCACCAAGCTCATTGTCCTCAACAGCCTTAAGAAGATGGTCAACCTGACAGAGCTCGAGCTGATCCGGTGTGACTTGGAACGCATTCCTCACTCTATCTTTAGCCTCCACAATCTGCAGGAAATAGACCTGAAGGACAACAACCTAAAGACTATTGAGGAAATCATCAGCTTCCAGCACTTACATCGTCTCACTTGCCTTAAGTTGTGGTACAACCACATTGCCTACATCCCCATGCAGATAGGCAACCTGACCAACTTAGAACGCCTTTACCTGAACCGTAACAAGATAGAAAAGATCCCCACCCAGCTCTTCTATTGCCGAAAACTTCGGTACTTGGATCTCAGCCACAACAACTTAACTTTCATACCACCAGATGTTGGACTTCTTCAAAACCTGCAGAATCTGGCTGTGACGGCCAACAGGGTAAGTGAGCAAAGAGCTGAGTTGCTGTGTGAGGAAATAGTGCTGGCACTTCTGTTATCTGTGTGATTAAACATGCTACAATGGGCTGTAGATACAACTGGCACCGGTTTGTAGCTCTCTGAGGGGTTTATCTGAGGCCAAGCACTGCAGATAGCTGCAGGGCAAGCCTGTCTTCCAAGAGTCCTTGTCCTGTTGCATTTCCTCTCTTAACAGTGAGACTGCTTCTAAGTGCCTATTGGAGGCTGTTTAGCAACCCTGCAAGTAGGTTGTTTCTCTGCAGTTGGAAGCATGTAGTCTCTAGTTTGACACTGA
This sequence comes from Passer montanus, assembly GCF_014805655.1. Classification (NCBI taxonomy): domain Eukaryota; kingdom Metazoa; phylum Chordata; class Aves; order Passeriformes; family Passeridae; genus Passer; species Passer montanus. The sequence continues at coordinate 5,721,919 of NW_024369151.1, forward strand.
GTTTGAGCTTAAAATGGATATCTGAGAAACTGTAGTCTTAATCTAAAACTATGTGCTTAAACCTGTCTACTTCAGACATGTACATACACCGTGGGAGCAGCCGGCTTAAAATGGAGATCTGAGAAACTGTAGTCTTAATCTATGTGCTTAAACCTGTCTACTTCAGACATGTACATACACCGTGGGAGCAGCCATGTAGGGAATGCATGTCTGGCTGACAGCTTTCCTTAAAGTACTTTGCATTTGCAGGGACTACTCCATAGTTTGGTCTTGTAAATGTGTGGGTTTTGTTTCAGTTGAAGTGCAGGGCAGATAAGAGAGGATGACCAAGTGTGCTCTGCTGCCTGATTACCATAAGATGTTTCTTGGCTTGTGTTAGACGGTGTTTATTTGCTTAAAGCAAACTATACCCATGTCTAGTTTTTTGTTTCTTTAAGACTTCATTTACCATGTCTGACAAAGCTGAAGCTTTGATTCATTCTGTCTGCAAATTCCTGGGAGACTTCTTCTTTTGAGTTTATTATCACTTTAAGTCAAAAGAGCCTCTAACATAAGTACAAAATGCAGAGAGATAATTAGGTGCTTCTGGTTTCTTCTGGGACCAAGCAGAATTGTCCTGGAGCTGGTTTTCACTGTTATACATCAAGGTCCTTCCTACTATTGGCAAGATCTTCCTGGCTGAACACTGCCAGATTGCTTGTGATAGACACAGAACAGCTTGAGTGTAGTTTGGCTTTTCACAGAAGTGCTCTCACATCAAATATTTAATTGATAGTGTATTTCAGTATTAGACAGGGTTCCTGAAACTCCAGCCATACTTTGAGGTTAGTGTCTGGAAGCTTGTGCCTCTGCAGAGTAGGGGCAGACAAGGAGCAGTCATTCAGCAATTGCAGCTGAACATCTGCTCATGGGTTTCCTGGCACTGGAGGGTTATGCATCTGTTTGTGTGGGTGGCTGAAGCTCTGGTAAACTTTGTGGTATGTTACTGTTCAGAACTCTCATAATTCTGCACCATTTGCCTTCTGGCAGCCTTCCTAGCACAGCTTCCCAAGGGTTAATCTGCAGTGTATCCTCTGCAGTTTTGGGGTGGAGCATTTCTGGGATGAGTGGAGTTAGAGGCAGCTCCATTTCCTGCAGCACAGTGTGGCACCATCCCATTTCTCTCTGGGAAAAAAAACCATGTAACAGGAAAGCTGGAGCAGCCTTTGCTCCAGGGGGTTCAGAAACAAAAGGTGGTGAGGACCCCATGGAGCAGCCAACCTGTACTGGATACCTGGGCAAGCCAGAAGTACTGACAGCCTGATTACTCCCAGTAAATGGTGACAGCAAGAAGCACAAGGACTGGTAGACTGGCACTTCCCAAGGCCAGAAATTATCTCAGATCTCCTCTCCTAGCTCAGCAGTCTTAGTAAATAGAGACTTCTGGAGTTGGTTGGCACTACTGTCCTGTTCTGGAAAGCAGGCTGTTCTAACACATTGCTTCCTTCCTAAACCAATACTTGTCCCTCAAATAACTATTATTTTCAAGAGTCTGTGATCATATGTTGCTGTTTGCAAAACACTCCAGTACCAGTAACAATGACTGTATTGAAATGTCTCTAATTGGTCTGGTTTCATCTTGGCTTTTTCTTAGATTCCTCCTCATTCAGAATGGATTACAGGCTAATTTAGCAGAAATGATACACTACATAATTTGAGTTTAGAAAAATAATTTTTGCTTTTAAAGGCAAATTATAGCCTCCAAGCTGAGACTTTGTATTAAGGGGAGGATCCTGAGCCGCTGCATTTAATTTCTAGCCTAGTGTTTGCTAAACCTTAGCCATAGAAAGAAATTCTTTGGGAATACTGCACTGTTACAAGGATTTGCTAGAAATAAGCCTTACTAAAATAGTGATTCATGGTTACCTGAAGGTGGTGCTGGGAAAGCTAACAACTGGTGACTTTGTTGTTGTTGTATTTTTGGCACTGTAAAAAGCCCCTGGGACTTGGAGCTTAGAAAGTCTTTGCAACATTTCCCAGCCCTACAGAAATGATGGAAGAAGATTCCCAGTTCTCAGGGCCAGGAGGTTGTACCATGTAATCTGTCACCTTACAGCCCAACTAGAAGTGCTGATCCAGTCTTTGTTCAGTGGAATGCCAACTGTAGAATGATGTCTTAAAGCAAAGGACCTAAGATCCAATGAGAGAATAAAGGATTTGGGATGGAAAGAAGCCAATACAGATGAAAGCATGTGGCAGTATAGGCCAGCTATGAACAGGTTTCTGGTCCTCTGATCCTGGTCTTGGGGACAAGATCTGCTTTAGCCACCACCATTGGTGATCTCCTATACTTAGTGCAGTGTCTAAAAGAGGAATCCATACAATCAGAGTGCTGGGAGCACCCAAAGCAGGAAGCTCAGAAAGCAGGAGCTCACTCAAGGGAGCAGTGGATGATTGAAAACACTGACTCTGTAAACCTTGGAGCTTCGTGTTGGCTTGTGGTCACCTGTGAAGGTGTGTCTGTGTCTGTTGGTGACTTTCCTGTGATTGATTTCTTTTTTTCAGATTGAGAGTCTCCCACCAGAGCTGTTCCAGTGCAGGAAGCTGAGAACCTTGAACCTGGGAAACAACGTGCTGCAGTCCCTGCCCTCCCGGGTGGGAGAGCTGACCAACCTGTCGCAGATAGAGCTGCGCGGGAACCGCCTGGAGTGCTTGCCCGTGGAGCTGGGAGAGTGCCCGCTGCTGAAACGCAGTGGGCTCGTGGTGGAGGAGGACCTGTTCAACACCCTGCCCCTGGAAGTCAAAGAGCGCCTGTGGAGGGCAGACAAAGAGCAAGCGTGAACCCCTGAGAAAAGGGGAAAGCCTCTGATCAACTAGAAGGAAGCAAAAGGCCATTTCAGTCCCCTTTCACCCAGATGCTCCCCTTTCTCCACTCCAATCACTATCAGACTGGCCAAGGAGTACTTGACAAACATGACTCTGAATGAGTCAGCTTCTTGCCTCAGATGCAGGATGGGGGAGGCTTGGGATCAGGATGAGGATCAAGACAGATTAATGGCCTCTGAGCAGGGCCCAGGGGGAATTAGAGGTGTTGCTGTTCTTCTGGACAGGAATTGGGGTGAGATGGATGGTGCTGGTGAGAAGAAATGACCTTTGAATGGAGGAGAAAATGAATGTGGGGATTGCTGCATTGCTCCTAATAGGGCTTACATGTGTCAGGGACTGAGGGAGTTCAGTGTCCTGCAAGCAAAGATCAAGAGACAAAGAAACCTCTTGAACCTCCATGTCTGCGACAGCTGATACTGCTCCCCAGATTCAGTCAGTGAGCCCCCAGACTGGGGTGGGATAGGACACAGACAGCTGATTTTATCTAGATGCTGGCATTAGGATTTGGGAGATAAACATCTCGCAGCTGCTTGAAGGCAGAATTTTTTTTTTTACTAATTTTCTTTCCCCTTTGCACGCTCCCCACCTTCTCCTCTGCCCCTGGAGAAGGAATCAAACCTTTAAGATTGCACTACTGTAATGGTTTCAAGTCACTTGTTCAGGTGAGTAGATCACAGCATCCTTCTCCAGCTGATGTCCTGGAGGCACTAACTGACACAGTTCCAGAGCTTTAACCTGTTCTGAAGTGGATGGTTATAGTGCAGGTGGGAGGTCTGGATAAAAAGCAGTTGGACTGTCTAATCTACTCTCTCAGAAGCATTGAGTTGCTTCTGGCTTTTAGTTCCAAGTTACTTTTTAATTGCTGATGTTTTGTTGCATATCAAGTAGAATTGTACAACTGGCCAGTGTGTCAGGGGCTCTCATGGGGTTGGAGAGGAAATTTGGGTTTCCTCTGCACCTCTTGTCCCCCATTCTGCCTTCTCCCTAAATTAAGTTGTTCAGTGCTCTGCCAGTATTTTTCATGGATGCAGTCTGGAGAGCTGCTTGATTGTTCTCTTGTGTTGTTGCCCTCACTTTAACAGCTGTCAGTTCCTGTTACACCTCTTGACCTAAATAAGAGGCTGATGCTGATTGAACCTGGTGCTGGAAAAGAAATCTTGTCCTCTTGTTTGTTCCTTCCCTTTTCATTCCCTCAGTGTTAAGGAGGAGAATGAGAATCCTCTGTGGACCGAGCTCTTCTGACTTCCTGAAACAGAGCAGCCTTTACTGAAACAAGTCTGACCTGTTTGGTGGTATTTGTCAAAAAACCCCTCAACCTTCTGGGCTGGCAGAGGTAGATAATGTGTAACAGTTACTGATTATCATGTCCTTAAGGTGGGGTGGTTAAGATGCCTCTGGGACACAAAGGTCTTCATTTTTCCATCAGAAGGAAGAGGAGGTGCCTGGACCTACAGGTCCTGCTTGTAATATTCTGCATCAGACCAACAGGTCAGCTCCAAGGTGCAGTGCTGCAAGCTGGGGCATGAGAAGTTTGGAGGCCTCCTATGTGTACAAAGGGGAAACTACATCCAGCTCCAGTGATTCCTGACAATCTGCCAGCAAGTGCCCTGGCTTATCACCTGGCTTGTGGTGATCCCGTGGATGTTGGGGCAGTAAGGCCCAGTGTGGCTCTCTTCATCAGATGTAAGATATGAAATATATATATACTAAATATGCTGAAACCATGAACAATGTTAACTGGACTCTGGATTTATTGATGTTCAGATGCTTAAATAAAGCTACATTAAAATCAGGAGATCTGTTTATAAAACTGCTTTTAAGAAAAATGTAAATCTTGCTTCCCTTAGTCCATTCATTATAAAACGTCTAAACAGTCCAGGGGATAATATAATTAAATCTCCATCTGGGAGGCAAGGTACTGTAAAAGCTTTTCTGGCTTCTAATAGGGTTAGTGTCTTGAAATTGTGTTAGAGCTGGGGCCACAGCTGAAAGGATGGGGAAGGACTGATGCTGATTGGATTGTATTTGTATTTGCCCGAGCATTTTGGATCACAGAAAGGACAGAAATTGTTAGGTGGGCTTTGTTGCCTGAGTAAAGCAGGAATGGTTTCAGGCTTAGCTGCAGAAATGCTGTTTTCCAGTCAGTTCCCTGTGGTGGATGTGGGGACTGTTTGGATGGATGATTTTGTTCCTTAGTCTGTGCTAAAAGATAGCAGTGGAGAATAATGGCCACTGAATGGAGATGTGGACTCTGCTATTCAAGGCCACTGGGTGACTGTTTTATTACTCATGTGTTTGAGACCAGGAAGGGCTGAAAGGGCAGAGCACCTCCTGGGAGTTTCACCTGGCTCACAGGAGCAGTGAGATGTCTCCAGGATGTCTAGATTGGAGATGAGTGCTTTGACTCTTGATTCCAGGTGTGGTTTTAGTTATACAACCTAAACTTTGCACAGCTGGGTTAGTTTCTATAAGCAACTCCTGAAAGTATGCTGCAGTGCTTCTAGAAGTGTGCAGGCCTCCTGAACAGCTCTGTATCCCAGCAGGATGGGTGAAGAACAGGCTGTTGTGCCAGAAAGGAGGGACTGCCTCCAGCTCCTGACCAAGTCACAGTGCTGTGCTCCTGCTGCTTCCTCAGTAGAGGCTGCCCTGGGCCTGAGGTGTGCAAAGCAAGTGTAAGACAAGCTGGTAATTGATCTTGCATGAAAATGCCAGCTTTGTGCTGCTTTTGCAATAGTCCAAGCTTAACTCTTTTGGTAAAGGCTGCTGGGGCTTGAGAGCTCCCTGCGTGCCAGAATGGGGCTGAGCAGTCTGATAACATTTTGTACTGGAAATGCAGGTGCCACAAATACATTGTCACTCTGAAAGGCAGCAATATGCATTATTTACTTCTGACATGTGCTGCTTGGTCTCCCTTTTGATTCCAGAGTATCAGTCTTGTATGATGAGATGGAAAAAGCTTTAAAACTTCCAAGAATAGGATCTAGACCACGAGTCCTGAACACGCTTATGACTGAGGACTGCTGCAACACTCAACCCGCAGCAGAGCAAGTACTTCCCAAATTTTTCTGGATTGCTCATTCTGTGAGGGATGTCCTTACATCAACAATCCATCCTCACTTGGAAGTATTCAATCCATGAATATTGTGTATTTTCCTTTAAGTTTCCATCAGACTGAAGCTTAGGGGGTTTATTTCTGACACAGATTGGTGCATTCACAAAAAGCATTCAGTTTAAGAAGACAGTCACTGCCCTGGTCAGTGTCTTGTTCTCCTGACAAGCTGTTCAAAACAGAAGCAAACCAGATTATTTATTAGCTGCTGAAGCATACAGCAACTTGAATTAAACCCACCTGTGTCCTTAATAGCACTTCTGAGCTGAACGAGTTCTTGGAGATCACAAGGATGCTCATCCCATGTTAGGATTGAAGGTTAGTGACATGCACTTTACCTTTCCTGCCAAATACCCCAAAGAGTGATAAATTGCAATTATTTTGAACCAGCTGAAAGGCAAGGAATACAAAACCTATTAAATGTGTAAAATTGTGCTGTACCCTGACACTATGCACTGGAATGTTAGCTGAAGTTGATCTGCTTTTCAGATTACTTTGATTTTGTTATTTGATCCCCAGTTAATTTAGCAGCTGGAAGTATTTTACTCTGTCAGTCTGAGTGGTTAAGTAGCTGTTACAGATATCTTTCATGATGTGCTGTTCTTTCATATTAATTGTCACTTCTTTTTAATAGCCTACCTCATTTTTAATTTTTTTCTTATTACCATTTATACACTCCATTTAGTTCACTCCATTTTAATTAAAGTTCTTGGTGTTCATTACTGTAAGTAGTATTAAGTGGCTTTGTGTTGCTGAACCACATGAAGTCCTCTTCTTTTTATTTTTTTTTCCCTCTTAAACAATTGATTCCAGGAATTTTGAGAACAATAACACACATCCTTTACAGAGGATGAGTTGCCTGGAAAAAAGTTTCAAATTTTATTGATTCCTAGGCTGTGACATTGTTTCCTTTCCTTACCTCTTTTCCTGCTTTAGAATGGAACTCGCATGGTTGGAGTTCCTTGGATTTTTAAATGTTTTTTCAGTCCTCCTTCAGGGGAGGAGTAACTTTTCCCCCCCTCATCAGTAGTTGTGCCTGCTCTGTAGATCTGTTAATGCAGCATCTCCCCAGAGGCACTTGCTCCCTGGAGTGTATTTGTAGCAGTGCCTTTCTGAAGCCAACTCATCCCTTGGATTCTTTTTCTTTTAACCATGGAGGGATTTCCTAACTTCTGGGGTGATTTCTCACTGCCAGACAATACTGTCATACTGTAAGCAGAGTCACCTGCTCTGGAGGTCACCTAAGGTAAGGCTGTGGGGATAAGGCTGACTAGGAAAAAATATTGCTTAAACTTCACTTTTAAAGTTTTTCTTCCATTTTAACCCTACTGTTTGGCCACAGTGGATAATGTACTTTTCCCAAGCATGTGCCAAAATTGAATGAGTTTTCTGTCCTACCTCATTCTAACAGTCTACAAAGCACAACTGGAGTGGGGCAGGATTATTAAAGTTTGATTCAGACCCTTCTCCCTCCAGCTGTGGCAATGGGTTAATATTAAACTGCTTTGGGAGTCTGAAATCCTCCAGAAATCTCATATCCAAAATCCAGTTTCAAAAGTAGCAGCACTAGAATTGCTGGACCCCAGTGGCAAAGGTCAATTTCATGTGAGTTCACACAAAGGCTTAATTTAGGATTCCTGGAATTTTCCATCCCTTCCTCCATTTCCTTTAAAGGAATTTTATTTGACAATGGAAGAGTTTTTCTGGAGGAGGCTTAATGAGAAGGGGGCTACTGAGCCTGAGTCATCTTTACAGCTGACAAATGTGTCCATTTCCATAAGTCACTACTCATGGCTTAAACATGGTTCACTCCCATTGTGTAAATGCACAAGCAGGGCTGTGGTTTGGCATCTGGGACCTGCAGCTTGGTGTAGCATTTCAGAATCATGACATTCACTTTGTACGTGGGATTGTTGGGGCAGCTGAGCAACAGCACCTTCCCCGTGAGCACTGAAGGCTGCCCTTGTTTGCTCTGAAAGACTTGTACAACTGGACACTTCACCAGAATAAAAGTTTTGATTTCCATTTGCATTTTCTTTCTGTGTTCTTTGGTGTTTCCTGTCTATGAAGGCATTCAGCCTTCCATGATGTCACTTTTCAAAAGACAGATGTTAATAATTCCAGCTATTGTGTAGGATTATTGGGTTCTTTTACTCATTACAAAAGTCCTAGTGGATTGTGACAATCCTCTATGAATTAAGTAGATGTATAGAGACAGAGGTGCTGCTCTGTGACAAGCTGGGGCTGTGTCACAGGTTTCACTATCACTTTACAAGTGTCCAAAACAGTTTCTGTTGCTGAATTTATGGCTGTTGCCATAGGAATTGTCTTCATACTGGTAAATTATTTCAGTACCTGCCTTCCCCATGGGCTCCTTAACTGGAAGTGCTGGCAGATAATCTTTCCCATTTCATGAAGTGCTACAGAGAATCAGCCGGTGACTTGCAAAGAAAATTTGAGTTTCTGTGCAGCTCTTTTATTGTGTAGAAAGGTGTTTCTCTTGAGTTTTGCCTTCCCTCACTTCCTTTGTCTGTGACTACTTGACCACAGTGACATTGGCCCCACTTCAGACAGAGGATGTAAGCAGGCTTTGAAACAGCTGAGTGGGAGTTTGTAATGCTGCTTATTGATGAGTTTTAATGAAATGCAAGACTGAACCAAGAAAGGAGAGGACAAAATGTCCCTTGTCATCTAAGGCTCACCTGCACCTCAGCTCCTTTTGGCTGGTTTACCTTTTGGAGGACTTACCTGGTCTTTGAGGAGCTGAGGAAATCCTGTTTCCTTTGCTCCTTGTTATTCACTCTCTCACTTGTTGCTGATCAAAGACTTCAGGAGAGGTGAAGTGGCCCAGTGGAAAATTTTCTTCCTTGATAACCCTGGCAGCTCCACAGCAGCACTTTGCTCTGAGTGCTGACTGCTGGAGCTGGCTTGGCTCCAAATGGCTTCAGTGGGAGCCCTTATTGGGATAATTGTGCCAGTTCAAAAGGCATTTCAAACACTTGATCTGCACCTTTCCTACAGACGTGGGCTGGGCTTTGGCAGCCTCCAATGGAGCTTGCCAGAAGTTTTCTTGCAGAGCTGGCAGGAGAAAATGTTGAGTCTGCAAAAAGAGCCCTTGGAGGGGGAGGAAGGGAAGGAAAAGGAGCCATTTCCCAGTTTTGTCTAAGTACTGTCACCCTTTCTGTGTAAGCTTATGGGGAGAGAAGGCTTTACAATGGTGGCATCCTTCTCTTTGACTCTTTTTGGGCATTGTGTGGCCAGAGTGATTTTCCTCTTGCTCAAAAGGTCTTTCAGAGCCTCAAAATAGGGGCATGGCTGGAGTGGCAAAGAATGGGAGGACTCCTGAGGACAGACATGGAAAGCTGGAACCAGGATGGGTTTTATCTCCTGGCAGCTGCTGCATTGCTTGCTGTGATCTGCTGTTTATATTGCTCAAAACATTCCATGGAACAGGAAAACTGTGGTTTGCTGCTGTGGCACGAACCAAAACAGCCTCTGGAGTCATCATGTGTGTGTGTGTAAGGTGGGAGTGGAGAAGGTGACGTGATAAATTGCTGGTAAAAACCACCGTGTGTGGGAATGAGAAGGACGTGACACGACAGTGACGGAGAGGGACTAAGGAGTGGCGTGGGAGTGTTTTCCAGGAATGTTTCTCCAGGATTGCTGCCTCCTGGGGAGGGGTGAGGTGGGTCACACAATCAGGCAACAACCTGCAGCTGGTTTTTTTCCCCATTGGACATGCATCTTCCTTAAAAATTTTTCCACTCCATCAGTTGGTGAGTGTTAATATTCCAGTAGTCCCTCCTTCCTTTTTTTTTGAGCTTTGTAGCATTGGAGACTGATTTTTTTTTTCTTTTTTTTTTTGTTCCCTTCCAGGTTTGTAGTCCAGTGATTACTGGACATGCATCTTCCTTAAAAGAGTGTTAATGTTCCAGTAGTCCCTCCTTCCTCTTTTTTTATTGAGCTTTGTAGCATTGGGGACTGATTTTTTTTTTGTTCACCCTCCAGGTTTGTAGTTCAGTAATTAAAGTCTCTGGCAGAATTTAGCTTTTTAAACTACTGAATTCATATCCTCCTGTGTACCGGGAGAAGTCTGAAAAAAGTTAAACCCCTAATTTCCTCTTTACTAAAAAAAAAAAAAAAAAAATTTTTTTTTTTTGAGCTTTGTAGCATTGGAGACTGATTTTTTTTTTCTTTTTTTTTTTGTTCCCTTCCAGGTTTGTAGTCCAGTGATTAACGTCTCTGGCAGAATTTAGCTTTTTAAACTACTGAATTCATATCCTCCTGTGTACCGGGAGAAGCCTGAAAAAAAGTTAAACCTCTAGTTTCCTCTTTATTATAAAAAAAAAAGAAGTTGTAGTAAGGTGTGGAGTGATTTTATCCACAATTCCCTTACAGAATAGAAAACTTAATTTTTTTCAAACAACCTCTCTTTAAATGGATTTTCAATTGCTAGGATGTAAATACTTTCCTGTGAGCATTTTGCATCCCTTCCTTTCGCTGGGTTTTCCTTTGGCTGGGTGAGTGATGCAAGAACACGCCCCCGCGGTGTTATTTTTGTGAAGTGCTGCTCAAGGGTGTTTTCGGTGTTTCCTGTAGGAGCCAAACACATTTTCTCCTGGAGGAAAACCTTCCCCAGGGATTCCCGATGGGAGGGATGTGTTGGCTGGGAGCGCCACCGCTGGGCTGGCAACTGTTCCTCCCTCTGCCTTTCAGACCCACTTTCTGCATTTTGCTCTCTGGTTTCCCCAATTTCCCCTTTACAAAAAAAAAAAAAAAAAAAGTTTTAGTAAGGTGTGGAGTGATTTTATCCATAATTCATAATTCCCTTATAGAATAGAAAACTTAATTTTTTTCAAACAACCTCTCTTTAAATGGATTTTCAGTTGCTAGGATGTAAACACTTTCCTGTGAGCATTTTGCATCCCTTCCTTTTGCTGGGTTTTCCTTTGGCTGGGTGAGTGATGCAAGAACACGCCCCCGCGGTGTTATTTTTGTGAAGTGCTGCTCAAGGGTGTTTTCGGTGTTTCCTGTAGGAGCCAAACACATTTTCTCCTGGAGGAAAACCTTCCCCAGGGATTCCCGATGGGAGGGATGTGTTGGCTGGGAGCGCCACCGCTGGGCTGGCAACTGTTCCTCCCTCTGCCTTTCAGACCCACTTTCTGCATTTTGCTCTCTGGTTTGAACTTTGGGTGGATTTGGCTTTACTTATTTATTTTACTTATTTTACTTATTACATGGACTTCTTGGCCTGCAGGAGAGTGAACGGAGCAAGTGAAGGTGTAAATTATCAAAAAGCAGCTGTGAATGAAAATAGCAGAAGTATTCTCTGTGGGTTTTACTAAACCCTCAGTGAAAGCTCTTTACCACATTTCAGTCTGTTTGTCACCTCCTGGCCTGGGGAGCCCTTTCAGGGAATATGCTGAAGTGCTGGCAGGACTCACTGACTAAGCAAAAAGGGCTCTGTAAGACCTTGAATCAGTACTTTAAATTTGTTCTAAGACATCTTTTCTTCACACTTGAATCTTATTTTAACCCCCCTTATCTTACTTACTCCAGTGATTACCAGTTTAACTGCCCTATTTTTAAATCTGGGTTATTAATTAAAAGTGATTCCTCCTTGGAGCTCAGCTGTTCCTCAAGTCTGCGATTGCACTTGAATAGAAAATTTTTGTGTGCTTCGTTACCACCAAGAGCCAAAGCAATACTGTGCAGTCCTGAATGTCCCTGCCAGGAGCAAAGAACTGACGGCGGGGACAAAAATCTTTGAGCTGTGCAAGAGTCCAACTGCCCAGCGCTGGCTTTTATCACATGCTGGGACAAGGATCACGTGCAGAGGCGGGGAGTCAGCCCTGCAGAGCCCAGGTGGCACCGTGGTGTTGCTCTGGGAGCTTCTGCCCCGATGGCATCCGTAAGCCAGCAGCAGATCCACAAGGTAAGGGCTGCTCTGCAGGGAGGGAGCGTGTCCAGGGTGCAGGCAGTGACACAGTGTGTGAGGTACAGGTAACACTGCTGGTAAACCTGGCAGCAGGTCTGGCCAAGATCTGCTTTACAAACACTTGAGATTCTCCTCAGCTTCTTTTATCAAATTAATTTTAGTTCTTGAGTGTCATGGCTGCAAACTCTTGTGGGGGCAGCTTGTCCCACAGAGCTCTTGGAGGGATTTCTCCTGTGCCCATTCCTGTCTGTGCTGCTCAGCTCTCATCCCTGAACTCGAAATCTTCCTGGCAAAGGATAATCTCCAGGGTATTCTATATAAAGAAACTGAGTTCACTGCCAACAGAGTTCATTTTGTAAAGGATTGTGTAGTGAACTGTGAGAAATCACGCAGGGATTTTTTTTTTTTTTTGTCCCTTAGAGAGAACAAAGTTTTCCAGCTTGTAAAGGAATCTCATTCTGATTTGGCACACAGGCACGACTGCCCTGTTTGTGTTAGTGTGCTTGGTAGTTTAATAACTGCTGGTTAGAGGCGTTAGATAAGATATCCTTGAGCTACAAAAGACTCTAGTGATGAGACCTCTGTTTTGTGCAGACTGAAATAGATTGTTCTTAACTGTTTGAAATTTCAGCCTTTTAATTAATCTTTTGCCACAGAAACCCCTCCTGAAATTAAAAATTAAGCACATGCTGCCTGGCTGCAGAGCTGGAGCTGGGATGCTTGTCACCCTCTAAAGGGCCAGAGCTGCTTTCTCTTGCTTTGTGCTGCTTCCCCGGGGGAAGAGCACTCACCCCGTCTCTTCCAGTTCCACAAGGATGGCTTCCTTGTCCTGGAGCAGTTTTTCAGCGCAGAGGAGTGTGACAGCATGAGGAGGCAGATCCAGAGGATCGTGGCGGAGATGGAGGTGCCGCCGCACTGCCGCACCGCCTTCTCCACCAGGCAGGAGGAGCAGCTCCGGCAGCAGGTACCGGGAGGGCAGCGCTGGCCGGGGCAGGGAAAAGGCAGATTGCTGCTCAGGGTTCACTCTGGGGCAACACGGCTCTTCCTTCTGACTGGACATAGCACCGGGAGAGGAATTTGTTCTTCAGCTTTCTGCAAATGTTTGCTGGGGTCTTATCAAGAGTCTTATCAATGTGTGGCTCTCAACCTGCAATAGCCACAAGCAGCTCTCACAGATCACTTTGTACATGTTCTGCAGACAGAAAAATGCTTATTTTCCATTAGATACCTTTTTAGGTAGGTAGCTAGCAAAAGAAAAGTGAGGGTAACCTCTGCGTGAGAGGCTCTTGTAAAGCCATGATCAGCACAAAGTCACTTAGTGTTGTTGAAAGCCTTTTTATGAGTGATTTTTTCACTGTGTTTTGTTTATGCTGCGGCTTGGTGGGGAAAAGATGCAGGTGAGTGTTAATGCTTTGATTGAAAGGGCATTTATGTTTTTACAAGGATGCTGTCTTTACTGGGCTCTTATCCCTGCAGGGTAGCTCGGATTATTTCCTAACCAGTGGAGACAAGATTAGATTCTTCTTTGAGAAAGGTGTTTTGGATGAGCAAGGTAAGCCCTGCAATGAGTTAGCTACACAGAGGGGATGGAAAAAGGCTGAGAGAGGGATCAGGGGGCAATTTCCAGCTCAAGGAATGATTCCTGCTTTTCAAACAATGTTAAATTATGGTTTTGTTTTGTAGGTAACTTTCTAATTCCAAAGGAGAAGTCTGTCAGCAAGATTGGCCATGGTATGTTTAAAGGATGGGGTGGAGAGGGATGGACAGAAGAGATGTGGTTTTCAGACAGGAGGATTCCTCCAGACCTACTCACTGTACATAACTGTCTCTGCAATTCTCTCCATGCTGCCCCTCGCTCTCTGCTCTCAGAGGACTGGATCTTCTGTTCCAATCCTTTTCAAAAACCCCTTCTCAGAGGTTTTTCAGTGATGAATAGCTCAGAGTCACTGACATGCAAAAATTTGGACTTCAGCCCTTGGCTCTTTTATGTAACAGATTTGCTCTAAAAATTTACCACCTGGTGCTGGTGACATTCAGTACAGACCAAACTCTCTCCTGTGTCCTGTGCTGTGCTGTGCTGCTGATATTGAAGCTGCCCTCCCTCCTGTGGTGTCACCAACACCTTTTCTTTATCCTTTCTGCTCTGTTTGACCTATTTCTTCTCTCCCAGTTCCTGGATTAGCATTTTGATCCCTTTTGTTTTCCAACAATACATGGAAAATGAGAGCAGGATTCCCTGTGCCTGCAAACATGAACTTTGTTCAGACTAAACGTCAATATAGTTGAAATTCAGTACTAAGAGTTCTTGTTCTTTGGTTTTCTCAGAAAAACACTCTCCTCTTCCCAGGCCTGCTGCCATTCTGTCACACTTCAGCTTTTCCTCAGGGGAAGTGAAAACAACTGTAGATTCCTGCTGACCCAGCAACTTACAATTCAAAAGCCTACTCTGGTATTATTTTCTGTGATTACTCTTTTCGGTCAAGTCTCATCCCTTGCCTGAGAGCAGCTCCTGCTGGACTTGAGTATGTGTCCTCATGGCAAATGTGATCAGGATGAGCTGGAGGCACAGCTCTGAGTCTTTGCTTTGTGGATTTGTCAGAGCTGGGTTGTAGCAAGAGTCTACACAAACACTGACCTGCTGCCTGGGGCTCTCTGAAGGGCACCAAAGATGAGCTTTTTGTAGTAATTCACTTTTCTGGTAGGTCTTAAGAGGTGTGTTTTTAAAGGATGAATTCACCCATATGCCTCAGGGTCATGTGTAATGGCTGTCACTTTAATATTATACTGAATCACAGAATATTCCATTTTGTTCACTCTGTTGTACACTGGCTTTTATGTGTGTGCAGCTTGTGGCCAGGGAGTGGTTATATTTATGGTCCTTAATGATGATTGTACAACCTGTAAGTGTCCTATCACCTTAGGTGTGATAAGTCACATTTATCCATCCTGGGAGGGATGAGAGTTTCTGGCTGTAATTTATCCTGCTTGGCTGTGGTGTCTGCAGCTCATCACTGAGAGCTGTTCCCTTCTGTTTCTGAAATCTTGTATGAGCTTTTTCTTTCCCCTCAGCTCTACACGCTTATGATCCTGTCTTCAAGCAAATCACCCACTCCCCCAAGGTGCAGGTGAGCTGTTATTGCTTCCTAGTATAGCCTTGGGGGAAAAAAATAAATTGCAGAGTAGTTAATTTTTGTTTTCTACACTCCCAGGGGGAGTAATTTTGTCAGTGAAAGGAAATTTAAATATCTTCAAAGAATAATGCTAAATAGTGTGCAAAGAACAGAAATCTTGGAAAATTTTCTTGCAGGAACTGGGAAGAAAACTAGGCCTTGAGAGACCAGTAGTTGTGCAGAGCATGTATATCTTCAAGGTACAGTAATTCAAGTTGTCTTGTCACTCAAGAAAGAAGACTCTGTTAAGTGGGAAGCTGTGAAATTCTTCATACATCACTTTTTTTTTCTTTGCAGCAACCTGGCATTGGTGGTGAAGGTGAGATTTGTGTTATCTCTATATCACACTGCAGATAATGCTCCTTTAGGAAAGGAACATTACCAGGGAAAAGGCTCAGAATCAGACTTAAACTTGTGAGTTTGGCAGTCCAAACCTTAAAATAATCTTTGAAATCCACATTTTTTCTGAAAAGTTTCTACATTATATGCAGCTTGAACAAAGAGCTGTTTTTTCATTTGCAGCAGGCTAAAATGTGGGGTTTTAATGTAAGATTTAATGTGTGTGATAGGTGGGTGGGCAGGGGAGGGCTCTGAGTCAGGGAGATGCAACCCTGAAGTCCTTCTGGAGGAATTGAATCCCATTACAGACCCCAATGACAGTCTCTTCTTGCAGTGACACCACACCAGGATGCCAGTTTCCTGCACACAGAGCCCCTGGGCAGGGTCCTGGGGTTCTGGATTGCCCTGGAAGATGCCACACAGGAGAATGGCTGTTTGTGGTTCATCCCTGGCTCTCACACCAGTAAGAGCATGTGTGTGACCACTGCTGGTCACCAGCACAGGTCTGCTTTTCCCCCCCTCTAGAGCACACAGGGCAGCTTTAAACTTCTGCTCACCTGAACATTCACTCAGGGAGTGTAATCATAATGCTCTTCAGATTTTAAGCTACTCATTTCTCAAATCCTGGAGCCAGCTGTACTCATATTATGGTTTATGATCCTACAGAAAGCACAAATGGACCAAAGGTTGGTTTTGCATAAGTGTGTGAATATTTGTGTTCCTAAGGGTCTGTTGCAACGCACAGAAGTGGCCAAAAAGGCAAAAAAATAAAAAAAGGCAGATGTTTTCTCTTTCTGCCACAGCTGGAAAATCCTAAATCTCTACTTAATGAAAAAGACCCCACCCAAATTACTAAGGAAAGTGTGACTATAATAATAATAATAAAGTTCCAATCATTGCCAAGAGAAATCACTGATACTGTTCCTTTGATGTGCAGAATGTAGCCAGGTGTTGAATTTTTGTGTTTGCTTATTCTGTGGATTTGCAGATGGGATTACCAGGAGGATGGTCCGTGCACCTCAAGGTGCCTCAACCTGTGTGGAGTTTGTGGGCTCAGAGCCAGCCTACGATGACAAGCAGTTCATACCTCTGCCCATAAGAAAAGGTACAAACAGCCCCAAACGTGGCACTTCACAGCTCAAGAAAACACAAGGGAGTTAAAATCATATTTTAACCCTGCACCTTCCCTCCCGCTGCAAAGCCAGAGCTCATCTTTTGGCAAACAGCAGTCTGGGTGATTCTTTCCCACAGGGGGACTCATCCTCATCCATGGCGAGGTTGTCCATAAGAGTGAACTCAACAGCTCGGAGTCTTCGCGCCACGCGTTCACCTTCCACGTGATGGAAGCCAAAGGCACCACCTGGAGCAAGGAGAACTGGTAAGGTTGGGATCCTCACCAGTGGCTGGGGAAATGGAAGCCTTTCCAGTGCAATAGTTAGGATAACTCTTGGGGGTCTTGCCTGTACAGTTTGTTGGTAGTGCCTCAGCTGGTGTTGATTTCATACCTGCAGAACTGGAACAGCCTCTGAAGTTTTGCTTTTTCCTTTTCTTTGCTCCCTAGGCTCCAGCCAACTCCTGAACTGCCTTTTCCATCGCTCTACACTTGAAGTTAGTGACTGGCTTGTGGAGTCAATAGCTGATCAATATTCCTTTCTGATTGTTCATTCACAGTCTCTTTAAAAACAACCTTCACTAGATCAGCTCTCAATGTTAATTTATCCTCCTCCTTGAAACCAGGACTATTATCACAGCCCAGAACTGCAGAAGCTTCTACTGCAGTATGAGAGTAGTCACCCAGTCCTTTTGGGAAGGGAACACCTTCAGTCTTGAAAACAAACCAGTTAAGACCATTGCACCTTGACTGGGACCACTTACCAAGTATTTCTCTTTGCAGTAATACTCAGTATTTCCTTGTGTTTGAGAGCTTAAGTGCATTTCTTGGCTGGTTGACTCCAACAATGCAGATGAACATGTTGTAGGGAGAAGTTTGATTTTCATCCCTAGTTTTCTGTCTTATTGTTGGAATAACAGTGATTTAAAACAATCTTCTTGTGGGTGAAATGAAGCAAGAGTTTTGCTTTTTATAGCCAGTCTTCTAAATACTCCTGGCAGACAGTAGCTGAGTGTTTTATCTCTGAGTGTGATTAAAAATACAATTTTTAAAGATTCATGTTGAAATGATGGAGACAAAGAACCTCAATCAAACTCTTTACAGTTAAATAAAAAAACCAGAAATTCTTCTTCTCATCTCCATCATCTTTTCTTTGAGGAAGACACAGTGTGACCTTCTTCCAACAGATGGGGACAGTGCTAAATTGCCTGGTGAGCAGCTGGAACCCTCACTATGCACATGAATAATTTCCATCTCCAAAACCCCACCAAACCCAAACCAACTTATACCAAGGAATGTTTGGAAATGCAAGCTCCAGTCTGTACCTGAACTGAACAGAAGCTGTGATTTCACCAGCACTGCTGCAGTGGCAGCCCTGAGATAGGAGCCCAGGGTCACCAGTGCAGGAATTATATCAGAGTAACCCTAAAGCTGCTGGGGGCTGTGGTAGAGTGCACCCAAATCTTACTGACTCATCCCTTTCAAAAGTAAACTGGGGAGCTGGGTCATGGCAACAGCAGGAACATTGAATGCAAAGTTTCTGCATTCAAAAACTATCTTTCCTACAGCTGGTTTGAAAGTTGGAAGCAGGGCAGAAGGAAAGCAAATTTCTCTACCTCTGGTGCAATTTATGGCAGTGATGAAGGCTGTGGCTTGTGACAGAAGCAACTTTTGTCTGCATCTTTCCATGAGAGGAGTTAATAATTTCCAGTTCTGCTGAGGAGGGATAATTTGTCCTGACTTGCACCACTACCTGCAGTGTGCAAAACCATCTACTTCAAGTGCATAAATAAAATAAAAAAAAGCTGGATTGATTGGCAGGATTTCCCATTAAATGTGAAGGAAACAGCCCAGCAGTTGCTGAGTTGGGCTTCCTACAGAGTATCTGACAATTTACTGTGTTAGTAACCAGCTCTGGCATCCTCAGGAAAAGCAGCACCAAATGCCAGGAGCCCTTCCCAGGCAGGAGGATGAATTGGGCAATGCTGCTTCTCAACTGTTCCAGTCCTGGCTTGTTGCAGGGACACAGTATTGGGTTCTGGAGCCAATTCTGCTGACTCAGGGACTGGTTTCACTCCACCCCTGGTCTTAGGCTCCCTCCCAAGGCATGGTCTCTGAGCTACAGGCCTGTGTTGTGTAAGGTACCTTGGACTTTCCCCAAACTGTTCCCAAAAGTGAATTAAAAAAGGGTCAGAAGTGAACTTCATTTTGCAAACTAGAATCCTGGAATGACAACCTCCTGCTTGGAACATCCCTGGAGACAGGAAGGACACTTGTGTTTTGTTCTAATAGGCAAACCAGTGAGAAGAGAATGTTGATACAGAAGGGTTTCATACATAGAAACAAAGTGGATTTTTGGCCACAAAATTGTAGTTATAATTTTAATTAAATGGATGGAATTCAGTAGCTTTAGTCAATTTGTTGATAGAAGCATTTTTATGCATTATTTGATTAAACATCTGGCTGAAAAAATGGAAAACTAGGAAAGTGTAATAGTAGAAAATTTTATTGACTTCAACAGATTTTCTGCTTTCAGGATTAATGTGTAATTAGTTTTAGCTGTGACTTTGCTTAATTTCCCCCCCATATTCATTCCAAATTAATTTGGAGATTAAGTCTTGACGAAGATAAAACATTTTTCTTGCTGAAGCAAACTTCAGGGCTAAAGATTCACTGTTCTTATTAGTATGATCTGGAATGAGCAGAGTCTGACATCCCCAAATCCTCCCCACCCACCCTGGACAACTCAGCTGTGGCAGCTGCTGGTTTTGGGGTGGTGTTTGTGCATCGTGCTGTGGTTTTGGCTCTTGCTGATGAGGACTGGACACTTGTACCTGGTTCCTGTGCTCCCCCTTGTTATCAAACATGCTTTACATGGTGCTTACACAGAAATGAGAGTTCACACATCAAACACAAGATGCAGGACTCGGTACAGAAAACAAGGTACAGTACAGAGGTAGCAACATCCTGGAGACTTGCTTGTTTATTGTGTCCTCTCTAATTGACTTACCTCTTCTTCCTCTGCTTCCCTTGGGTACCCAGAAGAAACTTAAATTGGATTATTAAACACAAGTGCTGTTTTTATCAGTCATGCTTGCTGCTGTTAGAACATAAATCTGTCTATTTTCGATGGGTAAAACCAAGACCAAATCAAAACCTTTATGTTAAATAAGACTTTTTCATTTCTGTTCTCAACAATTTTCTCTGCTGTACCAAAACATGATCTTTGAGCTTTCATTAAAGTGCATTTTCTAGTACCTTTCTCTAGGAAGGGAGAAAACTCTGTTCCTGGAAGTGCTTCTATGCCATGAGCATGATCTGGAGGTAGAGAGGCAACAGCAGATTATCAATTTGAGTAGTGTAAGCTTCCAAAAGAGAAACCAAACTCACAGATGCCAGAATCCAGGCATAGCTGGAGTTCAGATTCACAC
Source organism: Passer montanus (assembly GCF_014805655.1). NCBI lineage: Eukaryota > Metazoa > Chordata > Aves > Passeriformes > Passeridae > Passer > Passer montanus. Next base: position 5,741,882 of record NW_024369151.1, read on the forward strand.
TGCTGTCAAAGATCAGAATGAGAGCCACAGCAATGATCTGGGCAAAAATAGCTGACATTGTCCCTTCAAAGGTCTTCTTTGTTCCTGGCCACTTGATTTCCCCCAGTGTACTGCCAAAAACAGAGGCAATGGTGTCTCCCACCCCTACTGCCAACACCCCAGAGTAGGGGGCCAGGGCTCCTGCCCCAGGCAAGGTGCCTTTAGGAGCACAAGGTCTGGGAAACAACCACACTGGGAGGGACATGCCAAGGAGGAGATAAATATGAGTCAAGATTAGAGGTCCACTGTCTCTTTCATCCAAGAAGAGAGAGAGCAAATGCCTCAGGGTTTGTCCAAAAGGTTTGATCCTGAAGTAGCGAACGTACTCTAGGAAGACAAACACTGCCAGACACAGCACTGCAGCAACGTAGAGGAGCTGGCGGTCATAAATGAGTCCAGGAACATAAGTAGCCACAACAATGAAGTGGAAATATTTCCTGGTTACAGTCGAGGCCTGGTGCTTTTTAGATTCAGATGATCTCTTAGCATTCTGGTAGAAAACCACCCCGCATGCTGAGGCAGCCAAGAAAGTCCAATACACGAGGAGGTAAATTCTTGTCTGCGTCTGAAACAGAAACTGGAGCAGCCAGAGCAAAGGGTTCCTCTGGATCAGTCGGTACAGCCAAGGCATGATGACCCCTAAGCCTAACACTGCTGTCATCATGTGGAAAAACATGGAGGAGATCCACGTGCCCGAATCCATGAACGTGAAGAGCACAGTGAAAAAAAGACCAAGGAGAACAACTCCGACAACTGCTACCAGGAGGAAGAAGTCAATGGGGTCCCCTCTGCCCTCGATTACATTCAGCGAGCGCTTAATGAGCTGATTGAGAACAAAACTGACACCTCCAAGAACCAGCAGCGCTTCCCCGGGAGTAAAGCACCGAGGCAACAGGTACAGCAAGATCATGCTGAGGTAGACGAAAATGAGCAGCACTTCCAGAACCTCTATCACCTCTGAGACAGTCAAGGAGTGCTTCATGGTGTAGATAATCACGCTGCCAGCAACCCCAGTCAGGACGCACGCGTTGGTGGGCACGGGTTTGGTGATGCCAGCCGCCAGGACGGACAGGAAGAGCGCCAGCAGCATCCCCGTGGAAGCCACCACGACGCCGAGGCGCTCGAAGTAGACGATGCCGGCGGCCCTGCACCTCTCCCTCATCACCACCCCCAGCAGGGGCATGACCATGCTGGCGGGCAGCAGCCCGCTGTTGGCAGCGGCCCGGAACTGGAAGACGGCCCCGCCGCGCTGCAGCAGCCGGTCCCAGTGGCGCTGCCCGCACCAGGCCTGCAGCGCCAGCGCCAGCGCGCACCACGAGAAGCGGTCCCAGGCCGCGGCGTGCACCCACAGCGCCGCGCCCAGCACCAGCAGCGCCTCCACCAGCACGGCCTGCGAGGGCATGGCGCCGGCCCAGCCCGCGGGATCTCAGCAGGGATGTGCTCAGGTGTCCGCTAGGGAGAATTCGCTTCCATGCTACTGCAGTTCCTGGGAAAAAAAAAAACCAAAACCAAACAGCAAGCAATTGTTGCTGTCTTGTTGGAGAAGTTCCATACGTTTTTGGTCATTTCTCGTGGCAGCTCCTCGCAGCACTGACTCCTTCACAGCGCAGCCAACAAACTCCAGCTCTCCTCCCAACCAGCTAACTCACTCTTTTATAGCACTAGACAGCTGTGGCCTGTGAAGGGCAGGCCTGTTCCCAGTCTTTGGTAATCAGTACAGCTGCAGCTGCTCAGGGGTGGGATTACCTTCTGCACTATCTTTATTTTCTTACATTCCATCCCCCCACAAGCAATTAAAGCAACTACTTGGACAGCTGGAGTGTTTGCACAGCTATTTGGTTCTTGATTTAAACTGACAGTTATGTGCCAATTGCTAATGCCAACACACAGATGAATTAAAAAAAACCCAAACAGTGAGGTGAGTGAATCCTGCACTTCACCTTCTCTGAGTGAAGGCTCACTGCCAGCTGCCCTGCAAACCAAACTTTCCTTTAAACTTTTGGACTGGAAGATAAGCTGTTAGACAATCAGCAACAGGCACATTTTCTCTGTTAGGTTAAATCTCATCTTATCCCCTTCAAAGAATTGTGGGCATTGACAACATTGTGCAATTCTCACCAGCATTTTTTGCTTTCTGGCACCCTTGATTTCCCTATGGATCTATAATTTGATAATCAGCCATATGTAAACATCTGCTGCTATAATGTCACCTCCTCTGGGGTCTTTGAAGGTCTCAGGTTCTTTATTTCTTGTTGGAAATATTATGGCTGATCCAGCTGTGAAACACAGCCTTACTTTATCCTTTCTGGCCCACCCTTAGCAGCAAAGTCTTACTAAATTCTGCTCCCCAAGTCTCACTGCCAATATCTACAGCAGCTCCCTCATGGAAGGCCAGAAGTTTGTTTAAGGTTCTCTTATTTAAGGTTTTCTTTTGGGTTTTCAGCCAGTGTTGAAAGGTGACACCAGATTACAAAGCTGACAAAGTAACAGCGGTATTACTGAGGAACTGTTACAGTTTGTGCTGTCAGACTTCCTTAGACAGTGTGTCTGCAGTGTTTATTTATTTATTATTATTTATGACTTTGTACTGAAAACTTAGTTATTGACAGATTGCTTTTTGGCATCCTCACTCATACAGCCTGAAATACTTGATTGCCACACATCTGCATTACATGCACTGTTGCTACACAGCTCCTTCAGGCCAAATGTAATCTTCTGGCATTGCAATTAATTTTTAAACAGGAGAAGAATTAATCACACAGTCAATAAAACAGAACTGGTCTGGACAATGCCTCCAACTGACCTCCAGCCAGTAACAGTTTCTGGGTTGTACTCCCTGCTGTTTCTGAGCACTGTGGGGAGGGGGAAGCTAAGTAAGAAGCAGAGTAAATGCCACCTGCCAACCACAGACCGAGCCCTGCTACTCGGTCTGGCAGCCTTAACTGCACTGCAGCTCTGCTGTCAATGCATTCACTTCCCTGCCAGGCAGAGTTTCACCCTGCCCGAGCCCTGTGGTGCAGCAGCTCCGAATGTTCACACCTGACCACCTGCAACGCCATGCATTTCACTGCTCAGTGATTTCGTTTTCTCGTGCCTGCGCAATCCCCTCCTCCGCACCGAGGCTCCGGAGCCCCGCCGCTCTCATCCCCACCGGGACCCCGCACCGCGCGGTTCAAGCAGGACCGAGCGTTTTCTGCTCCGCATCCCGGCTGCTCAGGGCAGGGAAGCTTCCCACCGACGTGCTGCCAAACACGCGGCAGCCTCGCCTCGCTGCAGCCCCCGCCTGCCCCCTCTCTTCCCCGAGCCCCCGCAGCGCTGTGCACGCCCCTCAGCCCGCGGGCTGCCCTGTGCCCCTCAGCCGCGACACCCACGGGCCAGCCTCCGCTGCTGGGAAGGCCGTCGGCCCGCGGGCGGTGCCGGGGGCGCTGCCGGCGGCTCCCGGTGCCCGCGCGGAGCCCAGCGCACCCACCTCGCAGGACGCCGCCATCCTGCCGCGCCGCCTGTCACATGACCCAGCTGTGAGGGCGTGTCAGGGGCGTGGCTTGTGCGGCACCACGTGACACCGGCGTGGTGGAGGGAGGCAGCCCCCGGGTCACGTGACGACGGAGCGAAGATGGCGGCGGGCGGGCTGAGCGCGAGGTGCGGGGCCGGGGCCGCTCGGTCGGCGGGGAACGCGGGGGCAGCGTGGGGGAGAGCCCCGGCTCTCGCTGCGGGCGGACCCCGCTCCGCGGGACCGGGGGCCGAGAGAGGCCGGCGGGGAGCGGGGCGCAGCGCGGGGCCGGGGAGGTTTTAACTGCGGCGGGGCGCGCGCCGGGCTGGCCCCGCCCCCACCTCGCGCGCGCGGCGAGGCCCCGCCCCCCGGGCTGGGGCCCCTCAGGGACCCTCAGAGACCCCCGGGGACCCCCAGGGAACCCCCGGCTCCCGGAGCGGAGCGGGCCGCGGCGGCCGGGGCTTTGTGGTTGTTTATTCCCGCGGTACGGGATGGGAGCTGGGCAGCGCTCCGCCGCGGCCGCTGCTTTGGCGGGGCCGGGGCTCGGTCCGCGCTCCCTTCGCGGGGGGCCCGGCGGCGCTCGGCTCTTCCCTGAGGCGAGGGGCGCGCCGGGGCCGGCTGCGCCTCCCGCAGACCTGCAGTCAAAATACACACGTGGAAATGCGTAATGGAAGCGATTTAATGAATCCCGCATTGAGTGATCATCTTAGTTCGGTGGTTTCGTTTCTCTAGAGCACGTTTTTTGTAATTTATTACAACTTTTTTGTGTTCTGGAGATTCCCTAGTGTCCGATTTTTATTAAATGACAGCACTGTTACTTGTCGTATACAGAGAGCTTTCCTTCCTTAGCTGTCTTGGAGCCTTATTAATGAGGGGACAGTAAACCACGGTGTTTTATTCACAGAGGAGATTGTGAAGCAGCGGAAAGTAGGTGGGTTTGTGTTGCTAGGCTGGGGCCCAGATTTGACAATAACGGGAAGAAATTGTGTCCAAGACAAATGGCAGCACTGATCTGACATGATCACTGAACCTGGGATTCACTGAGTTGCTTCTTTCACGCTGCTGTTCAGTTCTTGGTGAATATCTGGGCCTTTGGGTGCTCGGTTCATGGCAGAGAAGTGCACCCAGCCATGAGGAATGAGCAGGGAGAAATTCTGCTGATGGGCGTGCTGGAAATAACAGGTGTTGTCATTAAGTGTCACCACATGGCAGAAGTCACAGATGACTTTCACTGCCACACTGAGTTATTTTAATAATGTTATTCTAAAAATAAGGCAATGAGTGTTCTCGTGTAGACAGTCTTTGTGTGGGGAGTTGGGGTGTTTAAATCCTCATCTTTAATGTGTTGCTAGCAAATCATAGTTTATCTAAGTGAAATACTCTTTTTGGCAAATATCTTTTCTCTGGGCTGTTGTGGGGAGATTTTTTGAATGCATGTGCCAGGGTCAGGGTGTGATCTGTAAATTCTTACAGTGTGGGTTGGCTTTTCTGCAGAGTTCTCATGAAGAGTTGAGAAGCTGAGTGTAAATGTTCTGGTGCCTGTGTAAAGAGTTTTTCTGGTGCAGTTTTTCACTTCATACAGTTTTATGCTCTGCTTAGAGTGGAGGGTGAAACTGATGGAAAAATTTGTTTGAAGGAGAGCATTGCATGTAACAGCAGAATACTGCTTTATGCTTTCATTTTCTTCTTAGGAGCCCTCAGTGTTCAGATAGCAAAATCAAACTGAGCTGGTGACCTGATATCAGTGTGAAGCTTTGATGTGAATTCACAGGTCTTGCTGTGTCAGTTGCCACCCTCTCTGGGTTTTTCCTTGGTTTTTGTAGGACATCTGAAGCTCATTAGCTAAAAGCTAATGTTCCTTAAATCATTTTTCTCGCATGGCAGTGTCATTTTCTGCAAGTTAATTGCAGGTTTGCAAAGTGTAAGCTAAATGGAAGCCTGGAATAACATGAATCATTAAAATACTCTCCACCTTTTCCTTGTGTTTGCAGGAGCAGCAGAGAATTATGGACAATTCTGCTGGGCAGATCAGCTTTAAGAGAACCAGTAAGTTCATTCCCTGCAGAGCAGGTTTGGCCATCACTTACTGGGCCCCATGGCCAAACACATCATTTGTACATCTCTTTGAATATTAGTGAAGATATTTTCTGCTGCTCTTCCTTCTTTCTCACTGTGATTTTTGTTCCCATACCTCTGCCACTTGTTTATTCTTCCCTGCTTGTTTACAGCTGCATGAACTGCCTGGGAGGGTGTATGGAAAAGGTGGTTCCTTTTCTGGGGTGGGCACAAGTGCTGCTGCCTGGATTGCCCTGGGGTGTTCATGTGTGGTACAGCTGCTGTCTTATTTTGGGGGCTGGAGCCTGTGCTTTCAAGAATTAGCCCAGAGTTTGGGAATCCAAATGTTTCTAAACCCAGTCCATTGCCTCCCTTCTCCCCACCCTCCCTAGGAATGGGCAGAGCAGCTCACTGCCCTGATCACTTCTGCATCTGGAATCACTCTGAGCCACAGACACCTGGCTTGTGTTGTTCCTGCCTCTTTGTGGTGGTGCAATTTCTTTGCTTTGCTGAAGTTTAACAGTTCTAATATTTGGTAATGCACTTTGAGGAGTCTGTTCAGTGGTGTTTGCTTCTGCTTTAGGCCCAGATTGCTGCAGAGTTGAACAAGAACTGGCAGAGGCTGTTAGAGGGACTGTCATACTACAAACCACCAAGGTACAGTCACTGCCTGATTTTAGAAATGAATCTCTAATGTGAAGTTTCCTAGTAAGTAAAGAAAGGTTGCAGAATACTGTATGAAATATTGAAAGGTCTCTGAGGAAAAAACAAATGTTCAGTTTAAACTGATAAAGTGGAAAACTTTGAAGTTATGTCTGTTTAATTTTTTCCTTGAGATTGCTGTGTTTTTAATGACTAAAATTTCTTTTCACTTTAGTACAACTTCAGCAGAAAAAATTAAAGCTGATAAAGATGTAGCTGCTCCACTAAAAGAGTTGGGTCTGAGAGTCAGCAAGTTTTTGGTGAGTGAAGCTGCTCTTGGATTATTTTTTATCCCTGGAATATATTGTTATAGGATTCTGATACTGAATTAACCTTTGTGATGTTGAGTAGAGAGAAACTTAAGGTCCTTTTAGCAGTTCAAAGTAATCTAAAGGATGTTGAAGTACATGTTGAGGCTCTAGGTCAAACTTCCAAAGTGATGAGTGACTTTAGGTGCTGTGGTTTTCCTGGTCCTTCCCAGCAGCAGCCACCTGCTGTGGGTCTGAGCTGGGTTCTTCCAGGCCAGCTGCTCAGCTAAAAACTGATGTCCTTAAATCAGTTGTCTTGTTTGACAATCATCTCATTTAGCTGCAAGGTTCTGTTTCTTTAAGCCAGAAGTTTAGAGTTCAGTGGCTGGTGGTACTTTTATTTAAATGACTGATGCTCCTTTAGCTGAAGTTAAACTGCAGCTCAGTGACATTAAAGCTTGTGTATTTGGCATTAAAAGAAGTGCTGATTAAAGCATCTGCCTGCTGCAAAAATATTCATTTGGTATGTTATTTATTTTGAAGATAAGAGCTTCCTGAGTATTTGGAGAGAATCTTAATCTTTAATGAATTCAGCTGCCTTTTATTAATTTCAGATAATTTCTCTTTCTTTTGTTCAGGGTCTGGATGAAGAGCAGAGTGTGCAGTTGTTACAGTCTTACCTTCAAGAGGATTACAGAGGAACAAGAGACTCCCTGAAGGTCCATAGCTCCCATTTATGTTCTATTTACTCCACATCTTTCCTTAATAATAGTTGTTTTTTGATGCACATGGTCACATGTGAGTCCTAGATACGATTGGGAAATAGCTTGCTAGCCTTTCTTCTCTGGAGCTGCATCCAGGCTTATCTCTTCCTTCTTGCATCTCTGCAGGATCTCCTCTCTCTGTCGCAGGAATACAGGAAAGCTACAGATTTGTGAATGAGAGTGGAGCTGAAAAATAAAGACACAGTTAAAAATGAGTGTTTTGGCTTTGTGCTTTTGGAATCTGTCTTTCCAAATGAAAGAAAAATTGTCTTTTATTTTAGTCATTTTGTGAACATATATGTTGTCAGTAGGCATTTCTCCAGTAGCTATTTATTTTGTCTTATTTTGTTTACAGACAGTTCTTCAGGATGAAAGGCAGAGTCAGGCTCTGATGCTGAAGGTTAGTTATTTCCATTTGTATTTTCTGTGGAAAAGATCTGTTGGCAGCAACCAGCTTTATTTCTGTGGAAAATCTTGAAATAGTTGAAGTATTCCTTCATGTAAAGGATGGCTTTTAGAAGGTGCTTCTGAAATTGAGGGTGTGTGTGTGTAGACTTGAAGAGGGTTAGTAATTGCTACAGAAATGAAATTTTAGGCTTGGTATTAGGGAATTCAGCTGGGTAGATGTACACTGCCTGATTTTCCAAAGCTTGTAGGTTTGTGTGTCTTGACAAGAGTGATGATCATTTCTGACAGAGGGTAATAGGGATGTCTTTTTGCCTTTCTTTTCCATGATTTCTCATTTAACAGTGTCATTACAGACCTGGTGTTATGGCAATGCTAGATTGAGTTCTGTAACATTTATTAAGTGTTGGTCATTTTCCCCAAATTCAGAACTGCTCAGTTGAAATTCCATCTGTAGTAACTCTGTATTCCTGTGGTGAAGGCCTTGGCAGTGGTTGGGAGGGGGGTGGCAGGGAGTTGGGCACTGTGCCAGCTTGGTGCTGATGGCACTTTGCATTCACAGCTCGCTGACTACTACTATGAGGAGAGGATCTGCATCCTGCGCTGCGTCCTCCACCTGCTCACCTACTTCCAGGATGAGAGACACCCTTACACAGTGAGTCCAGGCCCTGATGCCATTGAAACAGGCTAAATGTGGAAGCTGTGAGGTACTTACCTGCTTGTGCAAAAAGCCCACGGGTGTGCCTGTGAGAAGCTGATGGACTTCTTTGTTTCTTTAAGGCACAGTACTTCCAGTGTGTTGAAAAGCTGGACAAGGAGCTCGTTCCGAATTACCGCAAGCAGTTCGAAGCACTGTACAAAGCAGAAGCTCCTACATGGGAAACACATGGAAATCTCATGGTATTTTATTTCTTACTATTATTTCTCAAGCTTTTAAAGTAGTTTCTTATGTGTAGTATATTGGAAAATACATCTGTACAGATGCAGTTAAACAGGACATTTCTCCTGGTCCAAGAAACATAAAATTAGTTTTCTCTGTAACAGAACACACTTTGGCTTAGAGACAAGTTTTGTGAAACTTAGTGTTCCTTGTAATAAATCTGTGGAGAGCACTGGGCCAACAGAGCCATTTATGTGTAGTTGTTCATGATCTCTTTGGACCTAGAGTAACTTTCCTTGCCACTGACTCAGTTGCTGGCTGCACAAGCTGTTGAAATGCCACCACACTTCTCAGCTTCTGACTGCTTTGGCTGCCCTGTGAGCTTTGACATGTGATGGTGGAACTTCCTTTGTGCAGACAGAACGTCAGGTTTCCAGGTGGTTCGTGCAGTGCCTTCGGGAGCAGTCCATGCTCCTGGAAGTCATCTTCCTCTACTATGCATACTTTGAAATGGCACCTGAGGAGCTCCTGGCGTTTGCAAAGATGTTCAAGGAGCAGGGATTTGGCACAAGGCAAACCAACAGGCATTTAGTAGATGAGAGCATGGATCACCTCGTGGATCGTATTGGGTAAGTGTTGTGTGTATTTGTGATGTGGGTACAGAGCAAAACGATTGTTCTTCTCAGGAAAAAATGCATTTATAATTATGTCTTCTTTGTTCTGTGTGGGCCATGACTCGAAGGGGGAATGAGAATCCTGCCATACATCCTGGTGGCAGAGTTAGTTGTTCTTCTCAGAAAAAAATGCATTTATAATTGTCTTCTTTGTTCTGTGTGGGCCATGACTCGAAGGGGGAATGAGAATCCTGCCATACATCCTGGTGGCAGAGTTACAAAGGTGGAAAATCTGTCTTCAAATTTCAGTGACCCTTTTTGTCTGTTCAGCCAGAAAAGTTAGTTCTGAAGATTGTAATTTTTCCTGTACCAGCATTTTGAGACAAAATTTCGATTATGTGCCATTCATTGCTTGTAATTTGTTATTGCTTCAATGAAAGCTGAACAAAGGAAACTAAAAGTTGCTTTTTGACCTCTTATAGTTTAAAAAAAACCCTCACCTGAATACTCAAATGAAGTTACTGACCTATTTTTTTTTATTCTCCTGCTGCTTGTAGCTACTTTAGTGCTCTTATTCTGGTGGAAGGCATGGAAATTGACTCCCTCCATGAGCGTGCTTTGGATGACAGAACAGAAGAGCACAAGTTGGCCAACAATCAGCATATCCACCAGGTAAAACACTGGCAGAGTAACCAAGCCCTCCTCAAGCCTAACAATACAGAATTTACTGTGATCAGCCAGGCTGTGTCTGTAAACTTCTGATCCTTGGGCTTGTTGGCCAAGTGTAGAAGCTGCCATCCACATACCATGAGAAGGACACAATCAGATATGTGCTTGTTGGGTATGAGTTACTTTCAGATCTCAGTTATTTTGCTTCTGATGTGTCTCTGTGCAGGAGATGGACAATCAGCTGCTGCAGTTAGGGGATGTCTCACATCATGCTCCAGTGCTGTTGGCCTGGGCTCTGCTGCGTCACACCATAAACCCAGACGAGTCCACAAGCATCATCAAGAGGATGGGCAGCACTGCAATCCAGCTGAATGTCTTCCAGTATCTGACCAAGCTGCTGCGATCCCTCAGCAGTGGGGGCAAGAATGTGAGTTGCTTCAGCTGTACATGTAAGCTTTTGAGGGTCTAACTGCTCCTGATGTACAGCTGAGATGGGAAGCAGATGACTGAACCAGTTCTTTTCAAACATGCAGTAAAGCATGTTCTCTCATCTTAATCTTCATTCTGTGAGGATCAGAAATCAAGTTGGAACAAAACAGGTTGTTATGTCCAGAGAATTAAGTAAAGCTTTGTAAAGCAAGGAACTACATTTCTCTTGAACAGAATAGACTCCAGTTAATCAAAGTTTTTTGATTTGCCTCTATAAGTGTATTTGCCATTGTGAATCTTGAGTATAGGATGATTTAACTGTGCACTATTCTCTGTATAGGACTTCATTAGAAAACATGGTGTATTAGGGTAAACTGCTTTGTAGACAGAAGCCAGTGAAAGCAAATCCTTTTGATTCCTAGAAATGTTAAGTGCTTTTTTTTTAAATTTTGATGCCTGCAAGGCATTTCTAGTGATAATGGTAATGACAAGACTTCTCCTTTCAGTGAAATATTTTGTGTTAATATGGAGCTTAACTAATGACTGCTCCCTGTTTTGCTGCCCCTTTGCAGCAAGGATACATTAAAAGTCAGTTACTTGGTGTGTAAAGCAGACTGAGTAGAGTTACAGCATGTTTGTAATTCATAATCTTTCCCATATCAGCCTTGTTATTCTGTCTTTGCAGTGTACTGCCAGCACGGCTTGTATGTGTATTTATGGACTTCTTTCCTTTGTCCTGACATCCCTGGAATTACATACGTTGGGCAATCAGCAGGTAAGCATCCAAGAGCCTTTGCATTTGTTAATAATTTAAAATTACCTGTCATAACTGATGCTAATTGCCTATTAAATTGTAATCCTGCATTTCAGGCTGCAAGCTTTGAAAATGCTTTATGCAAAAATGCATAATTTATGCAAATTTGCTTTATGCAAATTTGCTTTAAGCAAATTTGAAAGCTTTATGTGGCTTAGGGAGACCCAAATGAGTGATTTGCTGGTTTTCCTACTGCATTTACACCATGCAAATGTGGTAAACACCTCTACAGACTGGCAGATTAGTAATGAAAGAGCACATTATGCATGTGAAGTCCTATGGATGTGAAGCTAATTGGTGATCTGTTATTCCCAAAACAATGGAAATAATACAAACTCATTTCTGAGGTGGACTGGACATTTTACAGCCCTCTGCAGATATTGTGGACACATTTGTTGTGGCCAGTTCATTCATTATGAGGAGCATGGCTTTAGGTTGTGGTCTGGGGGTGGATGATGTGTTTGGGTGTGTTTTGGCTCCTGGAAGTAGTTACATTTTGGTGGGTAAACATGGAAACTTAAATTCCAAAGATGTGTCAGAACCTGGTTGGAACAAAATCCTCCTGTGTAAAACAGCTTTGATTTTTTTCCATCCTGTCTTCCTTTGCAGGATATAATTGATGCTGCATGTGAAGTTCTGGCAGCTTCCAGCATCCCTCAGCTCTTCTGGAAGACGGTGAGTGTGTTTGCAACTTGTTTCACCTACCTTGTTTATAACTGTGACCTGATAAAAGATTCCCTTTTAGCAAAGGAACAGGCTGGTTGTATTTAGTGAGTTGGTTACTAGGAGGGCCTGAGGAGCAAATGTTCATTTGCATCTATCTTTGATTTACTTTTGCCCTTTCCTGCTTTTTAGGTACAGCCTTGGCTTTACACTTGAAAAGGATACTGGAACAAGTTTTAATATAGGTGATAGTTGATAGCAGGGCTGGGGCTGCAAGGATTGAACTAACTGCTGGCAAAAAGCATTGTGCTCATTTTTTGTTGTCACAGAATTAGGATGATATGTAATGCCTTACAGTCTTACTTCTTGCCTTATACTTGCAGACTGCCTCATGCTTTAGTCTGTGCAAGTGTGATCTCCAGTCACTGGAGTGATACTTTTGTGCATGATTAATGTTAAATGTACAGCTTAAAGTAGAACTATAACCTTGTGCTGTACTGAGACCCTTTTAGCTTTTCTTTTTGGTAATAAGACATTTGTTTTCTGTTTCCACCACCAGGAACCTACTGCAGGTCTGGGTATTATCCTGGACAGTGTTTGTGGGATGTTCCCCCATCTTCTCACTCCTCTCCTTCAGCTGCTCCAAGCCCTTGTGTCTGATAAATCCACTGCAAAAAAGGTACAGGATCTCTCTTGGTGTTTGGGAGATGATTTATTTTGAGTCAGGGATGACATGCTCTGTGATTCTTTCTTTCCGTTACATGTGTTTATCTCAATTGCAGTCTTAGATAACAGACATAAGCTTTTGTCTAAGAACAGAGAACACAGCTCCTTCAGAGTTGTGTGCTGCTGTTGCAGGATGCTGTTTTCTGGCTTTTAGAAAACTTTTCAGCTTTAATGGTTGAAGATTAGGATGCTAATTTTCGGGTGGTACTTACCTGATTCATTAGATGAGATTTGTCTGAATATGAGGCCTGTGTAATAATGTTTTGGTGGGGTTGATGTGTTAGAAGGATATTGTTGTACACCTCAAGTAAACTTGCCTGATACTGGAAATGACCTGGTTGATAAATTTTTAAGAAGCTCTGGCTCTTTGGCTGTGTTGTTGAAGCTCTCTCTGATGCAGGTGTACAGTTTCCTGGATAAAATGTCCTTCTACATTGAGCTGTACAAGCACAAGCCTCCAGATGTGATCTCCCATGAGGACGGCACGCTGTGGCGAAGGCAGGCTCCAAAGCTCCTCTATCCCCTTGGTAAGGAAACTGCACTTCAGCTTTTCTTACTGAAATGCTTTGGGGAATTTAGCTCTTTCTTTACCTGGCTTCTAACTCATGGGTAAATTTGTGAATTGTTTCACCTGCTTCTTCAATCTTTAGGACTAGGTCAGACAAATCTCCGGATACCTCAGGGAACAGTGGGCCAAGTGATGCTGGATGACCGGGCTTATTTGGTACGGTGGGAGTATTCCTACAGCAGCTGGACTCTGTTCACCTGTGAGATTGAGATGCTGCTCCATGTTGTGTCAACAGCAGGTGAGGCAGGCTGGGAGTGTAAAAGAGAATAAATAATGATTAAGTGGTGTCAGTTTGAGGTTAGTAATAGGACTGAACAGCTCTGAGTACATTTGGAAGAGCATGGAGTACTTATTCAGAAACCCGATGATGATTATTCTGTAAAATTCACTGCAAAAGGCCAAGAGTTTGTAGTGTAATGAGATACACTTGAGATGAGGGAAAAGTTGAGATAGATAAACAAATGTTTTTTTGATATGGGAGATGGTTGGTTTTGAGTCATGCAGATATATGATAAGATAAATGTGCATTGTTCCAGGCTTGATTACTGCTGAAGTACAATTTTGTATTCTAATGTTTGGTTTTCTTTACCCAGATGTGATTCAGCATTGCCAGAGGGTCAAGCCCATAATTGACCTGGTTCATAAAGTCATCAGCACTGATGTATCAATAGCAGATTGTCTTCTGCCAATCACATCACGAATCTACATGCTCCTGCAGAGGTGAGTCCCTGACAGCAGAGGTACCTAAGCAGATTTAGTGACCTGCAGCATAGATGATTACTTATTTTGCCAAGACCTTTACAGGATGTGTGTCAGTGCTTGAATTCCCCAGGACTGGTGTTCAGCTCTCAAAACTGTTCTGGTTACACATAGGTTAATGTTTTGATACAGCAGAAATGGCCCTCTCTTCTACTTCTTTCCTGAAAGGTGTGCAATTTTATCCCTTTAAAGGTAATTTTGATTAGTAGCTATATTTACATGAAACAGGAATAAAACATAGCATTAGAGCAGTAACTCACAGGTTTTGAAACAGTTGTAATTATTAATTCCTCCCAGAGTTAACTGCCTGAGAATTGATGTTCAGTTGTATAATTATTGTTTGCTGTGACAGCCCGCTGGCAGTAAATTGATCTGACTCAGGTGTGAGGGGGAGGTGGCAAGTCTAGACTGAAAGTGCTGACTCTGGTGTCTGTATTTATCTGCTTAAATTTTATGTATGTGTACTTCAGTGAGAGGGAAAGAAGCTTTTTGATTAAAAGATCAGACCAGACCACAGGTGGCAGGGCTTTTTTTCATGCATGTTGTTTCTCTTTTGTAGGCTAACAACTGTAATCTCTCCCCCTGTGGATGTTATTGCTTCTTGTGTCAATTGCTTGACAGTCCTGGCTTCTCGGATGCCAGCCAAGGTGAGGAAAGGACCTGCTGGTGAGAGCTAGTGCATTTATATGTAAATCAGAGGGAGTATCTGTACCTCTTCTCTTGCAGGTTTGGACTGACCTTCACCACACAGGGTTCTTGCCATTTGTTGCCAATCCACTGTCCAGTATGAATCACATGATCAGGTATTCTTGTTCCACACCCCATTTTTTTTGCCTAACCAATTCATAACACGCAATAAGAACTTTTTGTCAGTGTTCAATCTCTGCACCTGACATCTCTCACTCATGTCAGAATCCTGCTCTTCATGTGATGGCTCTTGCTCATTTCACAGTGCAGAGGGAATGAATGCTGGGGGCTATGGAAACCTGCTGATGAGCATGGAGCAGCCCCAAGGCGAGTACAGTGTTACCATCTCCTTCCTGAACCTGGTAACAACTCTAGTCCGGGTGAGTGCTTCTGGAGTGCTCTGGTGTGACACCAGCTCTGAGCTGCTATGATTGAGAAGTGGAAGTGATCTCAGCCATGTCTGAGATCATCTCTTTGCAGCAGGGCTCTCTAAGTAGTATTTACTTTACTCTCCTTTCTGCACTGCTGTTTGTGCTTTCTCTGATCTGATTCTTACAAAAAAAAACCATTTCGACTCATCTAAAATGACTACAAAAGACTAGAAATTGCTTGTAAATCTATGTTCCCGCGTTCCATGGTTTTCTCACATTTCAAAGACAATAAGAAATATCTTCCTCCAAAAGTTTTCTTGTTCCCTTCCTGGTTAAATTACGTTTCTGTTTCTCCTAGGGACAACTTGGTAGCACCCAGAGTCAAGGCCTGGTGCCCTGCATTGTGTTTGTTCTGAAGGAAATGTTACCAAATTACCACAAATGGAGATACAACTCTCATGGAGTGAGAGAGAAAATTGGTAAGGATGTTAATGGGGGGAGGGAGTATGAGGGGAAGGGAATAAAGGGACCACCTGCCTTCTTTTTTCTAGCAGCCATTTGGGATTTGCATTGTACATGTCCTGATGTTGTTAGATGCTATGATTTGTTTGAAAACACTAGGAACAATGCAAAAGTTTTCAAAAACTGAGTAGTCCATTTCATCTGTGTTTTAGGGTGCCTAATTCTGCAGCTGATCCATGCTATACTGAACTTATGCCCTGAAATGGATCCTCGCAGCAGGTAAGACAGGTGAGAGGTCTCACACCTGCACTAGCCTGGTTTACAGGGCAGGAATCACTGTCATTTTGTTTCAGTTTTTGAATTCAAAAGAGTAAGAGGGAGCTGGCATAGCTGTGTAATGCTGGTTTCAGCTCTTTGCTGCAATACTGAGTACGTGAAGGGTAGCAAAAGATTAGGGACAGAGCAAATCACGTTGGTTTCTAGAACTTCTGGTAAAAAATAAAAGTACATAGATTTCTTGGGACAGACTGCCATCCAGTTTCCTATTTGGTGTACTCTGGTGAAAGTAGAAGGGAGAGCAAAGGAAGGGTCAGTGGGGGTGTAGAAATGAGGAGATTTGTGGTATTTTGTACTACTTTGTGGTAGTTTTCTAAGTGTGATGTGGCAAAATGCCACTAGTGCTCCTGGTGACACTGTCCTGTGTTTGTGTCACAGCAATGCCCCCAGCCTGCAGTCCTTGTGCATCTTCAGCCTGGCCAACACAGAGGCAGGGCAAGCTGTCATTAACATCATGGGAATTGGGGTGGACACCATTGACATGGTGATGGCCTCCCAGTCCAGCAGGTGAGTGGGGTGTGACTGTTTGGGCAGCTTCTCTGTGCTGGCTCCGAGTGAAAATGTCTTGTAACTCTGATGGAGTTTCCTCTGAGAATGTTGTGCAAATAATAAAGGTTGGTTGTGAACACAGTTCCTTACTTTGGTTTCTGTTTGGGAGCAGTGATGAGTCCCAAGGCCAAGGCCAGCTGCTGATCCAGACAGTCAAGCTGGCGTTCTCCGTTACCAACAACGTCATCCGGCTGAAGCCCCCGTCCAGTGTGGTGTCCCCCCTGGAGCAGGCACTCACTCAGCATGGTGGGTACTGCTGTGCTTCTGGGTCATCTGCAAATGGCACTGTGTGTCTCATCACAAACACTACTTAAGGTTTCCAGGTTACAAAAAGTGGTTGCTGCTGATGGGAGAAGGTCTCTTCTCCCTCCTCTAAGGCATTCTTCCCCTGTGGGACAGCTTTTAAAGGATTAATCAAACATGGCTTATTGTTTGCTGCTTTGTAATGAGATTATTGTAATTTACAGAATATACTAAATCAGCTGCTGTTAATGCTTCTGGCTGGACCCATACCATGTTCTTTTGAGAGACCAACTTAGTTCTCATCTTCTGCTGTGGAAATAATTATTTGGTAAATAGTTACATCTTGTTGTTTCTTCTCTGATTTTATTTGTGTTCTCTCCAGGTGCTCATGGGAACAACCTTATTGCTGTCTTGGCCAAATACATCTACCACAAGCATGACCCTGCACTTCCACGCCTGGCCATCCAGCTGCTCAAACGACTGGCTACAGTAAGATAAGACACACATCAGTGCTCCTTTGCTTCTCCCCTTGTGACTGATTCCACCACTGACATTTTTTCAAATAATCTCCTCAGACTTTTTTGTATCAAGGAACTTAGTGCAAGTCAGTTGAAGCAGGGTGGACTGACAGTTCTAAGTTAGGACAGATGAAAAATCATCTAAATGATCCTTTAGTTTTTTGATGTGACCTGCTGTTTCAGAAGTCACTCAGCACTCACTGAGAGGCATCCCGAGTGGGGTTTTTTTCTGCAAAATATTTGCACCTCAGTTGTTCTCTTCCCAATTTTTGAGCAACTTTCTCTAGTCACACTCTTAAATACAATTCCTAGACCTTCCTGCCTGGAATTGTACCATCTTGCTGAGAAGAGTGTCCTGTTTAAGTTTTTGTTGGGACCTTTCAACTTCTAGACTTCTTGGTAAAAGTAGACTTTAGACTTATGAAGCCTTTTACACTTACTCTTTTTCTCTGCTAAACGTCAGAATATTTGTAGCTTTCTAAAAGCATATAAATCCAGATACTGGCTCATTTATTTCAAGAAATGTAATTCCAAAACTATTTTTTCCTTTGTCTTTTCTTTTTCTTTTGTAACCTTTGAGAAGTAGGTGAGGATAGAGTAGAATTGCTCAAGAGGAAAGTTTGGATCACTTGTCACATTTCTTCCTGCTTAATGACAACTTTCTTTGATAGGTTCATAGATTCAATATTACATATTTTTGAGTTTCAATACAATCATCTTTTATGTAGAATTAAGCATTGTGCACAGCATGTTTATTTTTCCCTCTGGTGCTTGTTTCCATGGCAGGTTGCTCCCATGTCTGTGTATGCCTGCCTGGGCAGTGATGCTGCTGCCATCCGTGACGCCTTCCTCACCCACCTGCAGAGCAAGATCGAGGACATGCGCATCAAGGTCATGATCCTGGAGTTCCTCACAGTGGCAGTGGAGACACAACCTGGCCTCATTGAGCTGTTCCTGAACCTGGAAGTGAAGGATGGCAGTGATGGGTCAAAGGTACAACAGCAGATACTTGCCCAAGGACTCGCTGGCTTTTTTTTGCATACTACAGCACTGGATGCTAAAATCTGATAGTTCTTACTTGCAACCTGATGTGCTTAATGTAAAGATAAATGCAGGTTGTGCTTGTGTTTAATGGATGTGGTGCTATCCCAGTTTTGCTTTTCCCTGTAACCAAAGAGAAACTTTCCCCAGTATTTCAAGGCAGATACTGAGTTAGCAGCAGAACATCCATTAAGACCAAGGGTGCCTGTGACCTGCTCTCTTCACTCTGTGTGCTGTTCTTTAAGCAGCCTTAAAACACTCATTCCTGACACTCTGGCAGTGAGAAAGATCTGTGTACAGTGGACAATGTAGTTTTCCACCATTATAACCTCTTGTCTCCTTCTGCTTTAGGAATTCAGCTTGGGGGAGTGGAGTTGCCTCCAAGTGGTGTTAGAGCTGATTGACTCCAAGCAGCAGGAGAGGTACTGGTGCCCTCCCCTCCTGCACCGCGCTGCCATCGCCTTCCTGCACGCGCTGTGGCAGGACCGCCGGGACAGCGCCATGCTCGTGCTGAGGACAAAGTGAGTGGGTGCTCCTCTTTTCCAAAACACTCTTTCTGTGGTTTATCAGACTTTTCAGGGGCATTTGCAGCTTAGTGTGTGGTGAGGGTATGCAGTGTCTGGGCTTTGGGTGTGGAACATGAGAAGCCCCAGTGTGTCAGAATCAAATATATTTCTGTTTCTTTTATACAAAGCTAAATAAATTTGTATTTATCAAAGCATATTTTCTGCAAAGTTTAGGACACTCAAAATGCTGCTAGGCACATGGCATGAGGGAGATAGCTGATAATACTTTTGTTTATGTCTTTTAGGCCAAAGTTTTGGGAAAATTTAACTAATCCCCTCTTTGGGACCCTTCCTCCGCCTTCCGAATCCTCAGAGGTGAGTTACATCCAAACAAAATGAAGGGATTTATGTACTCCTCAGAAAAGGTTTCTGAGTGATGTATGTGGCCATTCCCTCTGCTTACAGCTTCCTAAGAGGAGCTGTGACCAAGTAAAACACAGGCTGAAGATGAAGTGAATGTGGTCTGGCTTTTCAGAGACTGGGCAGCCATGAACTGTCTTTTGAAATTCTCTATTTATTCACCTATGAAATGAAAATGTGTGGCAGCTGTGGTGACACTCACTGTAGAAGGTGTGCTGCCTGGAGTGTATCCATAATCTGGGCTCAGGCTGACTGGTATCATGGAGGAATTGATTAGGTTCTTCTTCTTCCTTTCTGTGTGAGTTTTTTCCTTCATTCTGAAAGCTGTGTGCTCTCACTCAAGAGTTTGAACTCTGAGCATAGTATTCTGTCCCTATTGTCACCAGTCTGTGGTCAAAATGGCATAAGTATTGCTATTGTGAGAGAAATAAGTCTCCTGCAGAACTGGAGTATCAGCCATCCCAAGTGGATGGGTAGGGATAATTTCACATACCCTGTAGAGCTCAGATTTTTATTTTTTTTTAATTATTATTTTTTATTTTGATTTTTTTTTTGTGTCTTCATAGCTCAGTGTCTTGGATACCTGTGCCTTAATAATGAAAATCATCTGCTTGGAGATCTACTACGTTGTCAAGTGAGTCTTTGGTAGTCTCTCCTTCATCTCTGTACTTTTTAGTTATCTAAACTGTGTGTGTTAACTCTTGATACACCATATGGGCCTTGATGGGCAAAGCACGTGTAATCGTGTAAAAATCTGGGGGTGAATTAATGAACACATGACAGACATTCATTTGAGATTCTTGCAATCACTAATTGCAGAAAAATATTACAGTTCTTCTGTAGCCTTTAGGTGAGAATGTATCAGTATTTTCCTTGTATCCTGAAATAAGAATATACAGTATTTATTAAAACTAATTGTCAGCTAAGCTGAGAAAACCTGTAGTGATTGAATCACATTTTAGTAGTTTTCTCCCGCTTGATTTGTTTTCCTGAAAGTAACAGCTGTTTCATACATTGAAGAGTCAGGATTAACTAAAATCTGTTTTAAAAAAATGGTAGATTTTTTTCAGGGATCATGTTTTTCCTTCATATTTGATGCAAAAAGTGGGATTCCCTGCACAGGTCAAATATGTGGAATAACCTTCACTTGCAAGCTGTGTCCTTGGCTTTCCTCCCTGAATCTCAGAAGAAGTATATTTTCTGACCCAAGAATACATGAAGGTAACTTCTGCTCTTGGTTTGCTCAGGGGCTCACTGGATCAGTCCCTGAAGGACACGCTGAAGAATTTCTCCGGCAAGAAGCGCTTTGCCTACTGGTCAGAGTACGTGAGGTCGCTGGCCCAGCACGTGGCAGAGACCGAGGGCAGCAGCTGCGCCTCCGTCACCGAGTACCAGATGCTCATCTCAGCCTGGAGGATGCTGCTCATCATCTCCACGAGCCACGTAAGGGCTGCCTCTCACCCTGCATGAGAGGCTGAAATGAACATTTTCAGTAATACAATGTCAGCACTTCCCAGGGCCAGCTAAGCAGAGTTCACTGGCTTTTTCTTTTGGTTTTGTTGTATGTGTGAGCACAGTACAGGTTGGCATGAGCATGGTGCAAGAGGTGAGAGTGGGTGGTGGTTTTCTGTTTGATCAAAATGAGCATATTGTCCTCTCAGCAGAGGAGGGAGGTAGTAGATAATTTTTAGAGGATTTCTAAGTAATTCTACAATCCTGACAAGCTTTTCTTGTGTTGAGGGAGGCAGGGCTGCACCATTAAGCAATTAGTCATTACCAGCTTCTTGTCAATGGTAATGTAGGACTAAAGTGATTTCTGTAAAACTCAGCAGTTACAATATTGATGGATTCTTAAAGTAACAAAACAGTAAACTGATTTTAGGCTGCTTACAAAAGGCATCTTTTGTTGTGCTGATTGATCTTTATCTTTGTTGATTTAGGCTGATATCATGCATCTGACTGATTCAGCAGTTCATCAGGAGTTGTTTCTGGATGTGCTGAATGGCACCAGGGTTTTGGTAGGTGTTACTTCCTATCAGTTCTTCCATTTCCTAATTGCTTATCTTCTTTGCACTATTCCTATAGATACTTGTAATCTTGGGGTTTTTTAGATCCTGTGAAAATGGGCTGAAACAGAGTCTGTCTCCATGAAGTGATGAGCTGCTTAAATCTTTATTTTGTATGTGTCATTCTTGTCATCACCAAGTGACCCTGTGAGGGTCCTGGCTCTGAAGAGCAAACTTGGTCACTTGGTGCTGGTGCTTGGGCTGAGCATTTCTGAAGTGTTCCTACCTGTGACTGTTCCAGCTGTAACTCTTACAGTATTTCTCCTTAGCTCCAGGTTCCCATGTCAGTGCCCTGTCTGCAGCTGGGGTCTATGCTGTGCACCCTTCTTCTGATCCTGCTCAAGCAGTGGAAGAGGTAGGTATTTTGTTTGGATATTTTTTAGTCACTGCTAGAAATAGGAACTTGGCAGGTCATGTTTAAATAAAAATTTGTGAGATTCTGTTGAAGTGTTTTGCTTTAGTGAGAATCCCTTAGTGATCTGGGGGTAAAACTGAAGCCTTATTGCTGCATTCTCTTTTGGGATGTCAGATGTCTCTTAGTTGTTGGTGAAATGGTGAGAAATCTCTGGTAGCAATACAGTTAATTTTTTTTTCCTGCTTGCTGGTGAAAAGTGGCAAAAGAGCTTTTGTGATAGTTAGTCCTGTTTTCTCACAATGAAGGGAAAATGCATTCTCTCATTCTGTGGAATGTCTTTAGTGAGATCCGAGTGGTGACTTAAACTTTACTTTGAAGAACTGCCTTTGATTTTAGGGGTCATATAAATTATGATCCACACAGCTCATTCAAGCCAGTATATTTATTGAGGGATCTTGTCTAATCTGAAGAGCTCTCCCTTTTTGTTGTCAGCGAGTTGAGTTCTGTGGATAAAATCATAAACTCCTTGACGCAGATTCTGGAGGGAGTACTACAGGCAGATCAGCAGATGATGGAGAAAACCAAAGCCAAAGTGTTCTCAGCTCTTATCACTGTTCTGCAAATGAAGGAGATGAAAGGTGAGGTGGTGCATGTGCAGGTGTCGAGGTGCCAGGGCTGAACACACTTTACACCCAGCATGTGCAAGATAAACACCTGGTGCTGGTAGTAGTGCAGGGTGCTGAATGTAGTCACCAGCCTGTGGGACTCCTCTCCTTTGTTTTTCCCTTCTTTAGCTAGTTTTGGAAAGAGGTGAGGTTTATCATTCATTCACTCTATGTCCATGTCTTCCCTTTTCTTGTCTTTCCCTGACAATAATCTTTGTTTGATCAGTTCAGTTCCTGTGTGTTTTTGGAAACAGCTCAGTGGATGTGTAAGTGAGGCTCTCAGGGTGACTGTAGAGCTTAGATTCTGACATGGATTTCTAGTTAGAGATAACAAAAGGCCCAAACACAAGAAAGGGTACATGTTGTTACAAACCACAGAAACCAGTCTGGTCATTATTCCTGTCCTTTGTGGGGCATCTGGCAGTGCAGAGGCACTTGAAGACCCTCAGTGGCATCTGGGCAATATTTCTCTGTGCAACACATACAAAGACAACTGTGATTAAAAGTGTGTCAGGTTACTTGTCTGTTCCTTGTCCCACTGCTTTGGCTCTGCAGACTCGTGCAGTTTGAAAAATAAATAGAAAGTGGAGGGTTGGTTGTTTAAAGAAAACAATGTTAATTGTTTTCTTTGTGTTGAATTTGAGGTTTCTAATCATGCTGGTAAAATGTGAGGCAATTTATTATAATAATTTTGGTAAGAATGTAGTATTTATATGGATTCACAGACCATGGACTGCACCCAGTGTGCATAGGCTGATACCAGCAGTCAGGAATGTGGGTGGGAATTGCTGTGGTGGAATAATCTGTCCATAGTAGTGCTTGATTTGTGTTTTGACATGTCATGAGTTTGTATGACTTTGTATGACAAAATCTACATGGTTTTGTTATGGAGATGAATATATTCCCTTAATATATCCTCCTAGACATGAACATCTAACTTAGTCACAGCTGCTGACATTGTTTTGTAGGTTTTGAAATGAGAACAGAATAAATGCTAATTCCAGGAAATGTGGCTCAGTGATGTTACCAGTTAAACTGGAAAGCTGAGTACAAGGCCTGTGTGTTAACTGGTGTCTGTTGTGTGTGTCACAGTGAATGACATCCCCCAGTACCCCCAGCTGGTGCTGAGTGTGTGTGAGACTCTCCAGGATGAGGTCATTGCCCTCTTGGACCAGACCCGGCACAGCCTGACCTTGGGAGAGGCTGCAGATGACAAGGACAGCATGGAGACTGACGATGCCTCCCGGGTGAAGCACAAGGACCAGCGGGACGGGGTAAAGGACCTGCTCAGCTGCTCTGCAGTCTTGTCTCTCCTCTCTAGACAAAAGTTTCATGATGCTTGGAACAACTTTCCCTTGTAGCTTGCTGTCTTCAAAGGAAGTTTCAGCAGTTTTTATTTCAGAATTACTCGATGTTTTCTTGGCTCACATCAGTCTGGAAGTTGGCTGTTGCTGCCTCTTCAGGTGTGCACTAAAGAACATTATCATGAGTGCTAATAGAGCCAAGAGGTGTACAGAGTATAATGTGAGGGATACCAGGAGCCCTCATGTGTGATTCTGAGAATGATTGAGCTTCAGGTTGTGTTAGTAAATGCTTTTGAGATTTTTCTTGGTACAGCCCTGTACCTACCTACCTTTCCATGTCACTGCAGGTGTGTGTTCTGGGTCTGCACCTGGCTAAGGAGCTCTGTGAAGTGGATGAAGATGGAGACTGCTGGCTGCAGATTACTAGGAAAGTCCCTGTGCTTCCTACCATCTTTGCTGCACTGGAGATCAGCCTGAGAGTTAAACAAAACCTTCACTTCACAGAGGCCTCGTTACATTTGCTGCTAACCTTAGCAAGGACTCAGCAGGTGAGAGATGCAGAGAAGTGAGAGTGCATAGCTGTACACTTGAAATAAGAAAAGTCTGTCTCATTTTTTATCTCATTATCCTGTCTGTGATGCAGCTGAATGATGAGCTGTAGATAAAGGGGTATTTTTTGGAGATTGGCAAGCAGCAGGTCCTGTATGTACACCTGCTTAGTGTGCCTTGTTCTCCTTAGTGGGATGTCTGGGGAAAGCTGAGCCAGCCAGGCAGACCTGTCATTTAGAGCAGGCACTTTCACTGAATGGATTCTGCAATGCAAATACCCCTCATTAAACCAGCACTGAGTGTTGGAACCTGCTTCTCCATTAGTTTTAATAAAATGTTACTTATCTATTTCAAATTCAACTTGTGTGGGGCTTCAGGTGAAAACAAGGTTGTTCCAAACCCCTTTACAAAGATTATGTGCATATCAGAGCAGGTGATAAATGGGAATTTTGAGTACAGTTATGCAGGTTTGGTTTTGCTTTTCTTGATGTTGAACTTCTAACAACACAGAGGTTTGTGTAGATGAAAGTTCTGTAAAAGGGTGGTGACAATGCAAAGGATAAAAATATCTACTGCAGCACAAGTCTCTTGAGTCTCAGTGAGCAGAGGCACAGGTACCAACAGCAGTCTGTTCTTGCAGGGAGCAGCAGCAATGGCTGGAGCTGGTGTCACCCAGAGTGTGTGCCTGCCCCTCCTGAGTGTGTACCAGCTCAGCACAAATGGAGCCATTCAGGTGGGTGCTGCTTCCTTCATTCCAGCTGGGAATGCACCCAGACAGCTTCCCATGCTGTGGCTGGAGGCTGCCAGAATGGTGTGGAGGGAAAAAAGTCACTTATTTTTGTTTGTGATTTGTTCAGACATCCGCCTCCTCCCGGAAGTCCCTGGATGTCCCCTCCTGGCCCGGGGTCTATCGCCTCTCCATGTCCCTGATGGAACGGCTTCTCAAAACACTGAGATACAACTTCCTGACAGAAGCACTGGACTTCGTGGGTGTCCATCAAGAGAGGATCCTTCAGGTGTGCCACAAACTGCCTCTGTCCTTCACTTGGCTCCCGTGTTCCAGCAGCAGTGAAAATGAGTCAGAAAGGGCAGAAGAACTGAAAAGTCACTGCTGCCTTGGGAAGGGTTACAGTGGGAATAGCTGTGAGAGGAGGATGGGATGTTACCCCATCTGTCCCTCATCTGCCATGGCCCTGATTTACTTCTCTCTCCTTCCCAGTGCCTGAATGCAGTACGGACCGTGCAGAGCTTGGCCTGTCTGGAAGAGGCTGATCACACTGTTGGCTTCATTCTTCAGCTCTCAAATTTCACAAAGGAGTGGCATTTCCACCTGCCACAGCTTATGAGGGACATGCAGGTAGGAATCAGTATAATACATTGCCTTGGAGTGCAGGGATTTGGCTGTCTGAAGAGAAAAAGGCACTATATCACTTTGTTATTAGTATTCCTTTAATGGGAATTACAGCTGAGGTCATTTAACTGCCCATTCTGTCAGTACCTTGTCTCAAGTAAGGAAATGTAACTGTTGGAAGAGAGAGAAGTGGTAGCTTGGAAAAGTAAATTGGGGAATTCAGTGCCTTATTTTCAGTTCTTAGTGCCAGGTTATTTCAAGAAAATACTGGGAAATTAAGAGATTGTGTGGATCCTTTAAGATCACAGTGCTGTGTTTGGATTTTCTAGCTTCCAGCAGTGGCAGTGAATAGACAGGGTTTGAGCTTTTCTGAGATTTCTCCCTGACTTTGTTTCTTTCAGGTGAATCTGTGTTACCTGTGCCAGGCCTGTACCTCCCTCCTGCACAGCCGTAAAATGCTCCAGCACTACCTGCAGGTGAGGATCCTGCACCAAACCTCACCATGCTCCCTGCTAGAAGGGAGCATTATTCATTATCAAGGGTCTTGGATATTGAATGGATTATTGATAATCCTCGTGGTGATTATTGACACCCATCAACAGTTAGGATTTGCATTTCTTCACAGCAAAAAAAAAAAATTGCTGAGAATAGTCTGGACTCTGGAAAGCTTTGGACTGTGTAAAGCCAGTCCCAGATAACCAGCAGCCTGTGCTGAATGGGCTGTTGTCATAAGGAGCTGCATTGCTGTAGGGCTCTGGTGTGCCATTAATTAAGTCAGTGTTGACCTGGTGTCCTTAATTTGATTTAATTTGTTAAAGGCAGATAGTTCTTGTTCTTGGGACATCTTCAGATGCACGAGGTGGAGATGATGCATTGCTGCTGCAGAGTTCCTTCAGCATGGCTCAGGCTTGGTGTGTTGATCATTCTTTTTCCTGAGTGTGGAATCCAAACAGCCTCTGCAGCTGCCTCCCTGCAATGCAGTGTCTCCCCAGCCCACACCAACTGTAGATTCTCAGCAAGTGACAGACTTTGGATGCCTTATTTCCTCATTCTCTTTGTTCACAGTGGTTTTTTTTTTTTTTCCTCCAAACATTTGTCTTAGTGCAAAATAATCCCATCGGTATTCCAGCCTCTCTCTTTCCTTTCTCCACAGACCAAAAACGGCGACTCCCTCCCCTCCAGCGTGACTCCCCGCGTGCAGCGGAACCCCCAGGCCTCCTCCAAGCACCCCAGCCCCGAGTCAGAGGCAGCAGAGCAGAAGGCCCTGCTCACAGTGCAGTACAGCCTCCTCAAAATCCTCAGCAAGTCTCTGGCTGCCCTGCGCCATTTCACCCCTGATGTCTGCCAGATCCTCCTTGACCAGGTGGGTGCTCCAGAGGGGGCAGTTTCCAGCATTTCCAGGGATGTTCTGGATGTGTGTGTCCTGCTTGATGCAGTGACCCTGCTGTGTACCTGTCTGCTGCTCTGCACAGAGCAGGAAGGCAGGAGACAAGGGATTTGCCTTGGGAATCAGGCACTGCACGGTGTGAAGGGAAGACTTGGCTGAGCTTTTGTGTGATCTACACAAGGCTGTGTATGTGAGACCTTACTGGAGCAGACAATAACCCAGCTGGTTTGTACCTTCAGTATACCATTCTTCAGGAAAAATCCTCTTGTCATCCTCCCATGGTGGTGTGACCCAATGCCTGGTCTCCAGGTTCAGAAAAGGAAGGTTTAATCCTTTATTCTGGCGCTGTCCTGATGCTAACTCTTGGGTAGAGAACGTCCTTCTGTGCCTCTGGGACCAGCCAGTACTTTGGTGTGCCAGTGATGGCAGCTGTGAGAGGGGAGCACTGGAGTCTGATTGAGTGCAATGCTGTGCAGGACACTTTACTGCTCCAGCTGTACTCCTGAGACTTGAGAAATTATCACAGTGCTTCTATTTCTCCATATAAAAAGCATGATAAGGTCTGGGTATTTCTGTTTCTATGACAACACCATACTCATGGCCTTCTGGGTCTCACTCCTCTTTCTGTTCCTCCACAGTCTCTGGACCTTGCTGAGTACAACGTGCTCTTTGTCTTGAGTTTCACCACACCAGCCTTTGATTCAGACGTGGCACCTTCCTTTGGGACCCTCCTTGCCACAGTCAACGTGGCCCTGAACATGCTGGGAGAGGTACTGGCCCTTCTGTGTCTGGGAGCAGTGATCCCAGAGTGCTCATTCAGCTGAGACTCTGAAGAGCAGCAGTAGTTCTTTCCTATCTCCTGTCTCTAATGCCTGTCTTTTTTTCCCCTCGAAGATGGATAAGAAGAAAGAACCTTTCCCTCAGGCTGCAGGGCTGAATATGCAAGAGGGAACCAAAACCCTCAAGTGAGTTTCTAGTTACTTGATGTAGTTACAGCCAAGCAGCAGTCCGAGCTCCCCAGATCAGAACTGACCTTTAGAGGCATTTGTGTATCTTTGTACATCCCTTAACTATTTGACCTGGAAAGCAGAGGTGTACTGATGGTTTTGGCTCGTGCTGATGTGTGTTTCTTGGCACAGGTCTCTGCTCATGTTTACAATGGAGAACTGTTTCTACCTGCTCATCTCGCAGGCTGTTCGGTACCTGCGGGACCCGGCCGTGCACCCCCGCGACAAGCAGCGCATGAAGCAGGAGCTCAGCTCGGAGCTGGTGAGCCCCCTGAGCTGGCCTCTCACTGCCAGCGTCCTGGCTGAGGCTGCCTGTTTCCCAGCATGACTGAACAGCCTCACAGTGGCACGTTCCTGTGCCACAGCACGGGCTGGGGGAGGGAGGGGGTGTGGTGGAACCAAGTTGACTTGTTGCACTCTTCAATTTCAGAGCACGCTGCTCTCCAGCCTGTCCCGCTACTTCCGCCGGGGTGGTCCCTCTTCACCTGCCAGCGGGGTCCTTCCCTCTCCCCAAGGAAAGTCTGCCTCCAAGCTGGGTCCAGAGGGGCAGGAGCCCTTGTTTCAGCTGGTGCAGGCCTTTGTGCGGCACGTGCAGAGATAGATCCTGTCCTGGCCCTGCCTCCCTTTTCAGGACCTGCAGCGGAACAATTCACATCCACCACAGCAGGCATCACCTTTGGCAGAGCTGTAATGAGGACTGGGAAGGGAGGGAGGCCGGGTGTGGGCAGTGGTGTCACCTGAGCAGTGAGATCCCATGGAACTCTTGCCACCCAGGAGCAGAGTGAATGTAAGGAGAGCCCAGCTGGCTCTCCATGAGCAGCCCACGTGCACAGTCTGCTCACCCTGTCTGCCAGAGCATCCTGGCTGGGTACAAGCACTGAACAGTCAAAACCTTTATTTTTATAGCTTGTGCCTCAGCTGGGGAAGCTGTGGCTGGGTGGAGAGAGGAGATGCTTTCTGCTGGGCATTAACTCTGCTCCTAACACAAGGTGCAATCTGCCTCTCCTGCTTGGAGTCCAGCTAAGGCACACCCAAGGGATCAGCCAGCAATTCAGAGACCATCTTTCTACTGCTATTTTTGTACTGAATGGTTCAAGGCACGATGGTGTATGTGTGCTCACGCCTTCCCTTCACCCTGCAGTCTGTGTGTTGTGTGTGTTTCTGAAGAGCAAGGCCTCACTTAAGGTTTTTACGTCAAAATTCCATTGCTCCAGTCTTGCAGTTTTTTGTAACTGTGCCCTATTTATACTGATATTAAAACCTTTATAGACAGCAGCTGTGTTCATGGGTTTGTGTTGGACACAGCAGCACAGTTCTGCAGTGTCTGGGTAGTAGTTCTGCTGAGCTGAAATCCCAGCTAATGTTGTGACTTCTCAGTGACAATCCAGAGACTGTCTGAAATGATTGTAATTAGAGGCTGATTCCCTGGGTTCCCCACACCCACTCCCTTTCTCTTACTCTCCTGTTGGGGAGCTCGTAGGAGGTTTGAAACGAGCAGCAATATAAAATACTCCTCAGGGATGGTTCCCCTGCACGTGGTGGTTGGGCCGTGCACAGGAATCCCTGGCTGCACAGTGAAGGTGCATCGTGTGGTGTAGCTCTAGATCAACAAACTCTGTAAGGTTCTGAGGCTCAGTGTGTGGTAATGACAGTAAGAGAAAGTCAGTGATTATTCTTAAAATACACCCTCAAATCTAGACAGACTTAATCTAAGCTAAGAAATCAAATTTCAGTGTAGCTGTGAGCTATTAACCTACTGATTGTTTCCTAAATAGACACTTGATTGCTTTACCAGCCAGAACCTTTTTAATTTCAGAGGTTTTAAGAGACTAGAGCTAGAAAATGAGATTATCTTGCTTTGAGGTTATTTGGGCTTTTTTACCTTATAAGCTTATGTGCTGGCACTCTTCTGGCACATTTGTTTGATCTAGTGTTATGTGCCCTGAGGGCTTTGGAGAGATCTGAACTGGCTGGAGTAAAGTCTTAAAGTAGAAGGGAGAGGGGCTTGTGAGGTGGTGTGGCAGTCCTGAACCCAGTGGTGTTTTGATGGGGCAGCCTGTAACCAGAAACAGTTTGTGCCATGGGGAACTGGGTGTGACCAGGGAGAGCTGAGGGTGAACAACTGCAGAGACAGCAAATGGACAAGGGCTCCAAGGGGAGGGGAGGTAAAGCTGCAATCTGGTCCATCTAAGCAGAGGCTGTTACTTGACAGCTGTGGTCAGGATCTTTTTGTTCCTTCCTTCCTTTTGGCTTTGGAAATTGCAGTGTGCTCATCACTGTATTGGTGTTCAACAAGAATGGATTCTTCTAGATGTTTATTCAGGCACCAGAGTGAGTTGGTGGTGCTTGGCACAGCCCTTGGTGCCAGACAGCAAAAGCAGTGGGTGCTGTTGGTTATGTTGTGTCAGAGCTGCAGCAGCATTCCAGTCTGGAATTGGTACAGTTGTACCTGTCCCTCAGGCACAGAGGGGATCCAGCCCAGGGGGCTCCACAATTGTCACCTCCCTGTACAGAGTCAGGAGGAGCAATAGATGTTCCATGTGCTTTTTTTTTCCTGCTGCAGGGGGAACAGAGTGCTGGTGCCAGGAAGAGAATTCCTTCTGGCTGCTGTGAGGGAAGAGACCATTTTCTGCTTCATTAAGCTGCTGCTGCTTTAATGTACCAAGGAGAGGAATAACAGGGATGTCACTGGCCTGAGGGAAAACATACGTGCTGGAAGGGAAATAGGCAGGAGTAGATCTCTAATAGATCAGGACTATGAGAGTGGTAGTCATGGCAGTTTTAAAAACTAACTGGAACAGCAACATTTGATTTCCCTGTTCTCTTTTAACTAGAACAGCCAGGCTTTATTGCTGCATACAGAGTATTCCAACAGCTGCTTTTCCCAGGAGTTCCTTTCAAGCTGGGTGTTAGGGACAAGACTTTAGGATTTTAGATTAGCAGCAGATCTAGTTTCCATAACAACTAAAAAAGTCTGTTAGATCTAGAATAGCACTTGGGTCTCTCAGCAGCTGAAGTCATCCTGCTGCTCTATTTTTGCTTCAAGTGCAGGAGGAGCTGTTGTTTCTCAGAGCCCCTGAAGCTGTAGTACAACTGAGATGTGTCAGCTGGGAAAGGAACCACAAGACTGTGTTGGGAGTGTCAGGTGGGACAGGAAGGATGAGCAGCTTTGTTCTGCTTTTACCCCCAGCTTCCAAGCAGGAGGGCACTGCTTGCACCTGACTGCTCCCTTTGTCTCCCTGCTTGTCCCCAAAGCCCTGTGGCAGGGGAGCAAGGACAGCCCTGAGCCCACAGAAGATGCTGAGGCAGGAGGTCAGGCAGTTTGTTTATTGGCAAATGAGTGCTGAAACCCATGAGCCCCACAAACACAGGTGCTCAGTGCCCTGTTACATTAGAATGGTCACGAAACCTTTGGGGAAAGTGCAAAAGATCAATAAACAAGCAAAGTTAATTCTGACATACCTGGGGAAGGGTGTGAACAGAGTTTGGTGCAGGTGAGTTTCTCTTCCATCCAGCTTGAGTGGAAAACTTGTGACACATCAAGTGGAAGTCCTTTAGGTGAGCTCTAGCTAAGAGTTCATTCCAGAGTGGGCAGGCACACACACACCTGAGCTAAGCCTGGGCTGTGCTGTGTGTGTGGCCAAGAACAGCTCCTTGGGGGTCACAGCAGCTGGGACTGTCCCTTTCTGCACTAGGATGCACCAAGTCTATTCACTGCTGACATGGGAGGGGAAACATTCATTAAATCTGTGATTCAGGGTGGAAATAAAGTCAGGCTAAAACATGCCTGGACAGACACACTGAAAGAAAAGCCTTGACAATAACACAGGGAGCAAAGCTTGTAAAAAGGCTTGTAAACTTTGCAGTCCAAGAGCAATTTCCCAGAGGAAATGCAAGCAAGATGCATGGTCCCTTGCACGGAGGTTTGGGGTTAGGCCCTACAGTAGCAGGTTGGTCTTCACAAATCTTCCAGCTTCAGGGGTCAGGGGTAGGTGGGAGCCCCCAGCCCCAGGACAGTGACTGTGGCTCTTGGCCAGCAGTGCACTGCTGGTCTCCCAGGGGAGGGCAAGGCGGGTGGGTTTAACAGGCTCCTAAATTTGAACTGCAGCCTCCTTGCCTTGTGTGCCAGTGCAGCTCAGAGGGGGTGTGTGGGACCCTTCCCTGCTGGAATGCTCAGTGGTTGGACAACTGGGCAATTCTACTGGAGAAGAGAGGAGGGGCAGGCAGGCACTGACCCACACCTGACACAGGGAGGTGGAACTGCTGAGCAGCTGCTGAGGGACGCAGCTCACTCACCCCAGGAAAGCCACTGGGAGGAACAAGATAGGGAAGGGGAAAAGTAATCAAGGACCTTGTGCCATCAGGACTAACCTCAAAGCAGGCTGCACTGGTAGGTAACAAATTCAGTCTTGGGTGCCATCAGCCCTTTCCCAAAACCTCACCATAGCAGTGTTCCCACTTCTTTCCCACAATTCCCACATTAGCAATGGAGTGTTGGCCCTGAAGAGAGCAATGGTCTCGGATGAGGAAATCCGCATTAGAAGTGCCAGATGAGGGGTGCATTCTGCTTGTACATTCTTCTTCCTTAACATTTAACTTAGCAGTTCCAAGTAAGTGACAGGAACTTTCCCTTTCTGGTTCCCTCTTTCCCCTATGAGCCAGTCTGGATCCATGCCTGGCAGGCTGTACACAGTGATCATCTGGGGAGAGAAGACAGCACATTAGCCAGGACAGAGCAGACAGAGCCAAGGAGTTCAGTCAGATGAGGACTGAAAGAACAGTAATTCCTGAAGTTCATTTAGCAGGCATCTGTGCCCTTTCCTTGGAGCTACCTGCAGCTTTAACACAAGATTATGGAAAACTGCCCAGTTTTGTCCCTGTTGCTTTATCATTCTCCAAAGTGACTCAAGGTACTTTTACATGTTGCTATGTCATCCCTTCTGAATATGGAAGTTCAGTCTAGAGAAGACAAAAGTGCCCAACTTGCTGCTTTTTCTTTTTGTCTTAGCATTATTAGAGCAGGCCTCTAGCCAACAGCTTATCCCATGGCTCTGGATAAGCCAGCTCTATTTGAAGATATTAAGTATTGGAGTATTTTATTTTGGGTACAGCTGGGCTTCAACAGGAGGAGCTGTTTGGGTGATGTTAATAAATGGTTGTGAGCACAACCTCACTGCAACTCAGCAGATACTGGTATCCAGGAACAGCCTCTATTAATAAAGCAGTTTTTAGGGGCAGGAGAAGGAACCAAAGTCCTTGCTGGGCACACCATGGGCTGCTGGGTAGCTACAGCCAAATCCAACACTCAGGAAAGGCACCAACCTCATCTGCAAGCAGCGCCAGCTCGGTGCTGTCAGCCGCCTCGTAGTCATAGAGGACCCTGGCCCTGCGTGTCCCACTGGCAGGAGGCTTGACTTCATTGGGGTTCAGCACACCCTCTGCCACGGTGTTGGGCACCCCAACAATGGTGGGCACCACTGGAATGGTAGGCACAGCAGGGAGCGTGGCAGCAGCAACAGTGGGAGGAGAGGTAGCGGCTGCAGGAGATGCGGATTCTGCGTTGCCCACGAAGGTACCTGAAAATCTTACAGGGGAGAGAAGAGCACAGCTCAGCAAGGCTCCAGCCCCAGGAACCACAATCAGCTCTTCCTTTCAGCAGCTGCTCTGCAGAGATGAAGCTCAAGAGGTGCAGCCTGCAGAGCCAGCTGTAACATGCCCACACTGCCCTTCATGTGGGGAAGCACCCTCAGCTCTCAGGTGCTGAGACTGCAGCAGGTGACACTTGTCTGCCTACTCTGACTCCAGTGCTCTGTTGCACCACTTGCAGGGCACCAGACTGATGTGTGGCACTGCAGAGGGGCTGGGCAGGTGCAGCTCTTGCCTCTGTTTGACTGGCTCCGTTGTGCTGTGTCCTTGCCCTGCTCTCACAGCCTGCGTTTCCTGTTCTGCCTGCTAACTCTTCTGGAAAGGGATGGGCATTGGTGCTGCTGGATGCCACAGCTGGAGGCTCCCAGGCTTTGCAGGCTCTCTAGAGAGACACAGTGATGGAGCTCAGGCTCTGTTATCTAAGGGGGTATAGCTCTGGCCCTGGCAGAGATCCCAGAGTCACTGAAGGAAGGAGAGCCCTCAGAGCTCATCCTGGCCAACATCACAGCTCTGGCCCTGGCAGTGATCACACAGAGATCCCAGAGTCACTGAAGGAAGGAGAGCCCTCAGAGCTCATCCTGGCCAACATCATACTTACATTTCTCCTTTGGAGCTGCAGGCATGGAAAAAGAATGGAACAGGAGTGTGAGTGAGCACATAGAGGCAACAGCCCCCTCTGGGTCAGGGCTGTGCTGCTGTGACAGCACCAGACAGAACATCCCAGCCCACCCCTGGGGATGTGCAGCCAGCAGCACGGAATATGGAATCTGGGATTTGTTACTGCTGCAGCAGAGCATGCTCAGGCTCATTGCTTAGCAACAGGAATTTGAGTCCTGTGTGATTTAACTAATTTAGAGGAAGAATGTTCAAACTCTCATGGCCATCATGCTTTGAGAGGAATGTAAAAATCCAGTGGCAAAGCCTGCTCCAAATCCAGCACCAGGACTGGTCACCACTGCAAACTCAGAAACTCTGTCAGAGCTGTGAGGGCACTTATAACTTCAGCCCACCATTATGATGTGGGAAGGGGAAAGAGCCCTGAGCTGGGGGTAAGGAGATCAATAACCCTCAGAGAACTAAAAGCAATCTCGTCTTACCTGCCCAGCTGCTTCTGTAGATCCAGCATGAACTGGTAGCACTGAGCATAGTAGTTGGTCTGAGACTCCACAAACTCGTGGAGACAGCGAAGATGATTCACCTGGAGGGAAGGGGAGCATCACCTTGGCTGCGTTTGGCTGCCAGGCACGGAAACTCTCTCGCTGCAGCTACTGCTCCCCTGAGGCACCCCCAGTTTACCATCTCCTGTGCCTCCATCCCACATGCAGGAGGCAGGAGTGCCCGCAGCCCTGGCAGCCCGGTGCCCAGGACTCACGTGAGTGCTGCTGATGCCCTCCAGCAGCAGCCGCGTCACCTCCGCCTGCCGGTCGAACTCGGTCTGCGTGAGCCGCAGCTCGTGCTCCGCCTGCGAACAGCACGGGGCTCGGGCAGCACCGGGCACCAGCCCCGCGCTGCCTCCGAGCCCCCCAGCCACACCCCGGCAGCTGCGACACTGAGCAGCAGGCACGAGAGACCCTGGGGTGGATCCCAGAGACCTCTGGCTGCATTTCAGCCTGGCTCCTTCTTAATCCCACACCGGACCGCTGCAGGTGATGGAATGGCAGCTCAAAACTGATGCATCAAATCAAGGAAGATCCCACTCCCACAAGACCAGAACATGGAGATGGGGACGCTTTGTTAATCCTGAGGTATGTGGGAGTCAGTCCCATGCCAGCTCTGGTCCCTTTAATGCCCTCTTTCTGCACCTGCAGGCACAGGAATGTCACAGCCTCCCTAGGCTTCTCTCTGGAAGTGCAGTGGTTTCGTTTTTATCACCACAGAACAAAGGCTGAGGCCAGGCAGCATTTACCAAACTGCTGCTGCTAATTAAATCTGCAATGGAGATGAACATCCCAATCCAACTTCTACCCAAGGGTCTCCTTTGGGGCTGGTTACTGATTCTGAGCTAGGAGGAATCTCACACTGCTGAAGAGCAGGTAGCTCCCCAGCAGGCTTTGGGGGTTCAGAGACAGACTCACACTGGAGACCATCTCTCCCCCCACCACACAATGCATTTACACTGGGGCAGCTCTGCAGCACCACAACACCAGGTGGATCCTGGCAAGGAGATCTCCAGAAATGCTGGAGCCAAGAGCTCTGCTGCTGGCTCTCCTCTCCTGCTGACAGAAAAGGGGACAAGCATCCCCACGTGCTCTCTGCAGCATTCCTTAACACCAGTGCTGGTGTCCTCTTGGGGTGTGCTGTGGCTGGTCACAGAAGAGTGACACCCCCTCAGCTCCAGCTCACTGGAAAGAGAACCCTTCCCCTCCTCCAGGAGCGTGCAGCCATCAGAGAGCTGCCTTGGTTCCTTCTGCTGCTTTGGGAATGCCCTGACCATGCTGGCACAGGACTGGCATGTCTGGCATTGAGCCCAGAGCGCTGATCCAGCCAGGCTGGCAGTCTCAGAGCAGAGGCCACATCACTGGTGACCCCAGAGGAGAGCCAGTATTCCCAGCAGGACAAGCTGGAGGTGCTGCTGGGGCCAGCACAGCTCTCATCTGGCAGCAGCATTAGCAGTGGAGAGCCAGGCTACAACAAAGAAATGCTTTGACTGTCCTATAATCAGATTTGTCTATTTTAAGCTGCAACTCAACTGATCTATTTTCTTGCATCCTCTGTATGAAGGGGATTATTTAAAGGACAAGGGGGAATGTAACAGAAAATACCAGTGCAATGCCTTCAAAACACCAAGTGATTCTTGCTCCTGTGAGCTGGGACTCCAGTACTCAGAGCTATTTAAACTTGGGCCAGGCAGACCCAGCTCCATGTGGTGCTGCCTGGGATTTGCCTCTCCCTGCCAGCTCTGAGCAGCTGCAGGATGTATTTCCTATAAAGCCAGAGCTGGATGGTGACCTGGGAGGCTCGTGCTTCTCCAAGACATGGAGAATTCCAACATTTACTTACACACTTCAATCTATCCAAGCAGAATCACCCAAAGAGAGGACAGAGGAACAGATCCTTGCATGCTCAGAGCTGGCTGTAGCCAGCTTGTTTGGTTGAGGGACTGAAGGATTTAAAGAACAGGAAGAGCTGGGTCAGGAACAGCCAGTCCATTCTGCAGATGCCTTTGGAGTACCAGCAACAGGCTGCTGTCATGCACAGCACACAGAACCTCTGCCATCCTGCACCTCAGGCTTCACAGCAATGCCTGCTGGGGGTGTTCCAGGTGTGAAAGAACAGGAGCCCAGGAGGAGTCTCTGGAAGCTCCATGCAGTGCTGGAGCTCCACACAGAGCTCACCTTGCTCTCAGCCCTCCCTCCATCTTCATGGACAAGCCACACTTCCCTTCCAGAGCCTCCATGGATCAGAAGTGCAGCTCATCCAGAGGGAATCAACTCCATGAGACTTCAAACCTCCCCTCCTGACTGAGCTGCTCCCTGCAGCAGCTGGGGATGTGCCCTGTCCTTGCTCCAGCTCTGTGTGGAGCCAGCTGCATGGATTAGGCCAGGGGCTACCAGAGGCACAGGGAGGATCAGAGCCTTGGCCACAGGAGCAGAACTGGTCACACCTCAACCACCACACAGTGCAGGGCTCTGAGCCTCCTTTTACCACACACAGACACACCTGGATGCCAGGGAAGTGTCACCCAGCAGGGACAGCCAAGGGGCCCATGGCTCATCCCAAGCTGCTGTCACTGCACTGAACCACACAGAGGGACCAGGGCTGGGGCACACAATGCTCCTGATCCTCGCTGGTTCCAGAGCACCCCATCCTCTGAACACCCCCAGAAGGTCTGAGCACCATTCCAGCTGGGTACTTACCTTCTCCACCTCGTCGCTCCACAGCTGCAGGGGCCACAGAGCAACAGGAAAGGAGATCAGTGTTGGAGACGTCGTGAAGCACTCGGCACTAACACCAACGGGCTCCAGGGACACAGCAGGCCAACTCCAGGGACAAGCCAGCCCTTCACCCAGCAGCAGCTGCCAGATCCACGCCCCTTCCCCTCATTCCTGCACCCTCGGGTTCAGTTTTGCAATGGGAAGTCCCTGCCAGGGCTGCTGCAGCCACTGCATTCCATGGGAAAAAAAGGAGTAACAGCAGAGTCCTCTGCACAGCAAGGCTCACTTTGCTGGAGCTGCAGAGGCTGGTGTTGGAGGACAGCCCTTTTTTAGGATTGTGGGGAGGCAAGTGAGCCTTTTGAGCTCAGGCCACGTAGAGGCAGGTGTTCCTCACCCACAGTCCAGAGAAATGGGACAACCCACCCAGCCTGCACTGCCAACAGGCCTGCTGGGCACAGCAAGGAGGAAGCAGGGCTGGATGCTGCCTCTGAGCCAGGCAAAACATCACCCGACTCCTTCCTCCTCTCCTCATCCTCAGGGGCACACTTGGGGCAGCAGAACACTGGACACCTCCAGCTGCTGGTGGGATCTGGCTTCAGGACATGAAGCAATGAACAGAAGTCACACCCAGCAATGGCAAAGGGAGAGAGGAGCCAGAAAAACACATTGATCCCTCCAAAGGTCCTTGGCTTGGCCTTTCCTCAGCAGCCAGCTACTGCCCCAGCCCTGGCAATGTGAAATCCCCTGGATCCAGGAGCACAGCAGCCTGCAGCACCCACAGCAGCAGGGCCAGGGGAATGGCCCCTGTGCAGCCCAGCTTCACCACCCAGTGCCACCTCTGCAGGGCTGGGAAGGGCACCAGGCACCCTGGATTTGCACTGGGGGCACCAGTGCTGGACAGGGGTGACAGAGGGAGAGCAGGCTCTGCTTGGAGCAGGCTCTCCCAGCTGAGCTTTGCTCACCAGCTGTCCCCAGTGCAGAGAGACTTCAGCAGCCAATTTAAGGAGCTGCCTACACTGGGGAGGGGTGAAGCCCCTCTTGCTTGGTTGGAATTATTGTACTGGTCTGGGTGGTGAGGTGGGTGTTTTCTTTGACTTTTATGGGGATGTTTTGTTATTGCAAATTGGTTTGAGTAAGGCCTGGCCAACTTCAGCCATGTGTGGGGACACAGGTCCCACTTCTAAGAGCTCCTGCTCTGGAAGGAGGTGTGGCAGCATCCTGTAGGAAGCAGAGAAACAGATCCTGAACTGCTTCTCTGGCACAAGGCCTTTGCCAGCACATCCCCAGGGTTTTGGAGCAAGGCTCACTACAGGAGCAAGGGGAAGCTCCCCTCCGAGCCCAGGCCTTCCACTCAGACACTGTGGGCAGTACCTAAACCCTGGCAGCCCCATTCAATCAGTGCAACACCCACTGAATTTGTAGCCAGATTTGTTTCTCTTCTGTTGCATTTGCTGTGCCACCCCCAGACCTGACCCTGTGGTGTCTGGGACAGCCCAGCTTTGCCCAGATCTATCCCAGGGCTAAAACTCTTGAGTGGCTCCTCTGTGGACAGCTCAGAGGGCAGAAAGGGCCATGATCTGCTATTGTCTTCCTGCACCCCAGCTCAAGCCAGAGGAATCCTCTTTAAGGCACTCAATATGTTTTTCTTGGAGTCATTCCTGGGAGTACAGCACATGGCAGGGTCTGAGAGAAAGGGATATTTAGGCTTGCACAGCTCATGTACACCTTCTTACACAAAAACAAAAGGTCAGTGTGGGAGAGAGGAGAAATGGCTCCTCAGCCTCCAACTCGTACAAAACAAGGGAGGTGCTTTTTTTTTCCTTGGATTTAATTCCATCTGAGCCCTCCTGTCATGGAAGGGAAAAAAAAATAAAAGCACCATGTTATCCACCTCTCCAAAAACAACAAAGTAAATTTGGAATCCAAATGAGAGCCCAGCTCAGGGCGTGTGGTCCAGGAGAGAGCTGACCTGTTTGCTCACCTGTAA
Organism: Passer montanus; assembly: GCF_014805655.1. Taxonomy (NCBI): domain Eukaryota; kingdom Metazoa; phylum Chordata; class Aves; order Passeriformes; family Passeridae; genus Passer; species Passer montanus. The sequence continues at coordinate 5,781,032 of NW_024369151.1, forward strand.
GACAAAGCTGTTACCTGGGCACAACCAACCCCTCCCTCCAGAAGGAGCTGAGCTCAGGAGAGGGGGGCAGCAGCCCCTGCTCTGCTCTCAGTGCACACTAAGAAATGCACAGGGACTCTGGCCTGGAAGAAAAGCAGAGCAACAGGATGAAGAGCTCCTACCTTGCTGCAGTGCCTGACCCTTTGGGATGAATGCTGGGATTTGAGAGCTTGCAGCAAAGCAGCCCTGCCTGGACAGAGCCAGGGAGCAGCCTGGGCTCAGCCTGTGTTTTGCTAATCAGGGATGCAAACTGTAATTCATGTCACCCCTGCCAGTGCAGCTGGCCCTTCACCCACCAACTGCAGCCTCTGGATGAGTTTTGGAAGCCACGAGGCCTGACTCTGGTCAGGCAGCACATTTCCCACAGGCACTCCTGGTAGGAGGCCCTGCTGTGCAATCACCAAAGCCATGGGTCAGTGCTGGCTGCTCTCCCAGAGCCCTGCCCTCATGCCCAGTGCCACCAGCACCAGCACAGCCTGATGAGGGAGCACTGAACTAGGCACAGATGTCCCAGGGTAGACACTTGTTGCCTAAAAAACTCACAAAATCTGTTCTGTTACATTCCTGTATGTGGCACCTGCTCCCCAGAGCAGCTTTGCAGCAGAGCAGAAGCAGATCAAGGTGATTTTTGCTGAGGGCTGGACGTGTCCAGCTGCGTGTGTGGCACTCCATGAGATGCCAATGCACAGTGCAGAAATGCCTGTCCTCAGCTGTGCTGCAGCCCTGCTCTGTTCAGAGGCAGGGAGAGCCCAGCTCCTCTCCTCTGGGTCTCCTGGAGCTCCTGCAGCCCCTCGGACAGACCTTCCCATGGGAAAAGCCAGAGCCACAAGCTGGCCCTGAGCTGCACGAGGGGACAGGAGAACTCAGCAGCTGCTGCAGCATCACCAGCATCAGCTTCTTCTGCAGGACTCTCATCACTGAGCCTGGGACTGATGGAAATTGTTTTCTAGTGTTGTGCAAAGCTGTTTCTGATCCCAGCATCGCTCTCCAAGAAGGTCAGGACAGATCCCCCTAGGAACTAACACTGATGCTGTCAGCTCAGACACACCTCTGTCTCCAAGTGGGATGGGTTTCCCATTAACCAAATCCAGCTCGTTTCCATTGTGGTTTTTGTTTCTGAGAAGGCTGGGCTGTCCTTTTTCCTATCAGCAGATCCCACTCCCAGCACTTCCACTCTCAGATTATTCTATTAGCAGGCATCAGTGTTGTTCTGAATGCTAGCCAGGAAGCAAGATGATCAGTTTTCAACATTTTAACGAGAAATGTGACATTGTGCAATGGGGAGCCATGAACACAGCATGGGAATTCAATTGCTTGGCCACAACCACTCAGTGCAACAGAGTGGAGACACAGTGGGCTGCTCACCCACCCCAGGCACATCTGGCTGTGCAACAGATGCCAACACAATGAAACTGTCAAAAATGACCTCTGTTTGCAGAACAGACAAACCTGCACTGTTATTGACACTGCTGGCAGAGAGATTCCTCCACCTTTGCTTCTCTCGACCAGCTTCAAAGCCTCTGACACCACAGTACTGATCAGGCAGTCACATGTGTGATACTGCCCCTGTACAGCTGGAACCATCCAGAAAGGCCACTCTTGGGGGTTGTTCCTCTCAATTGCTCCCCTAGCAATAAAAAACCATCAGAAGATCCCCACTTGCAGAGTGGAGGAGGGCTGGCAGGGAAGCTGGTTTGGAAAGCTGCAAAGGGCCAGACCCTGAGCTGGAACCCCCAGAGGGGTGATGTGAATCCTGGAGGCTGAGCCAGAGCCTGGGCAGCCCATGTCACATTAAAATGTTGAAAACAGCAGAGCACTAGGCCTAAGTCAGGTAGAGAGAGGGGCAGGAAGAGGCTGGAGAGGCAGTGTCCAGGAGGAGCACCCAGAGGAGGAGATCTTACCGCCGATGCGCTGGCCGAGAGCACGTAATTACGAGGTCTGGTTTCCTGAAAGTCAGGCACAGCCTGGGGGGGAACAGAGTGTCATGGACAAGGCACCAGAGGAGCCAACAGAGGTCACTGGGTGATGCGTGGAACAAGAGACTTTCCTTTTTTCCTGCCTGTGCTGGGAGCTTTGCTCAGATTCTGATGAGGGGCAGAGGGAGGTCCCTGCCAGCTCAGCTCAGGCCTGTGCAGTGGGAAGTGGACTGGCCTGAGCAGCACACACTCCTGCTGTCAGGACTGCCTGCACTTACACTGTCAGCTCACACAGCACCATCCCAAAGGCATTCCCAGTCCCCTGCAGCCAGCTCCTGTTGCATTAGCTCAGTCCTGTGGGCAGGACTCCCTTCCCCTTGTGTCCTGCCTACAGTCACTGTAGGGCCTTGCCCTAAAGCAGGAGTGTTTACCAGCACTGGAGCATCCCTCCCACACTGCCTTCTGCTGCTCTCACTCTCTCCAAGCCACATCTCCTCCTAACAGAGCCAGGCCTGCTGTTTTCAGGAAGGTACATGGCTCAGCCCAGCCAGGTCTAGCCAAAGGCAGTGTAGGAGATTTCATCCCAGAGGTCAGGAAACCTCCAAAGCACCTTCTCCACAGCTCAACCTCTGCCCTGGGGCACCAAGACTTGAGCACTCCAGAGATTTCCTCCCTGAAGTGCAATGGATCCAGCCCACCCCCCCCATTAATGGGCTCATTAACCACCTCAGAACTGGTGCTGTCATTCAGGTGAGCCCAGGCCTCCCCCGGGATGGCCTCTGGGGCAGCACTACCTAAAGAGACAAACCAGGGAGCTGCCTGACACCAGGAATGCTCCTGGCCAGCCCTCTCTGCACACAGCTGCTGTGTAGGGCTGGCACAGTCCTGCTGGATCCCAGCTCTGGTGTTAATCCCCTCAGGCCCCAGGTTAATCTCCCTGCTGTCACCAGATCCACTTACACACACTGACCCACTTTGCTGGGCCCCAGCTGGAATGAGTGACCAGTGTGTGGAAGAGCAGTCAGGCAGTCCCAACCATTTTTTTTTTCATACCATTTAGGAGTTTTAGGGATGGCTGGAGGAAGGAATAAGGAGGAGCAATTCCTACTGCAAGTTAAACCTGAATATAGGGGAGAAAAATGCACCAGTGAGGTTTGAGCCAGCATAGCAAGCAGGCTGGACTCCTCCCTGAGGGGAGAAAGGATGTTTCAGAGAAATAGCTGCTTATGCTTTTTGGTTTTTGAAGATCAAGAGCAACTGAAGAAACCTCTCCTCCCATTCCCTGGTCTCCAGGGAGTCCCAAAACCAGTCACAGCACATGGGATGAAGGAGACAAGCTTCTCTTGTACTTCTGTGCATGGAGAAGTTGTATTTGCAAGCAGTGGTCAAAAGGGACCCACCTCCCTCCCCCTTCCACTCTGGTAGAGGGCAAAAGGGGCAGAACAGCAGCACAACCAGATCACCCTGCCTGTCATTGTCTCTGAGCTGCCCTTCCAGAGAGGGACTGGCCACCCAAGCCCACCTCCTCCTGCTGCAGCTGGAGGAGCCCGAGGGACCTTCAGGGGAGCCCCTGCCCCTCTTGAGCACTGCTTGCAGGCAATGTGGATGGACCCAAGGGGTGCTCCAGAGGGGCTGCAGGCAGGTCTCTGACACTCCCATCCTTCTGGAGCACCTTCCCAGGCAGCCACAGCCCTGATCACATCAGAACATGCTGCAGGGCCAGTCCCAACAGGACAAAGGAGATATGAATTTTCTTTTTAAAAATGGGAAAGAGACAATGAGAGGTGTTAAAGGGAAAAAAAAAATCACAGCACTGTTAGCACAGTCAATACTCACATCTCCCTCACACTGAGCAAATCACAAAGAAACAAAACAAAAAGGTTAGTAAACAAAACAGCATCAACAGGAGGACAAAGCACAGAGTCCGTGGGAAGTGCACAAGCCCAGGTGCTCCACAGCAGCTCACGGGTCTGGGCAGCAGCTCCAGGGGCATCAGGAGACAGAAGCTGTGGGAACACGGATTTGCACTACAGAGGGGAAAGAGCAGCAAGAGAGAGGTGAGCTGGGAGAGCTGGGATACTTCAGCTTGGATGGGGAGGTGTGACACAGGACTCCAGGCAGGTCACAGGGAATGCTGTGATCTAGATGAGGTGTTCAGAGCAGAGGAAGCAGCTCTCCCCACTGCTGGGAGCTTCCACCTTGTCATCCAGCACTCAGGGAGGCACCCAGAGCCCAGGGACTCCACCTTTAGGCTGAGCTGGCTGAGAGATGGGTCCCCACAGCAGCCCCTGAATGTGCTCTGCTGCTGTAGTCAGTGTTTCAGCCACTGCTGCTTTGAGGCTTGGCTTGGGGAGGACACCCTGGAAAGCCTGGATTGCCTCTGCACCTACCTGGGGCACCCCAAAAGTTCCAGTGGGAAACAAAGTTTTTCTTTTCCAGCTGCAGGGGAGTCCCTAAACCAGGAGAGTGTGTGCAGGTGAGAGGCCTTGGGATCACCTGCAAGGTAAAGAGGGCAGAAGGGAGGAAGCACAGGAGGTATCTGAATTCCTGCTCTGAGCTTAAGGATAAAGCAATGGCCACCAGTTTCCCCTGAGACTGGGGGCACTGTCCCCTCCAGAAGGGGAATGGGGATTCCTGAACTTACTTTCAGAGGATCTGGGGGAGCCTGACTGATTAGAGAAGGCTTTTTTTAAAAGGGCAGCTACTATTCCTGTTCACAGCTGTCCTGTGTAGGTCTGAGCACTCTGTCAGGGCTGCTGAGCTTAGCACAGCTTCCCCATCGGCCATGGATGTAACAGGAGCTGGAGAAAAGGGAAACACCTGGGAAGTGGCTATCCAGGAAGAAACAAGGCCAGGGGCCCAGCTGGCAGATGGCCAGAAACAGGCTCATAGCAGGGCATCCCAGTGCATGCCAGAGACTGACTGACAAGGACAGTCTGATTCTGACTTGCACACTTCTGCCAGTTGAGCTCCAGGCCCCAAGGCAAAGCAGAACTTGGCAGATCCCTGTGCCAACAGCCAGAGCTCTGCAGGATGACAACCAGCTCCAACCAGGCCCTCCAGGGAACCCATCAGTGCCCAGTGTGATGAATTCCCCAAAGCCAGAGGGCAAGACAAGCCTGTACCTAGAGCACATGAACAGAGTGAGCAGAGAGGCTCAGGGACAGACCTTGTAGCCAGTCTGGCTCTGGCCACCCCTTACAGGCTCCCACAGCACCCCTGCCTGGGAGCTGCCAGAATCCTAATCCTATTCTGACAGGCTGGGATTGCTGCAGAGCTCCAGCAGCCTTTCCCTTGTGCACCTCCCAGCTCAGCTCTCTCTTGGCTTGGTTTAAGGTCCCCTGTGAAAATCAGCAAGTCCTCAGAAGATGCAGCCTTTTAGTTACTAGCACAACTCATCCAGCAGCCCTGATCAGTCAGGAGCCTGGGTCAAGTGCAAGTTTCCAGACTCCAGAAGCTCAGAACTGTTTGCTTCAACAATTCCCCCAAGGGAGGACATCTCAGGAACAGGCACAGGGCTCCTGCTCCCAGTTCCCTTCCACCCCAGATGAGGAATTCCCACAGCCATGCCTGCCAGAGACAGGACACAGCAGGGTAACCTAATTTTTGACCATGTGAGCCAAGCCCTGGGGTCAGAAGGACGGGGAGGGAAAGGAGGGGAGGAGTTACCGCTGCTTTTGCCTCGGCAGCTTTGGCCTTCTTCAGCCTGGCTTTGCAGGCATCCAGGTCCAGGCGTCGGTTCTGCAGGATCCTCCTCTCTTTCTGCAAGGGACAGGAGATGCTCAGAGCACACTGCTTAGAGGCAGGGTTGAGGAGGGGGTGTGGTATCACCTAGGAATTGAATCTATTTCTTTATTAAAACATGCTAGAGAGAAAGAACCAGTTGCTATGCTCATCTCCTTAGCAAGAGTTTTGGGGCTGGTTGCCAGGGATACAGGATAACCTCCTGGAAACAGGGCAGCCTGTGATGGGTGGTGCCCACAAGCTGCAGGAGTGGGGAAATGAGTTACTTTTTTCTTATGCATCAGCTGGCAACCCTTCCCTATCAGAGGGGGAACCCGAGCAGATCTAGGGTTGGTACTTCCTCATCCTTGCATTCAAGGGGAGAGGTATGGAGTCACCCTTTATCACAGGGAAAGAAAAGGGGTTCTCTCAGCACTGTTTCCCTCTCCCCGCCCCCCTTGTCTCCAGGGATGTGTGAAGCCTCCCCTCCCCTGGTGGCACACTCACAGAGATGGTTCTCCAGTCGCCCTCCAGGAAGTTGCGCAGCGGGGTCAGGAAGCTGATGGAGGCAGAGCGGATGAATTCCCGTTCTGCTGCGCCCAAGCGCCGCTGGGTCTCTCCAACTTTTATCAACGTCTTCCCTGCAACAACAGGGACCTTCAGCTCCAGAGAAACCAATTAACACGTGTTGGCTCCAGCCAGCTCACCCAGAGCTTGCACACTGCCGTGCTGGGGGACACAGGCACAGCTGTACCTGGCCTGGGCAAGGTGACCGTGCCTGTCCCACCCCTGCTCCAGCCCTACCCACTCTGCTGTTGGCCTGAGGCATCATTTCCCTGCTCCCAGGGCAGCTCTGATCTTATCTACCTGCTGAGGCACTCATGCCACTGATGTATTTTACTGCTCTACCTGCTTGCGCAGACTGATCCTTCTTTGCCTCGTAAAACAGAGGCACAGGAACAGAGCAGCAAATTAAAAAGCACCAGAGCAGAAAACATGAGTTGATTAGGCAGTGTTGGCTACAGATGCAGCTACAGCTGCTCTGGCTGTAACAGGACTCACTATTGAACAACTATTGATTTGGAGAGCAGGAACAAAGCTCATGGCAGGGGCAAGGACAGCTGGAAGTGAAGGCTGTTTCTGTGTGCAGGTCTGCTGCTTAAAGAAGCCCAAACCTCCCCCAGGAAGGGACAACTGTGAGGATTTCAGAGCAGGGAGATGCTCTGTGTGGTCAGGAAGGAGCCTGCTGCAGACATCTCAATACAAAACAGTATTGGGGATGTTCTTTTGGGAAAGGATGGATTCCCAGGACTTCTTCATTAGGCAGGCTGACTTACCATAAGGTGTCCCTGGCCCAAAGTCACTGGCTGCCTCTGTCATGTACTGTGCCAGCAGCTCCCCGTTGGTGACCCGGGAAGGCACCTTCCGGTCAAGCTTCTCATACAGGAATTCTTCTACTCTGGCACCTGCAGTGGGGACACCAGGGAGGCTGAAAGAAGGTCCCTGAAGTGGGAATCATGACAGCCCAGCCCATGCAGTGCTCAGTGAGGCACTGGGCAGCAGTGCCAGGAGCAGGGGGCACTGCCCAGGGCACTGCCAGGGTGCTCTCAGCTCACAGGGAACAAGAACAGGCCCTGCAAGGACACCTTTGTCCCAAACCCCACCAGCTCTACAGGGCTCCCTGCCAGAGGCCACGTCTTTCAGCACTGAGCTGCAAGTGACATTTGTCCTCCAAGCCTGAGGAGAAGCTGGACTCACTGGGGTTTGGCTGCAGCAGAACTTCAGTCTGGCGCAAGATCTTCTCTGTCCAGTTCTTGGTGCAGTCTGCCCTGGCCAGGAGGTTTTCAAAGTGGGCATCAAGTTCAGTCTTCTCAGCCTGGCCCAGCTTTTCTTCAGTAAACTGCAGGAAGAAGGCAGTCATTAGGTCTGTTCTTCCAAAGCAGACTGACAGTTTGTTAGAGAGATAATAAGGGACAGTGAAGCTGCTTTTGTCTTGTGTGTTTACCTTAGAATAGAGCTAAAAACTCTTCTAGTTGTCATTCTTTTTTCCCAGGCATCTTCCAGGGGAAGAGGGCAATTTTTTTGCCCAAGAGTAGAACAAGCATTGGGCTAAAAATAGACTCCAGGTCTGAGAGGTGTTCCAAAATAAGTAACTTTTAATAAGGTCTAGTACAGAAATACTCCAGTTGTGAGGGTTCTATTTAAACATGCACATGGCTTCCACTGCTTCGTGCAGGAGAGCAACAGACATCCTTCACATGAGGGAAGGTGCTAAATCCCTTCATCTCCTACTGAACAACTCTGTGTCCTGCAAACCCAAGGGGTCAGGAATGCCACTGCCACCTGAAGTCAGGAGACTCAAACTCAGGATTTAATAAAACCACTTCCAGCAAGTGACTCTTCTTCTGGGCCACACTCCGAAGCAGGGAATTGAAATATACACTGTCCAACTCTTCTCAGCACTCAGATTCATACTGGCAATGGACAATCCCTCCCTCTTCAATTCCTTTTAAGTCTAAAATTAGCAGTAGGGAGAATTAGGTGGAGTTTTCATACTGGGCATCTGACCAGGTTTGTCAGATGCAGCCTCAGATGGCCTGGACACCCTCCATTTCTGAGAGAAGAGATTTCTGAGGGAAAGGGATTTCTGACACAAGAGCCCATTCCCTCTCATCCCATCCCCATTTCCCACTTGCTCCTTCCAGTGAAGCTGGCCAATTTCAGTATATTTTAAAGCACAATTCCCTGCTCTTGACAGAACCAGCATCTTGTTGGATCATGCTAAAAGACCCTTTGGACAGCTGTGCCATGTGGGGTCCAAGAGAGGCTCCAGGTGTCCCTCAACCCTTGTTACTGGTCTCTGATGCCATTGCTGAGTCATCAGGACATGGAGCTGTGGTACTGGCACAGGCAGATGCCAAAGATCACAGCCTGGCTAAAGCTGAGATGAAATGCAGCTCCCGTCTCATCTACCACTGGCACCCTCTCCTCCCTGCTTCCCTACTCCAGAGCTCAGCTCTAGCTGGGCCCAGATGTCCCTTCCATGGGCTCTTGGTCTGGGGTCTGCTGCCCTTCCTGAAAGGTTTCCTGGCCAGCTCTTTCCTTCCCCACCCCCCCAGTGCTGGGAACCCAGTGAGATAGAGAGCCCAGAGCAGGGCCAAACAGCCCCTGGAGTCCTGTTACCAGATGGCTCAGATATACCAGGCCCCCAGGTGTGTTTACACAGAAACCTGTTTGGCACCACTGTGCTTTGTCACACGTGGGTGGGACAGGTCCTCAGCTGCAGGGACAGGGATCCTGTCACTGGTCTCTGCACAGCAGCCCCTGGTTACTGCCAGGTAATTCTACCTAGGTCTTGCCTGGCCACTGCTGGACAGGGCTAAAAGCAGATTCGAGGTGAGAGGGTGTTAGTGTTGTTTGTCTGTGATTTCTTTGGGGGTCACACATGGCTCTCAGCGGCTGAGGCTGCTTTCCTCTGTCTGGGACCCAGGGCTGTTTTCAGACTCTGCCAGGCTGGGCTGAGTCACTGCCATGCAGCAAACTGGGACTTCCCAGGTATCTGGCACCAATTCTTGAGTCATCTGTTAGAGATCTTTCCTAAACAAGACTCTTTGATGCAAAGGTAAGTCTCTCTCACCCCCCTTTCCCAGACAGCGTTTTGAGACCTCATCTCACTTTCAAGTCCAGCTCTTTTTCCTGCAGTTTTAGGCTTATCCTGCACCAGCATCTGCCCTGGAGCTGTCAAACCTAAACCCAATTTCTTTTCAGCTGAATTGAGTCAGCTTCTTACAGCATTGCTGCAGTGCCAGATCACTGCTGAAGCCCTCCAGCATCTCCACAGTGCCACTGCCACTGTCCTGAACACTCCAGCTCCGGGGTGCTTTGCTCTGTTAGCAAGTGACATCTTTGGCATCACTGTCCTCTGAGGCTGTTTTGTGTAACCCAGTGCAGGGGTCACAGCTCAGCATTTGCCAGAGCTCAGAAACTCAATTCTTATCTCAAGTCAGGCACTGAAGCTGTTTGTCTTGCAGCAAGGCTGAGAGGATGACAGCAAGCCTGGGGATGCCTGGCAATGCCAGAAGGGGAGGGTGGGCAGGAACCTCAGCCACAGCCCCTGGCTCCAAAGGGTCAGGCCAGAAGACAATCTCTTATTCAGGCTGTCTTTCAGGGTTGGAAAGGAGGGCACGAAGGGCAGGAAGTGGGTGCAAGGCACGGGAGGCTGTGACTCCACTGACACAACTCCCTGAGTGCCTGCCTGACCCTGGCCAGGAGCTGGATGTGCTGAGCCCAGCCAGGCACAGCCTCGGGTGGTGGTGCCCCACTGCAGGGGCTGCCTGGGGGCTGTCCCTGCCCAGTGCTCCCTCCCGTGCTCAGAGTCACTGGTCCAGCTCACTCTGACCTCTAATGAATTTTTAGACCTATCAGAGAGCCCACCTGACTTGGCAGCAGCGGTGGGGATGTGCCATGAAGTGCAAGGAGGGCAGGGCCACCTGCTGCAGGAGCATCCTGCCACGAGGTCACATCAAGCTTCTCCTGGAAGCACAGCCAGCACAGGAGATTACAGGTAAATGACACTGACCTATGAGCTTGTGTTTTTGTCTGCTGCAAGTGGAAATCTGAGATTTTTGGGTGGCAACAGATCTCAGCTGCTGGTCCCTTCTTGCCTGGCTGCCCAGCAGAAAGAAGGGTAGAAGAAGAGCAGTTTATGAAATTTGGCTACTCAGGCACTTCAGGCAGAACTCCCCTGTAAAGGATTTCTATTCTTCAGAATCTGTTTTCATAACACAGAAATTTGATTAAAAATATTTCACTGTGACACCAAGAGATGCAGGAAAAATGAACTGATCATACTCTCAAGTCTCCTGAGATTTTGAGTATTTTATATCTTGCTGCTCCCAGACTAGAATCACTGCTGTCTTTTACAACAGATTGCCAAAAATGGGAGGGATACTGGGTTTTGTCAAGTTGATTTCCAGGCTTGGTGCAGATCCCTGGGGAGAGAGGCAGAGCTGGCAGAGCACAGGCAATTGCAGTGCTGGGAAGGATCTCTAGTTCCTCCACCCTGCGTGGCAGAACTACTCCCATTTGTTTTCTAGAACCTGAGGAGTGGGTCAACAGCCCTGAACCAATTCCCAGCTCTGCATCCCGGGATCACGAGCCAGGTGGCAGTGCTGAGGCTGCTCCCCTGCAGGAAACATCCCTGCAGCTGACCCAGAGCAGGTGCTCAATAATGCAGGGCAGCCTTTTGTCAGTGCCACTCTCTCTCCAGGAAGAGCAGAGTTGTGCTGCATTCCAGGACATGAATAATTCAGCCAAAGGTTGGGTTTCCTCTGGGGCTTGGCTGGCCAGCAGGAACAAGAGATGCTTTATCAGGGCCCAGATGGGCAAACAGTGACCCAGCAGGAGAGCAGCACTTGGGCCACAGCCCAACAGAAGCACGGATGGGCTGGGCTGCAGTTAGGGCAGGGGAAAAGCCCCTTCCCCCAAGAGAGCTGCCAGACACAAGTCTGGGATGTCAGGAGGGTCAGCAAGTAGTGCTGAGCTGGAGGGGCCCCTGTGCACCACAGGGACAGATCAGACAGGCCTGTGACTGAAGGACAGAGCCAGGCTTTAAAACAGCCCATGGTGAAAGCACCAGCACCTTCCTTTCCTTAAAAGGGGAATAAAATCCCAGTATAACAACAGCCCAGGCCTGTGTGCTGTATCTCTGACAGGGTGGCAGAGCTCAGCCCCTTGTACCACTTGCAGGGTCCCCATTTTATCCAGCTGCATGTCACTTATGACTTTCCACTTTACAAAGATCAAACCTGGGCCAGGAGACCTAAACCAGGAATAGTCTCCTGCAGCCACCAGTAGATTTAGACTGTTGTTTTTTTCAAAGACTCCAAATAGCTCAAAATGTCCAAAACACAGTAACATTTGCTCTTTTGGTGATCAAAAGCACAACACAGTCAGTTGAGCAAATCTGGCTCCCCGTTTGCACAGGGCTGCAGTAGGAAAGAAGCCACAGCCACTCAGCATCTCAAAACTACCTGCCTTTCAGCAACTGTGGACCAGATAGAGTCTGCTCCAAGTATTTGGTCACCAGGAGGCAGGAAAGCCAGGCTGGGAGCCAAGTGAAACTGTGCTAGAGGACAGAAGGAAGCCATTAGCAGGGACAGCTTGGTTAACTCACGAGCAGGCACAGGAGAGGAAAAACACTGCGGTGGTGGGTGACCTTGGCTGCACCTGAGGTGCCACCAAGCCTCTCCATCATTTCCCTCCTCAGCACAACAGGGGAGTTGAAAATAAGATGGAAAGACCTCATAGCTCAAGATAAAGGCAGTTTAATGAAGAAAAAGTTGTGTGTGGAAGCAAAGGAAACCAAAAGATTTTCTTGTCTTCTTCCCATCTGAAGTGATGTGTGACCCCTTCCCAGGAAGCTGGGCCTCAGTGTGTGTCCAGGTTACTCCAAAAAACAAATGTGCTCTATAATGATGTCCCACCTCCTCCTCTCTCTCAGGTTTTATTGTGAATATCCCTTTGGACAGCTTGGGTCAGCTGTCCTGGCTGTGTCCCCACCAAGTCCTTGCCCTTTCCTTGGGTCACCCTCTGCTCTTTCAACTTTTAAAGTGTGGGCACTAACAAGGCTGGGAACCAGAGGGTTTATTTTATCTACCAATGATAAAAGTCTATTTTATCACCAGAGTTCAGGGAGCTGGGGGAGTCTGTCTGTCTGCAGGGGCTTCAGGATGAGCAAGTCAGCCTCTAGCTGTTTTAGTAATGACATTAGGGGAGGATAAGCACCCAAAAGCTGCATTCACCCTTGGGCATTTTCACCCAGAGCCTGTTTACATCAGAACTGACAAAAGACAGATACCTACAGTTATTTCCTGACCTCCCTGAAAGAGCCTGGCTTGCAGCCTATCTAGAACAGAGAAATCCAGTGTGTGACCATACAGCTTCCCCTGGCCAAGCTTTGGGCTCAGACCCACGTATGACAACTGGAAGGTGCATCTGATCCAGGACAGAGGCCCTTCTTCAAGGGAGGATGAAGAGTGAGGAGTCTGCAGGGGCTGCATCCCCTCAGAGCACAGATCTGATGGCTGCAACTGGTGCAAGTGTCAGCAGAGGCCATCCTCAGCCGAATGTGAACCCTACACAAGCTCTGTACCCCAGCCTAGAAGCTCCTTCCCCACTCCCAGGGTAGCAGAGCTGTCACTGCTTTCCTACCCCAACTTTCCTGTCTGCTCTGCTTTTCTGGAGGAGTCCTGTGACTGCAGCCTGAGCAAGGAAGAGCCAGGTAAAGGAAGCAGTGGGTTGGAGCTGTTTTGATTGGGTTTGCCATGAGAAGCCTAACCCAAAATCATTCTTGCAGCACCTCTGCTGGGTTGTGTTTGACAGATTTCAAACCAGCTCCTGGCCTGAGCCAGCCCAGAGGTGTTGTGCTGACCATGCCCTGCCTCCTCTCCCCCTGGCTGAGCCCCAGTTCCAGTTCAGGTGAAGCTCCTGTGTTGGTCAGACAGCTCTGCCAGACAGCAGGAGCAAATGCTGTCTGAGTGGAGCAGCACATAATGGCCAGCCCATTTATCTCCCAGTCGCTGCAGTTCCAGTAAAACATCACTTTGTTAAATGCCTGGAGCTGGAGAAAGCATCACCAAAACAGCTTTTTCTAGACAGCTTATTCCCATCCCAGAAGATCTGCAGTGCTAAAGAGGGCTACAAACCCAGCCCCTACTGCCCACAGCAGAGCTGAGCAGTCAGTGGTGGCTCTGGGGGAGATGGGGCAGGGCTCACCCACTCCAGGGCTCGTGGGCACCCAAAAAGGCTGAATTCCCCCAGCAGTGACCCCTCACGAGGTGGTTTTCAGCCTCAGATCTCCTTCCTTCCAGCTCCCCCTCCTTACACACCTGCTCTCTGTCCACAAGTGCCAGTGCTCATTTGGTTAAAGAAATTACTACTGTAATTAGGCATATGAATATTCATGTAGGAGACAGTGGAGTAGGTGTAGCAGGCAGCAGCCAGGGTTTATAAACGCCTCCTTGCTCTGGAATCACTGTGTGCAGACACTGTTCCCAGGCCTGTCTCCTTCCTACGCCTTGCAGCTAAAAAACACTTATCAGAGACTTACAATAAGGCCTCTAAACATAAGATTTCTCTCCTGCATTTCTTCTGTGTCCAAGGTCATTTGCATGAGAACAGCATCTTTAGGTTCTCCATCTGCTCCTTATTTTGCACCTGTAGTTAATATTTCCCTTTTTCATAACACATGACTCACTGGCACGGTTACAGGAGGTGATATCTGCTTACAGGAGACCAGTCCCCAGCAGAGCCAGAATTACTCCACTGCACAGAAGGTCTGCAACGAGGCAGCTCTGCTCTTTGTTTACCAACCCCCACACAATAGGCACAGCAAGAAGGCCAGTCCCAGAGCCACCAGCTGGACCTCACCTACCAAGGGAGGATCCCGACCAGTTCTGACCTGCCTCCGTCCTCTCCTGGCCAAACAAAAGCAGTTTTTCACTCATACTCCCCAAGAAATGAATACACTGAACAGCTCCATCTCACCACCTGCTGCTCATGTGCACCCAAATTTCTCCACAGCTCCGGTGGGTTACTCCATCCCCAGAAGCTCCTGATCTCAAGTTTGTGAATATCAGAACATTTTGCAGGATCACTGAAGTACAACTCCTGTTCCTGCACAGAAACAGCCCCAAGAACCCCCCTGTGCCTGAGAGCTTGTCCAAACTCTCCGGAGCTCTGCAGGCCCCGGGGCTGTGACCATTCCCCGGGGAGCCTGTTCAGAGCCCCACCGCCCTGTGGGGGAAGAGCCTTTTCCTAATTCCACCCTGACTCAGCTCCTGCCCTTTCCTCGCCTGCTCCTGGTGCCTCAGCAGCCCCGTCAGACCAACCCGAGCTCTCAGCAGGGCTCCCATCCCTGAACACCCCGGTGCTCCCCCGGGGCCTGGCGGCCCTGCTCCTCCCCAGGGGCTGAAGCACAGACCCGGGGCGGGCACCTCCATCCCCCTTCCCCGGGGACAGGGACCCTCCGCGGCATCCCAGAGCGGCGGGGGCTGGAAGGGCCCTCCGGGGACCCGCTGCCGCGGCAGGGCCACCTGGAGCAGCTGCCAGGAGGGGTTGGAATGCCGGCAGAGTGGGGACTCCACACCATCCCCTGGAGGGCAGCTCCGGCAGATCGCCGTACGCCCTCCCGGGCACGGACAAAGAGCCGTGCGCCAGCTCCGTTCCCTTGAGGCCAACCAGCGCCAGTGTCCCCGCTGTCCCCCCGTGCCGAGCGCCACCCCCGGCGCTCTCCCGGCCCCCCGAGCCACGGCCGATGCTCCTGAGGGGCTGCACCTGCGGGGGCTCCCCCGGCTCCGAGCTCCCTCTCCAGCCTCCCGCCCGGCCTCCGCCGGGGCCTGGACCCGCGCGCCGCCCGCCCCGCGGCCTCCGGGCGGGGCCGCCCTGCCCGCCTCACCTGCATGGCGCGGGAGAAGAAGACGCCCGCGTCCGACGCCAGCTTCTTCACGTTGAACTCCATGGCGGCCCCGAAGCCGCTCCGGCCGCGCCGCGCCCCCGCTGTCACCGCGCCCGCCGCGCCGCCGCCTTTTATAGCGCCGGGTGACGCCCGCTCCGCGCCTCTTAAAAGGGCTGCGGCTTCTCGCAGAGTCAGCGGGCCCCGGCCGCGCCTCGGCGGGAGGGGTGAGGGCAGAGGGAGCGGCCCCTTTAAGGGCGGCGGCGGCGGCGGAGGGAGCTGTCAGCGCCCGCCAATAGGAACTCGCGCCTCGCTCCCCGCCCCTCCCCTTCCCGCTCCGCAGCGATCGCCGCCGCATCCCCGAGCCGGGCGCGTTCCGATTGGCGCGGCGGCGGGCGGCTCTCCGCTCTGATTGGCCGGAACGGGAGCGGGGGCGGCACCGCCGCGTGGCCCCGCCCCCGGCGGGGCGGGCTGCGGCGCGGGGGAAGGAGACGCTGCCCTTCCGCGGCCATGGCGCGCGGCGCGGGCCGAGGGCGGGTGAGTGGTGCCGCCCGCGCCCGCTGGCGGGGGCCGGCCCGCCGGGCCGCACCATCGTTAGTGGGGGGGGAGCGCCGAGCCGGGGACCCCCGGGTGAAGCCGGTCATGGGGGTGGGCGGGTGCGGGGGTGCCGCCGGGGTGAATGGGTGCGGGGGGCCGGGGATGCGGCAGCGGTGCGAGGCACCCGAGGGCGCAGGGGGATGCTCAGGGATGCGGGGATGTCGGGGTGCGGGGGATGTCGGGGTGCGGGAGCCCTTCCTGCGGGCCCGGCGTGCTGCAGTGCGGGTGCGGGGCGGCTCCCGGGGCACGCTGCCCGCCGGGCCGGAGGCTGAACCCCCCGGTGCCCGCGGCGGGCAGGGCTGGGGGCGATGCCCGGACGGAGGGGCTGCCTTGGTACCTCGGTGCCTGCACTCCCGGTGCCGGTATGGAAACCCCAGGCTGCTTTCTGTGCCCGAAATTCCGTGCACTTTGCTCTCCCCATCTCTGCTGCCGCCGGGAGGATGTGTTTAACCTTGTGGCAGAGCCCGTGTCCGGTGTGCGGTCCCTGGGGTGCTGGGGCAGGGTGTCAGGCTTTGTCACCGCCTTCTGGGGTCACACATCAGCGCCTCCTGTCCCTGGCCTGAGCGCATCCCTCCTGCCCAGCAGCACTGGAACCTCCCGGGCAATCCCCCTGTGGCTCCTGAGCAGGGCTGTGATGCACAGAAAACTGTGTGGAAGCTGTTTTGGCAAGGGAATTTGCGTGTGGTTATTTGGGATAATCGGGACTTTTTTTATATGGGGGCTGCAGACAAAATCCCTGCAGCCATGTGCAGCCAGGTCTGGGACGGGTGGAAATCTCTGGGAGCTGTCAAGCCCCAGGTGCTGCTGCTGTAGAGCAGTTTGGGAACCTGTCCCCGTGCTTGGTAGGACAAACAAAGGAATTGCTGCTGCTGCTGCTGGAGAGAAGATGTTTTGGATTGGCTGCTCCAAGTGGCCTGGTGTGTGTTCTGTAAAGTGCAGGAAGGGCAGGGCGGGTGCTCCTCTCACTCTCCTGATTTCCACAAACAAAGGAATTGCTGCTGCTGCTGGTGAGAAGATGTTTTGGATTCGCTGCTCCAAGTGACCTGGTGTGTGTTTTGTAAAGTGCAGGAAGGGCAGGGCGGGTGCTCCTCTCACTCTCCTGATTTCCCCCCTCTTCCCGCAGGAGCAGGATTGTTGGGTGAAGGCCAGCTCCAGCACTCTGAGCCCGATGTCAGAGCAAAGCTGGATTCTCTTGTGAGCAGCTCACACAGCACCCACAAGTGCCCTTCCCCGCCGCGGCTCCCCGAGGTGCCAAGGTGCTGGCGCAGACATGGCATTCCGAAGGACAGAGGGAATGTCCATCATGCAGGCCTTGGCGATGACCGTGGCAGAGATCCCCGTGTTCGTTTACACCACCTTTGGGCAGGTACGGGGAGCAGGAAGGGTTTTGCTGTCACATTCCTTGGGCTGGCTCTGCGGGGTGGTCTGTGTGAGATGGAGGCACGCTGGGGTGGTGCTGGGGGATTGGAGGAGTTGCAGGGGGAGTTTGGGGTGGTGGAGGAGAGTTCTGAGTGGGCTCAGAGAGGAGAGAAAAGCGCCTCCCACATCCCTCCCCGAGAGAACACCCAGGTTCAATCTTTCCCTTCACCAAAGGCTCTAAAAAAAGACTTGTCTTTTAAAGAAGAGTAACATGTTCCCCGTTTGTGGTGACGCAGCACTCGGAGCAGTGAAGCTCAGCCTCACACCAGCTTTTCAGAGCTGAATTTGGGTAACCTGGATTGCATCTGTCCCAGGCTGCGTGCAGATTTTGCAGAGTGTTTTGGCAATGAGGATGGAGACCCAAGTTCTCCATGTCCTGTCAAAATGATGCTCCACAGTCTCTCTGCTGCTATGTCTTACTTGTGCATAGCAGAGGGCGTGTTTTATGGCTGGGAGGGTAAAACCAAAACGTTTCATGTTTAACACTGTTGTAAATTTTTTTTTTAATAGAAAGGGCAGCGGAATTGGTTTTTCACTGTTGCTCTTCATTTCTTTTGTGTTACAGTCTGTGTTCTCCCAGCTGCGGCTGTCCCCGGGCCTGCGCAAGGTGCTCTTTGCCACGGCCCTGGGGACAGTGGCCTTGGCTCTTGCAGCTCACCAGCTGAAGCGCCGCCGCCGCCGGAAGAAGCAAATTGCTCCAGACAAGTGTGGCTTTAAACCTGGAGGGATCACAGTGCCCATCCTGCCAACCAGGAGGGTCTCCTCTGTGAAGAAAGGTTGGCAAAAAGGGAAAAGTCCCCAAGGAGGTGGTGCAGGGAGGAATGGGGAGGTGTGGGGAGGGAGAGCAAAGCCCTTTGTAGTGCTCTGGTGCAGGATGAAGTGGGAATTCTGAAGAGCAGTGCCATGAGCTCGGGGTTTGGGCAGCAGAGGGAGAGACTGTGAGCTCACAGTCTTGTCCTGATGTTTTCCCTGAGGTTTGCAGTTCTCATCCCCTTTCCTGCAGGCAGCCTGTGGACCCTTACCAGGCTGCCCCAATAATAACGACCCAGGCATGCAGAGATCTGGTTCTGCATTGATATCACGATGTCAGTGCTCAGCTGAGGGGAGGGGAGGGTGGCCTGAGCCAGGCTGGGCAGTTGGGAGTGTCCATCCAGCTCTGTGGTGACTCCCAGACCTTGGGCACCTTCCTCACCACTTGTACTGATTCTAGGGGTAAGACTGACCCAGGCCCTCAGCAGAGCACTTTGGGGATGAAGCATTTGTTTGGTGAAACATGAAAATCAAGGGAGCAGTGTCTGTGTTCTGCCTGTCCTGAGGGGAGGTGGAGGAGTTTTTGCTTGATTGTTTCCACTTGCCTCTTGCTGCCTGTAAGGAGTAAATACATTCCTCAGCCTCAGGTCCCCACTGACACCAGTCTCAGAGCACAGCAGAGCAGACAGGAGATCTGTGGCTTATTTCTAGGTAGTGGATACTGCTTTGCCCCGTGACAAGGTGATGTTCCCCTCTCTATTCCCTGCTGCAGTCACTGGGCCTAAAATCCTGTTTTTGTGTGACTTTCCCAACCACAGGATACTCCAGCAGGAGAGTGCAGAGCCCTGGCAGCAAGAGCAATGACACGCTCAGCGGGATTTCCTCCATTGAGCCCAGCAAACATTCCAGTTCCTCCCACAGCCTCGCCTCGGTAAGGACCTGGCTAGCAGGGCTGGGAGATGTCAGTGCAAGGACCTGTCACGAGATCAGCCAGTCCTTGGGCTTCTGCTGGCCCATGGAGCAGAGCAGATTGCAGTATAATTGTAGGGCAGGGTCTGATGTTAGCCTGGCACTGAGTGTCTGGAGTTTTCTGTGAGCAGCAATTTCTTGTGGCTAGGAGCTCCAGGTTCCTTGGCCAGTTCTTTGGCCAAGGAGGAGTCTCAGGAGGGATTTCCCTGTGGGACATGGCCATGAATCCTTGGAGCTCTGTGTGACCCCCTCAAGGAGTTAGGCCGGGTTGTTTCTGGGTCTCACAGCAATGGGGAGCTTGTTGGTTTCCCTCTGTGGTGGAGGTTTGGGTGGCCCAGCAGCCCCTCCCTTCTGTGCTGGGGCTGCTCACAGCTTGCTTTCTTCTTAAAACCAAATCAGCTACCAAAATCTGATAGCTCAGGAAACAGGGTGAGAACACAGCCCAGTCATTCTACCTCCTCCAAAGCCAAAGGAGCAGCCTATGAGTACAGGTAATTCAGGCTTAACCAGGCAGGAGAAACCATCAGTGTTTATATCCACCTTTTGTGAGACCTAAACTGGAAGCATTTGTGTCTTCAAGACCTGCTTCACCTCCCCATTGCTCAGAGCTAACGTTCTGTTGGAGCAGGGGGGCACAGATGAACTTCTGTGAGTTCCTGCAAACTTCTGTGGGTTCCTGCAAAGCTGTCCCTCGTCACAGCCCGGGCTCAGAGGCTGCTTGGCAATGCTGGGGCAAGGAGAGGGGAAAAATCACCCCTTTGGAAGGAGCTGTTGGGTGCCAGCACTGCTCAGCACACGCTGCAGTTGCTGTTTTCAGTACAGCTGGGGCACCAGGAGCTGCCAGAATCCGTGCTGGCCGCAGTGTGCCTCCAGCAGGCGGCAGTGCTGGCTCAGGCACGGCATTCCCTGGAGCTGGCTGTGACGGGATGTGTCCCTGAGCACAGCTCTGTCCCCTCCACAGGGACTCACAGCCGTGTAATTCCCCCATGGATTCTCAGTTCACACCGATGCTGTCCAGGTTTTGGATCACTGAAGTTCTGTTTCTCTTTAAATAAAAAGCAATCCATAAATAAATACCTGTTTCCACTGCTGGTGCCTGGGTGGGGATATCCCCACGGAGAGGCATCTGTTTCTGTACAGATGAGCTGACCCTGTACTTACAGTTTTTATATTACTTGGTGGAAAAACCAACTCATCCTTTGCACAGCTGCAGGTTTTGCCTGTGCTCTGGTTTGCTTCCTGGGCTCCTCTTTGCCATCCAGTAAGTAAACTGGCAGCAGTGAACTGATGATTTGCAGTTCAGGATCTCAAGGTGATTTATTAACACTCCACAGGGATTGATCAATGGAGGCAGGACAGGAATTCATCTGTCAGCTGATTATTGTAGCTTTTTTTTAGTACCAGGCTCCTGTCTGGACATCCTTGTGTAAGCCACAGGAAAACACTGGTCACTGATAGTGTTGAATCCAGCACTTTATTGGGTCAGACTTTAGAAGACATTGATGCCCTGGTGGGAAATCGGACGAAGCTGAACTGACACTGCTGTGTCAAGCTCAGCCCTCCCAGGAGAGGGTCTGGTTACAAAGAGGAGAGTGAGGATTCCCTTTGCCCTCTGGGAAATCCTCAGCTGTATTTTTTCTGGAAACTGTTCCTTTTGTTAGGACTGTGCTTGCTTCCTTGCCACCTCCAGCGTTTTTTGTACAGGAAGCTGGGGCTGATGTGAGCTTTCCATCAAAGTCCTGATGCCTTTGTAGCAATTGCTTTGGATCTTTCCTGGGCTGCTTCCTCCATCAGGGCTCTCCTTTCAGTGCTCATCAATACAGGGGAGCACAAGGGCAAACACGGGGAAGGAAAATGCCTTTTTGCTGAAGGCTGGTGGTGTTTGTTTGATCTTAGCATCTCTAACCTTAAGAGAATTCAGAAGGCATTTGCTGCTCTCTGTTCCCTTGCTGCAGATGGTGGCAGTCAACTCCTCAAGCCCAGTACCCCCAGGGATGTGGGAGGCTCAGGCAATGGGAGATGCTGGAGCCATTGGTGATTCCAGTGCAGAAAGCCTCTATGTTCAAGGTGAGCAGGCACAAGGGTGACATTGCTCGGGGGGTTGTTAATCACTGTGAGAGCAAGAAGAGGGTGAGAATTGGCACAGAGCATCAGCAGCTCAATGTAGAGCTCTAACAGAAAGATCCCTTCCATTCTCAGCTTAAGCTCAACTAAAAATCCCATCTTCTCTTACAAAAAAAAAAAAACAAACCTTTTTTGTGAGTGAATAATTTGCTTCCAAAATACTGTTCTTGAGCAACAGGCTCACCTTGTGCAGAGAACAGTATTTTGGCAGTAACATGGATGATGCTTTAACCAGTTTGGGGATGTTCTCCTTCTAATCCAAAGTAAACAATATTTAAAGAGGAAAGAAATAGAATATGTTTATTCTTTATTTTGGGATTTCCCTCTTTGCTGGATTGTCTGAGTGAGCAAAGTCTCATCCTGTATCTCTTTGTTCCTGGGTGCCCAGGGACTCTCACAGCCAGTTTTTGGTTGGGTTTCCAGGCATGGAGCTGTTTGAGGAGGCCCTGCAGAAATGGGAACAGGCCCTGAGCATCAGGCAGAGGGACAGTGCTTGCACCAGCACCCCTGTGCCCTGGGACAGCAGCAAACAGCAAGAGAGCATGTCTGAGAACATTTCAGAGGTAGGTCCCTGCACGCTGGAAGGCCAGCCTGGGTGCTGGAAGCAGTAAATGTGGGAGGTTAAAAGGAGAGCAAATTAAGGGCAGAGTCAGGCCAGACTCTGTTTAAGAGCTGTCTGTATCTGCAGCTTCCTTATGCAATGGGAGTGGGTGTTTTTAATTTCTTTCTCTTTTTAATACGTCTCGCCCCCTCATTCCCCAGCGTTTCCATCCACCTTGCAGCCTTGTGTCACTCACTGTCACACGTGTCCTCCCGTGGCACAGCCTGTGGGGAGAAAAGGCTGTGATGAATGCAGCACTGCTTTGGCTGGCAGTGTTGCCTCTGTAACTTTTTAATGCATTTAAAATGGAGATCTTGATGGTCACTGCCACTTGTGGAGCTGTGTGGAGAGCAGAGCCCAGCTCTGTGTGTGTGGAGGAGGAAAGCAGTGGGAATTTGGAGCTGGGTATGGTCGTGGTCCCTGCAGGGAGATGTGTACCTCACTCAGCCTCTGCAGGTAGAGAAAGCAGGATTTTAGGACACCCCTTGCTGTCTGGGACTTGAGGACTCCTCATGGAAGACCTGTGTTAAAGGAGATTTAAACTAGAATGGCTCAGTGACAGCCACAAAGCTAAAAAACCCTGCTGTAACTCAGGACTGTGAAAGGAGCTGAACTCTCTAGGGGTTCTCACTGGAAAAAAAAATGTGTTCCCAGCCTTTTGTAAACAGAGTCTGGTGTAGTAAGTATGTGGGACATTTGTCTTTTGTGCTGGATCATATTTATCCAAGTCAAATCTGGATTCTGTTGTTGTTGGCTCTCCTTGAAGGGCCCTGTAGTGTTTCTAAAACTGCCTTAAAATTGGTTGATTCATTATGAAAATAGATTCTGTGCTTCTTGTTAATGCTCCTGTCTTCGGGGTGAGATACTCATGCAAACATAGGGGCATGAAAGCAAGATGCTGTTTAAGTCTTATTTTCCCCACACCTTTTTTTTGTTTTCCCCCCTCCATCCTTCTGTGTTGTTTATAGCAAACTTTGCTTATGCCCAGCACCTTAATGTAAATATTCTGTTATCTAGTTCTGGATATCCTGATATATTCAACTCAGGTTTCCTGATGTGATTTCTCCTGGAAGTTAGGCTAAAGTCAAAATGCAGGAGATTTAAGTGGTGTATAACTTATTAAAATATCTGTTTTTCTGGCTGGCAGGTTAAAGTTCTTTAGTTCTTTCTTCCCTTTTTAACAGGAAAACAAAACTGTGAAGCTCAAAAGCCAGAGGGTTTGAGTAGGCTGTGTAAAAGCTTCCCTCTCCATACATTATTAGCTGCATTGTAGGATTAATGACTCCTCTCTCTTTTTATTTTTAATCATTTAATCTGCAGACTGCAAATCCCATTTTTACTGAAAATTTCCTCCCGTATTTGTGCTGTCCAATCTGTCTGTGCCCAGCTGGCTAACTAAGGGTGACATTTCTGTGTGCTGCAGGAGGAGTCCCAGAAAAGGGAGTTTGCTGAGAAGCTGGAGTCCCTCTTGCACCGAGCCTACCACCTCCAGGAAGAGTTTGGCTCCTCTCTCCCGTCGGACAGCGTGCTGCTGGATCTGGGTAGGGCACCTGGCTGCAGAAAAATGACAATTTCCTGCCTGGTTTTATGTCTTTTCTTTAAGCCAGGTGAAGGAATGACAAAGTGGAAGAGAGCTAAGAGGAATGTTGGTCCATGAACTCCAACACATGTGGCTTCTTTCTCTCCTGCAGAGAAGACTTTGATGCTTCCACTGGCGGACGGATCGCTGCGGCTGCGGACGGATGATGAGGACAGCTCCACCTCAGAGGATTCCTTCTTCTCTGCTGCAGAGGTGACTGAGGTGTCACCTGTGTGTCACAGCCCAGTGGCTTGGAGGGAAGGCACAAAGGCAGCAGAGCCAAACACATCTTGGGAGAGGAAGATGATCAAACACAGAGCAATAACCCCAGGGAGGTTCATGATGGATGTTAGGAAAAGGTTTTAATGAGGGGGATGGAGCAGGCTTTTCCAACCAGCACTTCCATGTTGTCTTCTTATCTGCTATAGAAAACATGCCATAGTGACAAAGTGGAAGAGAGCACAGGAGCTAAGAGGAGTGTTGGTCCATGAACTCCAACACATGTGGCTTCTTTCTCTCCTGCAGAGAAGACTTTGATGCTTCCACTGGCGGACGGATCGCTGCGGCTGCGGACGGATGATGAGGACAGCTCCACCTCAGAGGATTCCTTCTTCTCTGCTGCAGAGGTGACTGAGGTGTCACCTGTGTGTCACAGCCCAGTGGCTTGGAGGGAAGGCACAAAGGCAGCAGAGCCAAACACATCTTGGGAGAGGAAGATGATCAAACACAGAGCAATAACCCCAGGGAGGTTCATGATGGATGTTAGGAAAAGGTTTTAATGAGGGGGATGGAGCAGGCTTTTCCAACCAGCACTTCCATGTTGTCTTCTTATCTGCTATAGAAAACATGCCATAACAGCTAGAAAAGTGCTGTTATCTATCTAAGATGGCTTGGTGGTGTAAATTTTATGGAGTATTGAGAGGTGTCAGAGCTGAGACAGCTTTTGGTGAAAAAAGAAATGTCTTTGTATGAAACAATTGTCACTGACAAACTCTGCTAGCTGAAGATTCTCTGAAGAAGGCCCACCTTGCTTGTGTGCACTTACTTGTGTGTTTGCAAATATTTAATGAGCTCATTTTGTTCTTCCCATGTCTCTTGTTACCTCTACAGCTCTTTGACTCTCTCCCCTTTGAGCAAATGCCATTCCACCTCTCCAAGCCAGTGGCAGCGTACGAGGAAGCTCTGCAGCTGGTGAAGGAAGGGAAGGTCGCGTGCCGGACGCTGAGGTGAAGAGCCAGCTGGGGCTGTGGGACCTGGTGTGCCCTGGGGCTCTGTGAACACATCACCTGCCTTTGAGCAGCCCCATAACCAGAATAACTCAGGGGTTATAAAATCACACCATCCTTCTTGCTGGTTCGGCCCTCCCAGGGAATTAATCCCAGATTTTAGGGACTCGCATGCTAAGAAAGAGTAATTGTGCCAGGAAATTAGTGATAGGAAGTGTGACTGTTCTGGGGGCCTGGCACAGTCCTGTACCAGCCTGGCAGAGATGCTCTGCTCCCCCAGGGAGCTGGATAAAGGGGATGTGAGGGGATGTGACTGTTCCTTTCTTCTATACACAAACTGGGAATTTAGTTTTTTGTTTGTAGGGGACCACAGTTGTAGGAACACGAACATCAGAACTGGAATTTACACAATTCTTCCCCTTTCCCTCTAGGACAGAGCTCCTTGGCTGCTACAGTGACCAGGATTTCCTCGCGAAGCTGCATTGTGTCAGGCAGGCATTCCAGGTGAGAATGGCTCCAGGCTCCCAGGCTGTGCAGTTTTGTTTCCTAGGTTCCAGCTTATTAAAGGTTAACAGCACTGCTGTGTGCAGCATTGCACTGCTTCATGTGCAATGAAAAAAACCCTTTTGG
This sequence comes from Passer montanus, assembly GCF_014805655.1. Classification (NCBI taxonomy): domain Eukaryota; kingdom Metazoa; phylum Chordata; class Aves; order Passeriformes; family Passeridae; genus Passer; species Passer montanus. The sequence goes on from NW_024369151.1 coordinate 5,806,059, forward strand.
GCTTTTTCCAGTTTAGAATTTGAGATTGTGTAGGTGCTCACGAGAGACATCTGTGTTCCCTTTGCAGGAGCTGCTGGAGGATGAAAGCAATCAGCTGTTTTTTGGGGAGGTTGGGAAGCAGATGATGATAGGACTGATGACAAAAGCTGAAAAGGTAGGAAGTTTGTGTAACAACTAAACTGTGTCTTAAGCACAGGGATACTTGTTCCCCCATTCCAACTCAGAGTTTTTCCAGTGTGTTGGAAGAAGAAAACTTCATGCTGGTGATTACTGTGGTGTTGATGTCAGCTCAAATCCAAGTAGTTAAACTTCTGTTTTGTTTCTCTGCTCTCCAGAATCCCAAAGCTTTCCTGGAAAGCTATGAGGAGATGCTGCGTTATGCCTTGAAGCAGGAGACCTGGCCAACCACTCAGCAGGAGCTTGAAGGAAGAGGGGTTGGTAAAGACATTGTCTTTACAGAGTTGCAGAGGAGATAGAAGATAATCCTTGCCCAGACAGGTTGTGGAATTCCCATCCCTGAGAGTGCTCAAGGGCAGGCTGGATGGGGGTTGGAGCAACCTGGGTTAGTGGAAGATGTCCCTGCCCATGGCAGGGGGTGGAATTGGATGGTTTTTAAGTCCCTTACAAGCCAAACCACTGTGACTGTATTACAGTGCATGTAGGAATGGCCCAGATGTGAAAGACTTGCTATTGAAATACAATTACATTGATTTCAGCTTGTTACATCTTCTTGCTACGAACCAAAAGAGCCTGCCTCTCTTTTAAAAACCTGTTCCCCTTACAGACTGTCCTGCTCCCTGACAGGTGGTGTGCATGAGCTTCTTTGATATTGTGCTGGACTTCATCCTCATGGATGCTTTTGAGGACCTGGAGAACCCTCCCTCCTCCGTGCTGGCTGTGCTGCGCAACCGCTGGCTGTCCGACAGCTTCAAGGAGACGGTGAGCCAGGGAGGCTGGTGTGGGTGTGAGAGCACTGCCAGGGCCAGAAAAGAGCATAACCTCCTCTTCCCCAGCTGAGCTGAATTCTCTCTTTATACATGCCACGCTTTCCTGAAGTTCTAAACAACAGCCTTCTTGTGCATGGAAACTGTTTACAGGAAAGCTTTCCTTATTTTGAAAGCATCTGGCTGGCAACCAGACTTATGGCTCTAGGGGTTTTTATCAGTGATGCCATGGAGATGTTAAAAGATGACAGCACCTATTTTTATGAATGAGAATAAAAGGGCCAAAATGTAGGGAGAAATATGTGGGTTTTAGCATGTGGTCGTTCATTCTGGCAGTACCTCAGCAGACACTGAAGCTCAAATTGCAAAGCTTTCCTTTAGTTCTGCCCCCCAGCTGTATTTTTAAGACTGATTAGTTTGATAGATTGAGAGTAAAATGGCACTTTGTAACAGCTGTTTGCTTACAGGGGATCGTGGGCTGTTGGGTAACTATGTCAGATCATATTAACAATCTTCAGAAACCCTTAGGCTTCTCTGGAATGGATCTGAAGTGGCTAAATCTGCTTCCAGTTTGCTTTAATTCTGTCATTTTAAAGAGGTTTTGGCACAAAAGGGTGACTGCTTTGATGTTTTGATGACAATGTGTTGGTAAACTTTGGGTTTTTTTAAATAATCCGAATAACTAATGGTCTCTGTTAATTGTAGGCTCTAGCAACTGCTTGCTGGTCAGTTCTGAAAGCAAAAAGAAGGCTTCTGATGGTAAGCAAAATTAATCAAAAGGGAAAAAAATCTAATGTATTTGAGGCTGAAAAGAGAGCACATAGATCTTGACAAAGTGTGAAGTCTTAAGTGGTAGAAGACTGCACAGAGTCACATTCTCGGTGATGCTTTAGAGCCCTGGGGTCCTGCAGTCACTGCTCCAGTGCTATGCCAGTATTTTATTGAATCAGTCTGAGTTTATTCTCCCCTTTTTTAATATGAGGATTCAAATGACAGTATTGCCTGTCTGGAATTCCCTCTCCCTGCTCACAATACTGTAGGAATGGCCACAGACCCCAAGCAACAAGTGACTGCTCCTGAATTGTGTTTTCTTGCTGGCAGCAAAAGGAAGGTTCAGGCACTGCTCCACTCCCCAGTGCTGATGATAATTAGCCATTACTTGATGAGTTTCACTTAAATCTGGGACTTCCTAAAGTATCACAGCAGACGAGTTTATGGAGCAGGGGAACAGGAAACCACAACTTCACAACCCTGGTTCTGCCACAGGGTCTGTGGCCTCTGGCAATTTTTCAGCTTGATCCCACAGCCAGCTGATACGACAGGGTTTGGCTCCTGAGATGGCACAGAGAGAAATGAGAGAACTGGAAGCTCTACTGGTGTTGTCATGCAGTAGCACTGCCTTGGATATTTGTATGTCCTTTCCTGGCCTGGTCAGCAAATTATAAATAGAGGCAATAAAGGCTTGCTGGTGATTGCTTTTCATTTTCTTCTGTTCATTTTCCTCTTGAAATAGCAGTTTAGAAACATGAAGATGAAAAGCTCCAGTCATCCTTCAAGGGATCTGAAAGATAAATGTAGTTTTGCAGGAAGAGATGTTCCAAATAGCTCTTAACTTCAGATACTGAAGCTTTCTGGCAGGGAAGTTGGTGGCTGATAGGGAATAAGCTGCTAATTCTGTCTGCGAATGAAGACCAACTAATTCTGTCCTTCCCTGTGACAGGTACCAGATGGCTTTATCTCTCATTTCTACTCCGTATCGGAGCATGTCAGTCCTGTTCTAGCCTTTGGTTTTCTGGGGCCCAAGCAGCAGCTATCTGAAGTCTGCAGTTTCTTCAAGGTAAGGTGGTTTTCTCGGTGCCACATCTGTGTGGGACTCCTGTCTGCTGCCTCAAAGCCGCTGCCGAGTGCTCTTGGTGGCTGGTACCAGCAGGTGAAGGAGGTCTGCTTGAACCTTCCTTTTCTTGCAGCACCAGATCGTGCAGTACCTGAAGGACATGTTTGACTTTGACAACGTGAGGTACACGACCGTGCAGCTGCTGGCAGAGGACATTCTGCAGCTGTCGCGGCGGCGCAGCGAGATCCTCTTGGGGTATCTGGGCACCGAGAGCTCCCCGGAGATGAACGGCGTGCTTCCCGGGGAAACCGAGCCGCTGAAGGAGGAGCTCATCTGATGGCACTGGGGGAAACCACTTTTGTAAAGGACCTTTTCCTCCCAGAGATGGATAAAACTACCTGCAAAGTGCAGCGGTGGCAGCAAGACTTTGTGAACACACAGCAATCTGGTGGGACCTTCTGCTTTTTGTAGCCAGTAGTGTTTGCTGGGATGGATCCAGGACCACTTGCCAACTTATGGTTTGAATTTCTTCTTTGTTCCACCTTCCTGTCATTATTATTACTTTCAGTGTTTCAGATATACATTGTGTCCTGAACTGCCCGGGCCCAGATTTTTGCCCAATTCTCTTGAGTAGGGCAATGTATGTACCTGTTTTGCCTTTGTGTTTTCTGGGAGGTGAATCCCTGACGTTTACGATTGTGTGTGGGAACAGGAATATTGCTGGTAAATTCTCCACTTGACCATTAGCTTCTCAAGGAGGCTTTGCTTGCTTTGGGATTTTTATTTCTGTTCTTCTCTGCTGTGTTCCTACAGACACTAATTACTGCTGATTTGTACCTTAAGTGTGATACCATATCCAATGTGACTAGCAAAGATTTCTTTCCTGGGAGGAAGAAATAGTTCTGTAAAGCACTGAAGTAAAATGCAGACTTTTGTAAGCAGTCTGAAGCTCTGGGGAAATTGGTCTGTTCCCTTGGTATTGCTGCTCTTTGGATACCAGATGACGAGCTCTGTGTCCTGGTCATCCTTGCTTAGGAGGTTGCTGAGGTCTGTGTTTGCCCCTAAGGCAGGTTAGTGTGAGGAGCGGGGGGATTTGCATCTTGCCTGTGCTTGCACAAAGTCTTTGACACCCATCAAAGTGCCTTGCTGGATTTCAGAATGAGCCAGCAGCAGTTCTTGCTGGGTAGGAGGTGTGGGGTGTGTACAAGCAGGGGGAAGGGCTAATAACGTGGTGCCTATTGCTTTTGTGCACAGGGTAGTGAGAGGTGTAGATGCTGGATGTGAGGTTATGTGTGTGGATAGTTGGAGAGCTGAGATCAAGTTTCTAGAGAGGAAATGAGTCTTTACAGTCTTGTCAGTTCTAAGAAATACAGCATAATTTTGAGTAGTGATCAGATGTGTGGGTATGGTAGTGCTTCTCAAATGCTGTGATCCTGAGTGCCCAGCCAGCACCTGGGATCTGGCTGCTTTGGGATGTGAGCTGAGCTGGATACTCGTGTAGGACAGCAGCAGTGGAGCGTGCTGGACTTAGCGAATCATAAAAATCACAGAATAATAGAATATGCTGAGTTGGAAGGGACACATCAGGATTGAGCCCAACTTCTGTACAGGACACCCCAACATTCCCACCGTGACCTGAGGGAGGTTTGTTGCCCAAACTTCTTGAACTCTGTCAGGCTTGGTGCTGTGACTGCTTCCCTGGGGAGCCTGTTCAGTGCCCATCCACCCTCTGGGTAGAAAACTTTTTCCTGATATCCAGCCTAAAGCTCTTCTGACTCAGCTTCATGCTGTTGACTTGAGGCAGTCCTGGCTTGCAAGACTGAGGTTTGCAATGATTTGTTGAGTCCTCTGTGAGTACAATGCCACAGATAAAAGTAGAGATCCAGCCTGTGCCTTCTTCTGTTTCAGTCCACATACAGGTCCAAGTCCAGCCCTCAGAATGAGGAGGTCTTCAGGACTTCCACAAAAGAGCCTTTTTTTGTTCCAGACTGATTAGGTACCCCTTGTGCCTGTTCTGGGTGAAAGACACAAGGCTTACCCAGATGTATTTTTGCAAGTGGAAAAAACAAGTAAGAATCTGGAATTTCCATATGAGTGGAAAGTCAGTGTGTGGGCTTGGAGAATACAAATGCTTTCTTCCTCTTCAGATATCTAATGTGGATTCTGCTGGTAAAAACAGGAAGGAAATAAACAGAGGAAAAAAAAGTAAACAGGAGGACATAAAAGGAGCAGATAAATGTGCTGTGCCATGTGTTTTAGGGACACTCTCCCTGAGGAGAGAGGTGGGACCTGATGACCCACTGTGGTTCCTTCCAACCTGACCCTTCTGTGATTCTGTGATTCCTTGAAATGCTCCCGAGTTGTTTGCAGGGGGGTGTGCATAGAGCACAGTAACATCTGGTGCTCTGTAAGCACATCAGACTGATGTGGCTTATCCTGGAAACCAGATTAATGCAATAAACAGGACAATGCTGAGGCAGAAATTAGGAGCAGCTGCCCCAAGTGAGGCTGCGTGGAATAAACTGTTATGAGAAGGCTTTAAGGGACAGCAGTGGAAACTAGGAAGGGTCTCTGACATGTCTTGCTCCTGGTAGTGTGCAGGAAGAAAAGAAATGGAGAATGTTGTATTAGAATGACACACCTGCTACATGTAAACTGTGATTTGAAAGTATGATATATTCTGAAAGCAAGTTACTTTGCCAAAAAAATAATGTTGCTTTGTGCTCCTGGTTTAGAAGAAAGTCACTTCAGCAGCTTTTGTATAGTGGTTAAAAAGATGCTAAAATGTGAAGATTAATATAATGAGATGGACTGTAATTCTAAACAATCAGTGCTGTTAATTTTTTGTTTGTTTTTAGTGTTGTTTTATGTGTATTTATTTACTATTTTGAGTGTCTTTGTCCTCAGTTCTTGGGCAGCCTGCCTGTTTTGTGTACAGACAAAAACACTGGCTGCTGACTTTGGGCTTTTGCATCCTTGCAGGAGAGGATACTGAAACAGGGTCCCCCTGAAGCAAACACTAACTTGCACTGTGGCTTTTTAAGCTGAGAAATTGTAAATTCCTTATCAATCAAATGAAGAAAGACTGTTTTATTACAGCTTGATGCTTTTCCTTAGCCCTTATTGCAAGTAGGTTACACAGCCCTCCCAGTGAAGGTAAAGAGGACTCTGCCTTGGGAACATCTGCAGCTTTTGAAGGTCGAGTTCTCTGCCTTTTCCCACCAGCAGTGACTTGGTCCTGCACCAGCCAAGGATGTTTGCTGAGACAAACTGGTTTTATCTTTACTGGGACGGATGTTAAACTTCTCTACACCTCCCCCTCACTTCATTGCTGCTTTTTGTCCCTCCCCAGTCCCAGTGCAGCCCAAGAGGAAAGGCAGAAAGGTGTCTGCAGCCTCTGAAGGGAACTTCAGGGATCAGGGGGGTGACGGGAGCTGTTCCTGTGGCAGAAGCTTTCCCTGGCCTGAGCAGTGCTGTCAGGACCTGCTGTGTTCAAGGCCTTTGGATGCAGCCCTCAGGCTGCTTCCACTGATCCCAGCTAGAGCAGGGCCCAGCCCTAAAGGTGATTCTTGTACTCAGCTGTATTGCAGGGCAGAGTTAAAGGGTGTGATGGAACACCTGCCTGCCCTCTGCCTTCCTGAGATCCCCAGAAAACCCCTTCCCCAGCTGACTGTGTTTAGCAATGGAAACTCTTCAGTATTAGCAGCTGTGTATTGGGGTAGAGCCCCTTGAGATGAGACGTTCACCTTTTTTATGATGAGCCCTTATTGTCAAGGGGTTAAATCATCCTGGGCTGACACTTGCAAGATTTTAACACTGATGGGGATTTAAAGTGGCTTAGCAGCAATGAAATAAAATCCCTCAATAGTGTCTGATGCTTAAACAGAATTTAAAATATGCATGACTTTCATTTTTTATGTGAAGGTTGTAACAAGCTTCACTAGAGGTTAAAGTACATCCTTGGTACTTAAGTATGTATGTAGAGACTGTGCCAAATGGCTCTAGGAGGGTCTTTATGGTCTTTAAAGCACATTAATAAAAAAATTATGAGGAAAAATCTGCCTTGTATCTACAAGATCAGTGTGGCTTTGAAGAGCATGACTTGTGTTGTCTCATACAGGGAAGTGGGAAAGCAGGATTTTATTTATCCCTCTTCAGTAGAACATTCCTTTGCCATATCTGAAACTAATGAATGTAAACTTGTGCCTATTTTTTTTCCTGATTTCCTAAAGGTGTAAAAATCTGTTCTTGTTTTGCTTTTATCTTTTTCTTTGCAGCTAATTTTTTAAAAATATCTTTAATCTTAGGATGTGGGCATTACAAGTGAAATAAAACTTTCCTTCATGATTGTGGCTTTCGTTCCTAAATTTCCTAGAGAAACATGCTAGAAACTCAGTCTTTGGTTTCTTATTTAGGTGGCAGTTGTGGTGGCACCTCTGCTGCTAGAGATGGTATCAGACAAGGCTTGCTGTTCCTAGGGCTAAAATGAGGAACTTGAAAGGTTTAAATGTAAAGTTAAAGGGTTTGATTGCATGGGGAATCTTCCTGGTCTGCTGAAAAGTCCACAGATGAAGTGGGCTCTAAAATAAACAAAACAACTCCTTGTACTTTGAGCTGTGGTTGGAAACTGCGGGGTTTAATTTTTCAGATTTTTCTGTGGTGGTTTGGCTGTGTTGGGGTGTGGTGTGAGTAGGCTGTGATGAAGAGATAACAGAAATCCCAGTGAGGAGCAGAACCTCTCAAACATTGTCCAAGTTCCTGCAGCGTTTACCACCTTCCCAAACTCTGTGAAACCCAGACTAAATTAGCCTGTGGGTTGGTATCAGAGCTGCTTATCTGCTGAGCAAGGCAAGAAAATCATCTTCTTGCTCTCCTGAAACAACTACAGTGGATTTAAATACTTTCATTTTCAAACGATAGAGAAACCAGACTGAAACAGATTGGCTGATTCTTCCACAGTGATTAAAATTTCATCCCTACGCTTAAAAATTAAAAAAAAGTAAAAACGAGTCTCTGTTAGCATTAATGCAAGCCTGTCATGAACTCGGATATATGCAAATAAAATGTTCATGGATAGGAAAATTTTTGTCTCGCGCCACACCCTGATCATTAGTTGAGAGAGTTAAAAGGAGTTTATCTCAGTTTCCATGGAGTCAGACTCCACACTCATTACAGCTCCAGAGCTTTGTGCTTTCTTGTGCTGAGGCACAGAGCAAAGGCTGCTCCGTGTATTGACACTTTTTTCTCCTGTTCAGGAAGGAGTGGGTGAATACAGCAATGAAGCCCACAATTTTCAGTGCTTGTCATGGTACATAGATCAAATGTAATCCACTCTGCCAGCATAACTACATTCAATAGCTTGGAAAGGAGGAGATTTATTTAACTTGAATAATGAAAGGAGTAAATCACTCATGCTCCCTCATAGCAGTCTTCCGCGATGAACTGAGCTCCTGCAGTAAATATTTTCTCTTTCTTTCCAAACAATAAGACTTTAATGCTATTTTACTTCTTGAAATGCCAGGGAGAATGTCAATTATGAAGAGCTTGTTGAAATTAATGGGACATAATCATAATTGAAGAGGGTATGTTATAACTGCAGGAAAAGGAGTTTTCTGCCCTTTTTGAAATCTTAATTAACGGGATGGAAATCCTGGTCCACGTGCTTCCTTGATGCAAATTAAAGGCAGCCCCATGCCTTTGTTGATGTTTTTCTATATTTTTTAATATTGAATTAACTTTGGTTGTTTGGTCTGAAGGTGGATTTGCCTTCTGAAAGCTTTTCTGTCCAATGCTGCTCCATGTTCTGCTTTTCCTGAGGCTCCCCAGGTAAGTCTTATTTCTAGGGTCACATATGGGAACATTCCTTTTGGCTTGGTCTTCAAAGTGATTTCTGCAGTTAAAGGTATTTGAGGGGGGGAAAAAAAGGTATCACCTGGACCAGGTGTTTGCCTCGCCTTTGAGGAATATTTAAAGGATTTTCTGCCAGGACTTGGGAAGAAATTGTTCCCTGTGAGGGTGGTGAGGCCCTGGCACAGGTGCCCAGAGAAGCTGTGGCTGCCACATTCCTGAAGTGTTTAAAGCCAGGCTGGACAGGGCTTGGAGCCACCTGGGCTGGTGAAAGGTGTCCCTGCCATGGCAGGGGTGGGATGAGATGGGCTTTAACGTGCTTTCTCAAACAAACCATTCTGAGATTCATTGACTTTACCTCAGGTTTTTATTTTCACGTGTGCACACCCACACGGGAGCTGGTTGTTCTTTACACTTGTGGTTCCTAGGTGTTATATAAAAAAATCCGAATATTTACTGTCAACTCTTGGATGTTACCAGTGAATCACTTCTGTGTGGGGGAAAAGAGAAATGTTCCGGCCTAGGGCAGTGATGTAGATCGTGTCATGTAGAGCTGAATGTAGTAATACCCTTCTGAAATGAACGATTCTCATTTAAATACTTTTTTAAAAAAAAATATTTCTGTGGATTTTTTTTTTTTTTTTTTTTTCAGCAACTTGATGTAGATCGTGTCATGTAGAGCTGAATGTAGTAATACCCTTCTGAAATGAAAGATTCTCATTTAAATACTTCTTTAATTTTTTTTTTTCCTGTGGATTTTTTTTTTTTTTTTTTTTTTCAGCAACTGTGGCGGCTACAGCGGGGTGTGAGGGCAGCCCGAGCGGGAACCCGCGGGCTGTTCCCAGCGGGGCGTGAGGGAGGTGAGGGAAGCCCGGGCTGTTCCCGCCGAGGTGTGAGGGGAACCGGGGGCGGGTCGCACCGGGTGCAGGGGTGTGAGGGGAGCCCGGGCCGTTCCCACCGGGCTCTGAGGGGAGCCCAGCCCGGCCATTTTCCCGCCGAGCCCCCGCCTCAGCGCCCCGCGCCCGCGCCGCCACTGATTGGCTGAGAACTGCCGCCAGCGCCAGCTGCTGATTGGCCCATCCGCACCGCACCTTTGGCCAATGACGAAACGCCGTGCAGCCCGCCTTTCCTCCGACTGGCTGTGCCGCTCCCTGTGCCCGCCCACTGCCGGGCAGCTGTGCCGCCAGCCGATTGGCTGAGGCGCTCCCCGGGCTGGATGTTTAATTGGGCGGTGCTGGGCTGCCCGGCGCCTCACCTGCCGCGCGCCGCCATTGGCCCGCCGCTCCCCGCGCCCCCGCCCATTGGCCGCACCGCCCCTCAAGAGCGTCCCGATTGGCCGTAGCGGCCCGGCCCGGTATCCGGGTAAGATGGCCGCAGTCGGGGAGTGCTCGCTGCCCGCGCCGTGGCGGCCGGTCTCCCTCACTCACGTCGAGTATCCTGCAGGTAACGCTCCGTTTCGCCGCCGCCGGGCCTCCCCACCGCGCCTCCGGGCGGGGCAGGCCCCTTCCCGCCGCCCCGCGGCGCCGCCGAGGGCCGCGCTGGCGGCTGCCAAATAGTGAGCCATTGAGCAGCAGCGCTGAGGCGGCAGGGCGCGCGTGCGCGTTGGGGGCGGCGAGGCGCGCTGCCAGATTGGGAGCCGCGGCGGGAGCGGCGCTGCGCATGCGCGGTGGGGGCTCCGGGCTGAGGGGCTGCGGTGGGGGGGTCGGGGAAGGGGACCGGGAATGGGCTCGGGAGGGGCGGCTCCGTCCCGGCGATCCCGGAGCCGCCCGGCCCTCCGCCGCCGCCCTGCCCGCTCCACACCGCCGCCCCTGCAGCCCTCTGGCCATGTGTGGTTCCCCCGGCTTCGAGGCGAGGGTCCCACCCACGGCCAGCAGGTCCCGCTGCCGCCCCAGCGGCGTGCTGGTGGCGGTGCCACCTCCCTGCTCCGAGCGCTGAGGCTCTGGCTTGGTGTGTCGCCGTGCCGGCGGGCGCTGGGAGCCCTGTGCCACCCCAGGGAGCGGGGATGTGCCAGGGCGGCCGTGCCCCCCGGGTGGGCTCGGCTGCCAGGGGGGTTTGGGGGCTGTGCTGGAGTGGGGGTGGCAGCGTGTCCCTGTCCCTGCTGGACCTGGTGGTTTTCCTGCGGGCGCTTGGGTCAGTCAGCGCTGAGGGGAATGCCCTGAGCACTCCAGGCACAGGGTGTTTTGTGGCTCAGCTCTCGGCACGGTGGGTTTGTGTCCTGGCAGTGTTGAGGTGCCTGAGTGCAGGATGGGCTGTTCCAGCTGGGACAGGGATGATCCACAAAGATGGAATGAATTTCTGATGTGCAAGAGCAAATGGGTCTGTGTTTAGCTGGCATATGTCTGAACTGTGTCCCATCAGTACCTGTGGCCCTTTGGAGCTCCTGTAGGTGCTTGTTATGATCAGAGATAACAAAAAAATGAAGTGTCAGAGTTACAGTATTAACCATTTGCTCAACATCCAAATCTTGTCCAAACACTGTTCTCAGTATTTCCAGTTCTAGTGAGACCCCAGCTTGCCATGGAGTGCTGCTGTATGTCCTGTTTTACTAACTGAATTTTAGTTCCTGATGAAATCTCCTCTCAGCAGTGCAATTCCTAAAGCTTTTAAAGTGCTTAGGGATCTTCTGGGTTGAAAGTGCCCATTTAGCTAGGAGACTTGAAATGTGACAACACTGAAAAAATATCTGGCACTGGCAATACATTATTTCTTGGCCCTCCCCCTTATGGCTGTTTCATGGTTTTCTCTGATGCTTTATGTGAAATACTGGCATTTCCTTTTCTGTCTTGCATTTTCCTCCACACTGTCAGCTCCTCTGCCATCCCCCTTCTCAAATATATTATTGTGTCAGTTTGGGAGAGATGGGAAATAATGTTGCCAGTAGTACCGATATATTCATCTTTGTATCTTATCTCCTTATCTGAACCTGGCAGTATACACAGAGCGTGCTGTGCTCCATTTGTTGGATTGGTTTGGGAAATGAAGGTGGTGGAAATCGCTGCACAAGGGTTATCTGTCACATCTTGAACAGTGTGACATAACCTGAATATCTTCTCTCTGTTGAGAGCTCTTAGACGGGCAAAGGGAGGAGATGATTGTGTGGAGGGGTAAATCACCACCCAGCTTACGGTTGTGTTTGGAGGGGATGGCACTGTGTTTATCTTGGATAAAACGTGTGTTTATGAAAGCCTATAAAGTGGAGACAAAGGACTGAAACAATAAAGCAGCTGGAGGTATAAAAGTTTGTTAATTTATTTTCATAGAATCATTTAAGTTGGAGAAGCCCCTGAGATCACCACGTCCAGCTGTTCCTCCAGCAGTGCCAGGGCCACCACTAAACCCCATCCTCAAGTGCCACATTTACACAGCTCTCAAATCCCTCCAGGCACGGGGAGTCCACCACTGCCCTGGGCAGCTCTGCCAGGGCTGGGCAACCCTTTCTGTGAAGAAGCTTTTCCTAATATCCAAGTTAGACCTCCCTTGGTGCAACTTGTGGCTGTTTCCTCTTCTCCTGTCCCTGTTCCCTGGGAGCAGAGCCTGATGCCTGTCCCCCAGCTGTCAGAGTTGTACAGAGCCAGAAGGTCTCTCCAGGCTGAGCCTCCCCAGCTCCCTCAGCTGCTCCTGGTGCTCCAGATCCCTCCCAGCTCTGTTCCCTCCTCTGGACATGCTTCAGCCCATGCCTTTCTTGTTGTGAGGGGCACAAAGCTGCCCCCAGGATTTGAGGTGGGGCCTTAGCAGTGTCCAGCACAGGGAGACTTGGTGTCATCAGTGAAGTGATCATCAATCTCCTTAGCTAGTTCATTAATAAATGTATAAAACAGAACCTGCCTCAGAACTGAGCCCAGCCCCAGCTGGGTTTAGCTCCATTCCCCACCAATCTGGCCTGGACAGGTTTTTTACCTGGAAAACAGAGCACCCATCCAAGCTGTGCATGTTCTCCAGGAGAACACTGTGGAAAGCAGTATTAAAGCTTTAGTAAGGCAAGGTGGACAACACTTTGGTATAAAAGAATGACTTGCAGTAAACCATAGGGCTGGAGCTTTTACCTGGATTTGGGGAAGTGCTCTTAACTTTATTTAGAAAGCTCTTTACATTCAGCCTGGGCACATCTGAGCTCCAGGTCCATAAAGTGCCTAGATAATGTATATTTATAAAGGAGTGGTGTTGGCAGCAGGCTCAGCACAGTGGACTTAATGCAGCCTTGTGCTGCTGAGAGGGTCGGAACGAGAAATAGATCCTGCTTTTACCAACATCAATTATTAAGCTGTCTTGGCATGTCATGCACTGCTCTGTGGCAAACAGCTTTGGCTCTTGGCTGATTCCAGGGCTGCTGAGCTGCTGTGGCAACCACCTCTGAAAACCTCACATCTTTAAAGATTTCCAGTGCAGAACCCCAGCTTTCATCTGCCATGGGTGATGGTCCTGCTCCCTGGGACCGGGTAAAAACCTGTCACTGCTGATTCCTGCCTGGCAGAAGAAGCCTGGATTTGAGCTTCTGCTTCTAACTGTGAAGGGGAGAGGTGTCTCCAGAAAGGTGCTCCCTGTTCTGATCTAATGTTTCCTTATCAATAGTAATACATCAGACCCATCCTTAGTTGCTTGTGTGGCTGCACAGCTCCCCAGGGCTTTCTGTGATGTCCACTTTGAGCAAAATAAATGAGAAACAGCAAATGAATGCTGTGGTAATCAACTGCAGACTGGTCTGAGGAATGCAGTCTTGGAGACCTGACTGAAATACTACCCATAGGGAATGTTAGGATTAAACATAGGGAGAAGAAAATCAGCCATGGCAGTGCTGCCTGCGTGTGCTAAAGCATGCTGCTGCAGAAGACAGCCTGTAAAAATATCATCCTGCTGCTGCTTCCAGAATTTTTTGATCCTGGAGCATTTCATATTACCAGCTCTGCTTTGGTGAGACCAAGGAATGACCTGGCATAGTGTCAGGTTGCTGGCAGGTAGGCAGGAATGATCCTTCTTCCCTGTGTCCTTCCAGTAATGAGCTGGTGATTGCATCAGGGCTGTGAAGCCCTTGATGGATGTATAAAAGCTGTATCTCTAATTGTTCTTTGAATCCATTCCCGCTTTGGATCTCATGGTATCTTTGGCACTGAGCTTTGTAGTTTAATGTGGTTGTTGTTTCTTTTCTGTTAAGTCCACTGCTCAGTAATTTCATCAAACACTCTCTCATGTGCAGTGAGAGGCAGCAATTGTTTGCTGTCAATTTCTCCATATAATTCATGACTTTATAGAACTGTTGTATCATCTGTTTTCCTTTTGCAGCTGAAAATCTGATTTATTTGATGTTTTCTGAATGGCTGCTGTTGCATACTTATCTTTGTCCCCATTCTATTTGCCTTTTCTGTGTGTACTCTCCCTTTTTAGCTGGTGACACCACAATTGCATAATAAATTTTTGTAGTGCTGTAACAGTAACTTCTGTTGTGCTCTTAAAAATGTTCTTGCCTTTTTGACTACTGCAGAGCAGTGGATGTTACTCTGAAGGTATTGGCACACACTGAGTCTGAGGGTTTTTGTTTGATAACAACTGAACTAAATCCTGTCATGTCATGGGTATAATTAGGGTGTTTTTTCCCGTATGCATTGCTTTGCATGGGATGACTTTGTGCTGCAGACTTAAAACTCATCTTCAGGGACTTCCTGCCTGTAGGGTGAGTTTCACTGGAGAAACATTGAGTTCCTGGTTTGTTTGGGTTTTTTATTATTATTTGGAGAAAAGAAAGAAAACTTCCTCTCTTCAGTGCAGCTGGGATTCTTAGAGCTCTGGGACTTTCTCACACTGGACACATTCTTTAAGGAGAGAAACCTGATGTGCCAAACCTTTTCTCTGCCGAATGACAGAATATTCCCATTTTCCCAGTTTCTCCAGGATGTTTCCTACAGCCAGGCAGAGTTGGAGAGGTGGGTGTGCAGTGCGTGAAGGGGTTCAAAGGTGCTGTGTCTGTGCTTTGGCTCAGCAGTTCTTGTTGCTGTTCAGGATCAGCACATGCAGCTCCTATAGGAATGTTTGTTCTGATAACCCTCCTGTGGTTCTGTGCGGGCCTCACAAGTCAGGGCTCATTCCAGAGCAGAGCAGCATCTCCTGGAAGAAGCAGATCCCACTCTTGCTTGGCTGCTTTAATGCAGGGTTTAAGTTTAATCTCCCTGCAGAAGTTATGTCTAATTCCTGCCTCTATGCCATCATTTGAAGCCTCCTGTAGATATTATTGCTGTCCCACAGCTCGTGTTATGGGGATATTCACAAGCAGAGGAAATGACTCTTTTATATCATGAATATTTAGTGACACTGCATGTTGTCTGTGCAACTTGCACATATGCACTTGGCCAAGAGCACACAACCAGTGTCAGTGCCACAAATAGATCCTTCAATAGGAAGTGGTGGTGGCAAAGCTCAGTCTTGTGGTAGGATGTGGTTGGGGGTTGTTGATTCACATTTTTACATCCTATACAGGTTGAGTAGATGTGGTGAAGAAGCTCAGCTATTTCCACCGACAGGATGCTGGGTAAAATGTTGAATTGGAGCAGAAGTAGATGCTGAATGAGGGCTGAAAAAAATAGCATGTGTCTGAGCTATGTATAGTGCTGCACGTACTTATCTCTTGGCTGCCCAAAAATGGGGTAGTTGCATCCTTGATTTTTGCTTTTTGAGCTCCAAATAATGTCCAGGGAAGGCTGGACTTTTAAAAAGCAGAATTTAAAACTAAATGAAACCCAAGTAGATTATCTTTTTGCATTTTTGCAATGATTTTGTCTCTCTTCTTGCTGGTTGGAGCAACTGCTTTAAAATTCCCAAGTTTAGCAAATTAAAGGAAAATTAATTTTTTATTAAAAAAGGCAGGGGTGCTGCTTGCTAGATCTGCCTGGACTTTAAACCGTGGCTGTCCTGCACGTCTCCTTTCCCTGGGAATAAGTCTCGGAGCGCACTGGAGCGTGAGAGGAGGCAGCAGTGGCAGAAGCAATCACGCTCCAAGGCCCCCGGAGCGCTGAGCAGCGCTGGCCTTTCTCTCAGAGCTCACTTTGCCTCCTCCTCTGGGGATTTCCAGTCCTTTCGAGCTGGGTTACTTGCTGAAGCTCTGCCTGGAGCTGCTGAGCCAGTGGGGCTGTTTGTGATGGCTTTAGTGTCTTCCTGAGGTAGCTCCAGTGCTGCCTTCAGTGCCCAGCTGTTTATTTGCCTCCTCTGTAGAAGAAGTGGCTTCAGAATGTGACTGTGTTGAATTGCCATTAGCCACAGGAACATGAAGTACTAATAGTGATATCTGCTCTAAATGGGCTGCTGGAATATTTGAGGAGCTTTTGTGTTAAGATTGAGTGAAGGGCTTTGTGCCTGTAGGGAGTGATGGTGTCTGGTTCCCCTCTCAGGTGTGGTTCTTGTGCCTGTGAAGTCTGGGTGATTTGATTTATTGGGAATGTTATCATGTAACATAACAGAGGATTTTGAGTTCACCGCTCCTAATCCTATTTAAATTAAAAGACTACTTGTTTAAGTACCTTTCCACCATCTGCACAAGAAATAGAACCCTCTGAGAAGATAAATAATCTGGTTTTATTTCTACTTGACAAAATTACAGCTTTTAATGGGGAAGTGTAAGCCTTTATGTACCCTGGATTAACAGAATGAATGATCTGAAACACGGTGATCTCTTGATGATGAGTTCTCTTTATTTGGTAATGCTGGAATTGAGACTTCTGGAAAGTATTCCTAAAGCTTTCAGGGTAGTTTAATTGTCTCTTGACAAGGTGGCTTCTCTCCTGAATTCCCTCATCATTGATGACAGAGCTTATTTTGTTGAGAGTTTGTGATTTGTGCAAAACCATAAGGGGCTTGATTGTCTATTGCCAAGTAACTGGTACTGTCACTTACATCCCCTTTGTGTTACCATAACCCATTGCTTTGGGAGCATTTGGAATGCACCTGATGCAAGACAAACCTGCCATTTGGAGCAAGAAAAGTTTCAAATTCAGTGTCTTCCAGTGCTTTTCAGGTTAAAACCAAAGCAGAACCTCACTTCAGTGGAAACCCAGAGTGCTTGGGGGTTTTGTCCTCCAAATCTTCCTCCTTTCACCTGACTCCTGCTGGTAATCCTTGCTGATGATGTTGCTGGTTCCCAAATTTAACCCAGAGTTTGGAATTCCAGAGGCTCCCATGCACTATACCTGATGTAACCACAACTATGTGGCAATAACATCAGCAGTGTGAACTTTGTTGTAAAGGAGCAATAACTTGGTTTTTTTTATCAGTTCCAGCACTCAGAGGCTGAGGTTAAAGTCCTTTTTGCCAAGTGCTGCTTTGAAATGTGGGTGTGTGGGCTGGGGAGCCTGGGTGCCTTGCAGTGCAATTGATCTAGGAATGAGTCCAATGCTCAGACTTGCAGAGGCATCCTGTTTCCTTTTGAGGGGGGGAAGAAGGACCAGTTTATGTGGGGGCTGAGCCTTTTGTGTTCAGTGATGGGATGGAGAAGATCTGGGCTGTGAGAACCAGTACTCCAAGTATCCATCTCTTCTGTTGCTCTCTGGGTTCATACAGCGAGTTTGTGACTTCTGTATTTAAAGATTCCCTGGCAGACAGTTCTGGCTCTTCTCATACAAATTGCTGATGTTGGAGCAAAATTGCTCTGATAATTTTTTGTGTCCTCAGAATTTGTGCTGACATCTTTTCTCCAAATTCTTCTGTATGCATCCCTTTTTGGGGAAGAGAGGCAAGAGAAACTTGGATCAAAATGCACAGCTGCTCCTCACTGTGGCTGCCCACTTCTGTGTCTGTTGCAGTTCAGAGTAAAGGTTTTGAGGGACCTTATGACCTCTGTGAGGTCCCATTGCTGCTCCCTCATTCTCCCTGGGGGATAACTAGATGTTAATTATTTGGGTTGGAGGCCCAAATCCCCCTCTGTGTGGCACAAGTGGGCAACTGGTTAAAACGGCAGAATCTCCTTTATTTCCCTGACATCTCCTATGTTTAGCTGTTTATTTCCTTCCCATTTTGCTAATGCTGGTGTTTGTGCAGACACCTGGTGAGACAGATTAGGAAGCTGATCCAGCTGAAAACTAACCCATTTTGGTGAGGGAGTGGGAAAGGATTTGTTTGGGGACTCTTTGCTGTCTCAGAGAAGAAATAGGAATGAGGAGAAGGGAAAGATGCTGCCTCTTTTGCAGCAGCCTGTGCTCATGTTGGATTAAAGTGGCTCTGGGCCCACACCCATGGTTATTGTTGTAAAGTGGGTGGCAGTAATCTCTGCTGGATGATTCCAGGTTCCTTTCACCCTTGATTTTGAACCTGCAAGGAGGCATTGCTGTCCCCCTGCCTCAGCTCCTCTGTCCTTCTGGAGCACAGGGAATTGCTGCACTGCTGAGTTTGCCCCTCTGCTCTGTGGTGCAGGGCTCTCACTGACCCATGTTGTGGTAACAGGCAGGTACCTGTGGAGTTCACACTGATTGGTTTCTCTTCTTTGTTTCCCCAGGTGATTTCTCTGGCCAGCTTTTAGCTTATTTGAGTCTTGGTCCAATATTCATTATTGTTGGCTTTGTAACACTCATCATATTCAAGAGAGAGCTTCACACGGTGAGTCCTTCTCTCCCTTCCCAGCCTCTCCTTATGACAAAAGTCTTTTCCTTTGTCACCTGGGGCTCCTGTATTCACACTTCTTTTTCTCTCTAAAAGGAGCAAGCTGAGGAAAGCCATCTTCCTGTCAGGGAGCAGCAGGAGACACTTAGCACCCGTACCAGGTTAAAAGGCTGCTCAGCCTTTTCTGACTTCTCTGGTGTGTTTTGGACAGTATCTGTCCAGAGCCATCGAGGGAGATGTCTGAGGAAGTACAGAATGCTGTTGCAGAGTAGGAACACTCCCAAGATCCAGAAGGATCATAGCACTGGGCAGCATATTCAGGAAATAGTGCATCCCCCTGAGTTACACACACCTTCTTTGAACTACTGAGGCAGAAAAGGGGATAAAAGTAAAACCTAAAGCTTTCCAAGGGAGTGGATCTGTCTTTAAGAGCTGTTTTTTTAAATGTGAGTTGAATACCAGGGGCAGAAAAGACTTGTTTCAGTCCAAATTCTTAAAATGCTTTTTATCTGCTCTGCCAGGTAGTTGGGAATCAGTGTCATGGATAAACTCCCTCTAGGACATATAAACCTCTTGTAGCATTTGTCCTCAGTAAACAGATAAAACAGGGGCCACTGAAAGGATTTTGACAGCACATTTCAAATGTGGGGCCACAGTGTCATGGGAACCAGTGGCCCAAGGGACCTGGGATAGGACTTTTAATTAAGGAAGGCAGCTGTACAGTTTTGACAACTCAAAGGTTTTGTGTTGGCCCAAAAGAGAAAAGAAGCCAGAGTAACTATTGCACAGATTGATAGGATTCTCCATACAGGGATTTGTTTGGTGTTGGTGAGGAGACAAGTGCTGAGGTTGTTTCTCAGTTCTTTGTGTGGGAAGTCACCACTGGGCAGGAGAGAGACACTGGCTGACTTGCAGCAGCCTGAGATGTGGCTCAGGATGTGGAGTGAAAAATTGCTTCATCATGTGGAATAGGTCTGAGTGCTAAGGAGGCAGTGTCATCACCAGCTGGGAATTTGATCACAGCAGCAGGCTAATTTAGGGGAGGTGTATGAGCTGTGAAGTTGAAGAGCAAAAATAAATGCTACCAGGTCTGGCTTAGCTCAGAATGTGAATTCATCTTAGACTGAAGACAGCAGCTTCAAGATGAAAATATTCATAGAGGGAAAAGCCAGAAAGCCTAAAAAGTCACCTTTGTTTTAAACTATTTACCCAAATAACAGTGTCTGCACTCCCCCTGTTGGTCACTGGGAAAAGCCAGTTCCCAAAAACCTGCCCTATTAGAAAGGTCACTTTCTGCACTCAGTGGTGCAAGGTGCTGGCAGAAGTGCTCTACTGTGCCATTTTTGTCTTTCTGTGTGTCAGCTGCTGAAAAGCTGCATGTACACAATATGTTGCCACATAGAAAGTGAGATGAAAATAAATGCTTTTCTTCTCAGGTATAGAATTTGGAAGCCATTGGTTTTAACTCTAGTAGTCAAAAAAGAAAATTAGAAGCATAATGTTTGGGGTTTTACCAACAGAGAGAGCCTGGTAAGTAGAAGGATGTCTTAGAGGGGATGACACAGCTGTCTTGCCTTCACAGATCTCTTTCTTGGGAGGGCTGGTGTTCAACGAGGCAGTGAACTGGTTAATAAAAAATGTAATCCGGGAGCCTCGGCCGTGCGAAGGTAGGGTATGGACCATGAATGGGGTGGTGTCAGGGGAGTTGGGGTGGAATGCTGACTGGGGGGAGTTAGAGGGGTTTTCCCCCTTTGCCTCGTGTTGGCTGTGGATGTTTGGGTGTAAAAAGGCTGACAGAGCCTCCTGAGCAGGGACGTGTCCTGTGAGCTTTGTGCATGCTCCAGCAGCACGGTCTGGCTTCACATCTGGAGTGTTCCAGCTGCTGACCATACCTTGACCATCATCTTTTTTCTTCTCTTCCCAGAAGCCCATTCAACAGTGACCACAAAATATGGGATGCCGTCCAGCCACTCCCAATTCATGTGGTTTTTCTCTGTCTATTCCTTTCTGTTCCTTTATTTAAGGTAAAAATTCCAGGTCAGGTTTTGGCTGTTAATATGTTGAAACACCTGAAATGGGTGGCTCCCTTGCTGGGTGCCACTTGAGTGGGATAATGGAATTAAATCTGAGGACCTGCACAATTTGTTGTGGCTCGGGTGGGATTGGAGCATGTCTCTCAATCTGAATGTAGGGCTGGAGTTTCTTTCTCTAAGCTGTGATGGTGCCCCAGTGCGAGGGAGGAGATGGGGGACAGGGAGGAGAAATGAAGAGCTGCTTTCTCATTTTGTCTCAGTTTCAGTGGGGTTATCTACAGTCTTTTGGCTAATACCATCTGTCCACTTGCATGACTTTAGTTGATTTCCCTTACCAAGTACTGGGTTTACTTGTGCTTTAATGAAATTCTTGCTGGGGCATGGCTCTGTCTCGTGGCTCTGTGTGTGGAGGAAGACAAAACTCGCAGTTCCTCCGGGCTCTGTAGGTGATGGAGGGGATTCTGTCTTGGCTCCCTGTTGCATGTGCCCAGCACATGCCTCTCACATCAGTGTGAGCATCCTGCCTTCCATCACAGCAATCCCTGTTCACAGCTGAGAGAAACACGTGTGGCTTCTTGGCTGCTCTCTAACTGCTGCCAGTGGGACAGATTGCTGCTGGGATGGGATTGAACTGCCCATGACCCCAGTGGAGCAAAGCTTTCCTAGGGTTTCAGAGGGAGGGTAGGACTGCTCAGCTCCCTGCCCTGTGCTAATGGCTCTCCATCTCTTTCAGAATGCACCAAACAAACAACGCGAGGTTTCTGGATTTGCTGTGGCGACACGTGCTGTCCATCTGCCTCGTCACAGTGGCTTTGCTAGTCTCATATAGTAGGTAGGGAGCAACTGTTTCTCTTCTGCTCTCATCCATCCTCGTGGCCTGTCCCAGCCAGCAGCCCTGGCATTCCTTATCCTGCCTTTCCCACCTAATTCTCTGCTGTGCCACACGAGTCAGAGCTTTGTAGAAGTGTTGCCATGAGACTCAATAAACAAAGGTTCTCCGTGTGTGGTGCTTCACATTTACAAAACCCCAAATCAGCTGAACTTGTGCCATGCTCCATCCAGCCTCACTGCCTTGCTCTCTTTCCAGCACTAAGTGTGGAGGCATTGCCCCATGCCTGGGCACAGCAGCATCTGCAGCATGTGGAGGGCTACAGCTGATCAGTCCCACTGTTTTGCTTGAGCATTAGTTAATCAAAACATTTATAGCTGTTGGCTCGCAAGAATTGGTTGTATTGAGATGGATAAAGAAAATAGAACTGTGATCATGACTTTTTTTCCTCTTTAGTAGATTAAATGTAAAGTGAGCTCCAGTAATTGGAAAAACAAACAAATTCAAGCTAGAAATAGGGTCACATTTTCCACAGGAAAGTAATT
The DNA here is from genome assembly GCF_014805655.1 of Passer montanus. NCBI lineage: Eukaryota > Metazoa > Chordata > Aves > Passeriformes > Passeridae > Passer > Passer montanus. Next base: position 5,827,664 of record NW_024369151.1, read on the forward strand.
ACCTGTTGGCACAGTTGACTGTACTCTACAGCTGATTACTTATTACTAATTATTTTAAAAGCCTGACAGGACAAATTTGTCAGCGGTATATGGTCTAATTAAAACAAAATTAGAGGAAATCAAGTGACCTATGTTAGACAGAAGGTCAGATAAGATGATCATAATGATATGTGAGCAAAAAAATTTTGAATGTAGCTTGTGCAGGCCAACAGTGCAGCTCTGAGTGGAGTCACAGTGAGCACATTGGTCATGTAGCCACTGTGCCTGTCACATTGGAGAGCACTAAAATCACACAAAAAATTGCTGTCCATGTTCTTGAAAGCCTTTGGTGGCCTGGAGGAGACTTGTCCTGTTACTGCCTTTGGAAAAGTCTCTTGTGAGAACTAACAGTATTAGTTCTTCAGCTGATCTGAAGATGGGTGGAGGGTTTTTGAGTTAAGCTCAAACTAAAAGTGCTCCAAGCTGAAACTGCTGTAGCAGGGAAGAATTTTCCACATTTTTGTCCCCCCACTATTTTTGCCAGCTTTTTACTGAAAAAAGACCTCCACTTCTAATGTCTGGAGGATAGCTTGCACCCATGTCTGTGGGTCCAGTGACACCTCAGCTCCTGAGTCTTGGCTCCTTTTGTTTTAAAGCCTGTCTGGTGACTCTTCTCTTCCACTGCAGGGTTTATTTGCTTTACCACACCTGGAGCCAAGTCCTATATGGAGGTGTGGCAGGAAGCATCATGGCCATAGCCTGGTTTGCCTTCACACAGGAGATCCTAACTCCCCTCTTCCCGAGGATAGCTGCGTGGTAAGTCTCTTTATTCTGTGGAGGTTTGTTATGGATGTTAGAGATGAGAATCCCTGGGCTCTGTCCCAGTTTTGCATACTGGCTGTTGTGTAACCTACTTTGTTCCTCCATGTTTTCTTGTACATGCATATATACAAAAGATCACGTGTTCTTGATAAGGGTGGGGAAGAGGGAATTCAATGAATTGCTACATTTTGTAAAGCCCTGCTAAAGCTGTGAGGTGTGGCAAGCCTGCTGGAGGAGCTTTGCAAGATGAACAGCAGACCTTTCTTAATGAATGTCTAATGACCTAGTCAAATTGCAGAGCTATTTACATGTAATATAGTCTGGAAATATTGCATAAGGAAAGAAAAAATGTTTTTTTAAAATTGAACACAGAATTTTTTTGACAGCCTGAAGTAATAGAATAGTACTGTTAAGTAGAGCAGGTTTTGGGGTTTTTTATTTTTTTTAAATCAAAATTCCGGTGAAGAAAGTCTAATTATTTCCCCCTTTCCACCACATTGTCCTTTTCCAGGCCAATTTCAGAGTTCTTTTTAATCCGAGATACCAGCCTCATTCCTAACATCCTGTGGTTTGAATACACAGTCACGAGAGCAGAAGCAAGGTAAGTTCTGTTGGGAATGGAGGAGCTGTTGCTGTTCTGACCTTTCAGATGCAGTTATTAATTAATTCTCTGATATGTAGCTGATAATTTTTGGCTGCTGTGGGTAGAATAGCTCAAAGTAAGGAAATACTGAGTTGTGGGTTAAAGACTGCATCTGAAAGGTGAGTCTGGAGAGGGTGTGAGTCAAGAATTTAATCTCATTTAAGTAGCATTTCAGCTCCCTGGCTTATGGTTTTTGCAAGCAATTGTTTATAATCTTGCATCCACACATGAGCTTGTGTGCACTGGAGATGGGGTGGGTGTTCTGGGAGGGTGGGGAGAGGGAAGGAACGATCAGCTTGGGCATGGCAGGGCACTTCAGTTTTGCGTGGAGCTAAGCAGAGGCATACTTCAATCCTCCTGCATTTCCCTGTGGTTCGTTGCAGCCCCTGGGCTGGGTCCCCTGTGTCACCTGTGCCCGTGTTGCCTTGCAGGAACAGACAGCGCAAGCTGGGTACGAAGCTGCAGTGACCGGCACGTGGGGACCGGGGCGCGTTCCAACGGAGACAGACAAGAGCAGAGACTGGGAGCAGCAAGGAGCCTTTTAACAGACGGACCAAAGGAACAGGCAGGGACCATACCCAAAACCTGAAAGCCTTTGCTCTGCTTTAGCAGCTAAGCTGGATGCTCCCTGATGCATGTGGGACCGTGCAGGAGTAGAAACTCATTTTGAACACAGATGCACATGGTTGGATGTACCATCGTGTCTACGTCAGGGGAGGGGGGAGAAAATGCCTGGTGTCGTGTTCGGGGGAGGGAAAACCAAAAATGAATCCTTTCTGTGACTTTTTTTTTCAGCATGAAATATACACACTATTTATTTATTTTTTTAAATGGAACTATTGTTTATGGGGTGGGTGAGGCGTTGATTGTGTGTTTTGCTTTTTTTAAAAAAATTTTTTTTGGAAGAAGATGACAAAACTATAATATCAAGTTGATCATGTTTAATTAGGGCTTCTCATTCTTAACATGGTTCTTAAGAGGGAGGGAATCTAGGAGGGGTGACCTAGACAGAAGGGAGAGGAAGACCTTCCTTTCTGCAGTCAGTTTGAGAGATCAAAATCAATTCCAACTGTACTTTGTACAGACAAAAAGACAGACTGTAAAGATCTGATTTTTAACACTAGTGACAGTTCTGCAGGGAATCCTGCATGGATACCAGTTAAGGGGAGTGTGTGTGTAAAACAAAGGAAAAACACAAATATACTGACTCGTATTTTTTTCACTGCTGCTCCTGTTGTGTAATTAGCAAGAGTGTCCTTTTCAGAATCTCTTCTAGGTGGCAGGATTATCATACATATCTCACATTTATTCCATCTCTTCCTTTACACTTTTATTATCTCAGGGGTGCTGTGCTCTGTACAGCTTTTGTTGTACTGAGTGAGTGCTGAGGGCACTGGGAAGCCCATTGGTTATAAGCAGTGCTGTGCTCCCGTGAGTCAGCCCAAAGCCTTACAAAATTCAGTTGCTGGTCTCTGTCTTAAGCACTGGATTTTTTTTTTCTGTTAGAACTTAAGGGAGGGATTTTTAAGAATGAACATAGTGACAACCACAAATGAACAAGGCAAATGACTAACAACTAGCTCAGCTGCTCTCTGAATTATTCCTTGAAGAGCCCTGTTAGACTCCATCCATGAACTCCAAGTAGAGAATTGTCCTAGCAGAGGCTCCTGCCAGTTATCACAGTAGCTTGGTTGGGGTTCTGCAGCTGTAACCCTGAATGCTGAACTCCTGCAAGCAAGTTTTGCTGTCCATCCTTCTTCCATTGCGGTTCTCCGGTGGCTCTGGATGCTGTGTCTCTGTGGGAGTGTGCCTGCCATCTCTGTGTGCTGGTGATGCCTTCGACCTCTGTGAGCCATGAACTGACCTGGCAAGGGCTATCCTCCAAGTGCTTCAGGGCTGTGCATGGACACTTTCTGTATTTCTAGTATATAATGCAGCAGTTCAAGTGTAACTACAGAGAAGTATTTATTCAAAGCACAATTGACTTGAACTTTCACAGATAAAGGACAGCTTCTGAACTGGCTCAAAGGTCATCGGTGTGCCTTCGATGCAGTCATGAGCAGAGGTAAAATGACTGTCACATCTGAGTCTTGCTGCTTGTTTTACTATCTCCACTTTAATCAGACTCCTGCATTATAAAGCTGCTTGAAGTGAGATTTTTTTTTTTCTGCTGTTCATGCTGTTTTTTGGTTTTTAAGTTTTCATCTGTGCCTGTTGCTATAGGAGTTTGTGTGTTTGTGTGGAAATGGGAGCTGCTGTTGGACACCCAGAGTGTAAACTGTAGAAAGTAATCCTGATTCAGGAGATCAGGAATGAAGGCTGTTTAAATTTCTGTGTTTAAATAGCTACGGGTAGTAAATGAACTGTTTTCAGTTGGTACAGCAAGTTTATATATAAATTTTTAAAAAACTGTTTAGCACTTGCATAACACAAACAATCCTGTAACATCTGAAGGACCCCAGCACTGGATCTGCTTTGAAGGTGCATCATAATCAAGAGGCATCTTGCAGCTTTCACAAGGACATTTGGTCTGCCTTAGACCAGCTCTGTTGGATGAGACAGGACATCAGACAGGTCCCGTGACATGGTGGTACCACATGTTTCAGTCTGAAAACTGGTACTTGATGTCTTGCAAAACAATTCATTTCCTCTTTATATCTCTTGTAAGTGCACTGACAAAGCCAGAACAGAGATCACAGCTCTCTTCCAAGGTTGCTGAAGGAGTGGATTGTTTCAGGCGTGGCTTAGCACTTCCCCAGCCTCTCCAGCTGTTATGACAGACTGCTGGAAAAAATAAATACATGGAAACACCTATTGAGCATAGGGAAGAGGGTTCATCTCCTCATGGAGAGCAGTGCAGTGTAAAAAGCTGTTCTACTTCATGTTGCCTTCAAACCCAAGCTTCCTACAGTAATTCTTAGGGAGAGGAAGAAGAGTTCTTGTAAGACACTGTAATAAACTCTCCTCTGTTCTCTCTGAGTTGTTTGTAATCTGCATCTTCTGCCTACTTTTGCTGTACTTTTTCAGAAATCTTTGCAATACTTGATATACAGTAGAAATTTCTTAGTGATTCCATGGATTTTCTTAACTAAATGGTGCTGTGCAGGAAAAAGATTTGAGCTCTGCCTTATTATCCTACACTTGTATGAAATCTCCTGCCACTAGTTTTCTGAAATTGAATGTTTTCTTTGGAATATGTGGCTTTGCAAGCAGATGATTTCTCTTCCTCCCCTGTACTCAAGGGGGCTGGATGGAGATGTGACAATAAAAGGAAGGTGACAGAATGCTGTGGTTCACTGTTCTTGCTATCCCCACACAAACATTGTCCCATGAAGAGCAGTTATGTAACTTCTGCAGTGTTTAAGGAGATTTAAGCCTTTTTGTAGCATTTATCTGTTTATTGTGTCCCAGTTTATTCAACAAACATTTCCAAACTTTGCATGACATGGATCCCACTACCCAACAGTATTTAACACAGCTAACCAGCAAAACATGCAACACTATCAGGCTGTGTCAAAAATTGCACTCATACCCCAAGAGTTATCTGAATATTTTCAGTCTATGAATTTCTGAAATAATTTGTTCCAAATCAGTCATTTTTCTGGAGCTTTAGTTCCTTCTACTTAATGTGCCTTTAAGACAATGGGCATCTCTTGATAAAACAATCAGAAACAGGGAGAACAGTATTCAGTGAGTCAACAGTGAAAAAATCTTGAAGATGCAAACCAGAAGGACATCACATTTTAGAACTTGTGCCATAAGAAAAGACTTTTTAAAGGAAAAACCTTGTAATGATTTTAGTGTCCTTTCAAGCACTTTAAAAATCAACCTCATTCATCTGAATTTCAGCTCTGTGTTTTAAGGATGCATTAGGTGGTTTATGAATCTTGTATCTCTTTGAGTCTTCTCCCTGCAGCTGTACTCTGCTGAAGCTAGTGGGATGTCCAGATTTAGATCCAGAATAGATCAATCCAATCTTCTGAGATACAGTCTTCAGCAGCACATGCTTATGCTTAGTCTTTATAGGCACTTTGCTTTGAGAGCCTTCCCCTTTGAGACAGAAGTGGAAAAGGGCCAGTTTCAAATACTTCAGTGGCACTACTTGTGCTTGAAGGCATTGCAGACATGGAAAAAGAATTCATCCCCTGGCAACAGAGGCTGATTCAGTATGGGGGGAGGATTACTTTGGCAAAGGGAATATTTTTTTCCATGTAAAGGCTCCATAAATCCAGATGTTATTCCAGTAAGGTTTGTTCTTGTCTGTCGTATTTACACAATCATTTAGAGTTTGATAATACTGAGTATCCTCTTGCAGTTTTCAGTCTGATTGATACAGAGGAGTCACCAGGGCAGGGATTTCTGCTTGCAGGTCTGTAGTGCTCCTATTCATGTTTTTAGGCTGTCTCACTCCATTCAGGATTCTTCTAAAAGATCAACTAAATCCATGTAGATGATGTGAAAGTGGCATTTCAATCAAGTTTAATACAATCACTGGCTGTGCAGGTGAGTTTCAATTAAATTTTCCTCTTTTAAGGTATGTTATTAGGTATAAGATAGACACTTTGAAATAACATCCTTTCAGGAAAAAAATGCCAAAGCATTGGCATGTATATTTTGAGAAGCAAATTAGAATTATTTTTTCTTCTTTTACTTTAAAAAGCTTTAGTGCAAATTTGTTCACATATGTTCATCAAGGCACTTTGATCATGTCCCTTGCAATTATTTCCCTGTTAACAAAACAGGCCATCACACTCCTAATGCTTCTTGTTTATGATGACATCCCAGCAGACACATCTTGAAGGGTGTGCAATTTAAATACAGAATTCCTACTGCAGAAAGAGCACTAGATTCCTTTATTACCATATGGTTTTACTAAATAAAAGTGTAGTCAGGAGCTTGGGTTCTGACAGATTGCTTGGAAGCAGTTCCTATGCTACCATTGTATGTTAATGTTTATATATAATCTTTCACTGTCTCAAGTTTGTCAACTGAACATAAAAACAGTATCACATGAGATCATTCTCTCACAGAATAAAGCTGGCACAAATTGGAGAAGTATTTCAGTAAGAAATAACTCCCCAGAGTGGCAGAAAAGGTGCTGTGCAAGGAACAGTGGCTGTCACAGTGCAGAAAAAAACTACAGGGTATATGTGTACCCTTCTTTCTTCCTGTTTTTCAAGATTTTCTGCCTTGTTACAGCAGAGTGAAAGAAGGGTTTCTGCAGCTTTTTTTCCTTTGTCCTTTAACGGATTTCAGCTCTGTGGAAGGAATGGAAGTATGTTCTGGAGTTCCCATCAGAAACATCCTTGTTTGTCCACAGCTCAGGCATAACATTGTGCACAAAAATGCTGTTTCTGAAAGCAAGGTGTAAAACCACATTGGGTTAATGTGTGTCCTGAGGACAGCAGGCATGTGGCTTGTTAATAGAGTCAGCATCTTTTTCTTTTCCTCAGCTCCAAAGAAAGGGACAATGGAGCAAGTGTCCTGCTAATTGGCTAGGAAATTCCTTCTCATCTCTGCAGATGTGAAGGTACCTGAAACCAAAGCTGGTAAAACTTACATGAGGAGAGTTTTGTAGAAGCCTTATGGGGAAAAAGCTTAAGGCTGAGCTGGATGATCAATGGTAGGACCACGGCAGGAAGCTGAACAAAAAGCAAGAATAACAAAAATAACGTGAAACAGTAAAAATCACCTTAGTTTGTATCAAGTAATGTCCTGTTGTTAAGAAGGTCAGTGTAAGATGAAGGAGATCCAGTGTCCTGAACAAGGGGAAGAGAACATTCCTGCAAAACCTGTACTGGTTGGAGTGCCTGGGATAAGTAGTGCAGTGTACTCTAATGAGACTGGATCTGCTCTGGCTTAACTTCCTTCTCCCCTTGCTGAAGCTGAATGATGAGGCTTTGCTGGAGCAGTAGAAAAATCTTCAGTCAAGACTGGAAGATGCTCTTCAGAAGATGAAACCAGGAAAAAGACTTGGTCTTGCAGTAGTTCTGTCATACAATAAACATTCCCTGCTTCTCATGCACAAGAACTACCTTCCTCACCAAATGGATTTAGACACTGGCAAGGACTGTGCTTTCTGTATTCCCTTAGAGTAGTTTTCATAAAAATTATATTTGTGTCCTCTTTGAGGACAGGAAGGCGCACTTTGCATTGATGGGAGAGGCCCTCTCAGTTCTACTTTGCTTTGAGGCAGTGTTTCCTCTCATATGGAGTCTGATGTCTGTGGGTGACTATTCTGTAACACCTTGCTGAAAACAAATGGTAGAGATCTTCTTAGGTTCCAGGGCAAGCTGTTCTCTGAATAATTTTCTGAGGAACTGGGAGCTTCAGTGCATCAGGGATAGCCCATTTAACTGGGGGGTTTCCCTGTTACAGTTTGGATTTGGGAGCAGCCTGGAGCAAGACCCTCATGTCTAGCAGTGCTTTCTCAAGGTAATGTGCCATGCGGGCTGCGTTTGTGTCAGCACAGCTGTTGAAGGCTGAAATTGCAAAGTTGATGTGCTCCTCCATGGGGTTGTAACACACTCCATAGCCATCTGGAACCACGGGACCAAAACACATCACACAGTCTGTCTTGGCTGGGACCTGTGGAGACAATGTGATTAAACCCTTCTGACCAGTCAGAGAAAAATGAAAACATCAAATGGAAATGGCTCTGTCAACAGAGGAAACTCATCTCATTAAACTGCTCTGGAAGGGCCTTTGCTCACCCTCACCTCCCACCTCATGTGCTGGATCCTACCATTTAGCAGCAATGTGTTTTCCTCTGCATTAACACAGGAGTGCTTCTCCCCAGGGTAAGCTTGTAGTAAGTCACAAGTAGAACTGTTCAGTAAGAATCAGAGCACAGTACTTAACACAAAGCTCTTCTGGCTGCTGACTTCATTGACACCACTTCAATTTAGACACCAAACACTCTTGGTGATCTTGGCTTTGGTTATGTTAGTGTTTTACATGTCTGTGAGAGACTGTGGCATGTGTAAGATCAGATCTGTAGCTCTGTGGGATTGACAGCCAGCTTAGAAATTTCTGACCCAATGTAGATGAGTTTCTAACAAAAAGGAACTGAAGAGAAACATGGAGAAGGAAGGCATGATAAGGAACAGAGAGTGCTTTTGGCTCAGATGAGTTGTACCTGGCTGGTTGAGAGGTTGAAGTGCATTGCAACAGCATAGGCTGTGTCCATGAAGAGCTCGGGCATGCTGACCAGGTCCTCGATGGCCTGCAGCTTCAGCCCCAAGAGGTGCCGGTCTATTGCATTGCCCCGTATGGCCTGCAGGAAAGCAAGGATGGACACGTGAAAGCCAGGCCAGCAGCAAGTGAGCTAAACTATTTCTCTGGGTTAAAGAAAACACTTCTAAAAAGTCTCTAAATGCTTGAAGTTAGAACGAAATTAGACGTTGCCTTTAAGACCAATAATCTTTGTAAGGACTGTGAAATTAAACACACCAGTGCCAACAACCTTACAGTTCCTGCCCATTTTGAAGTTAGAAGGAAACTAGACGTTGCCTTTAAGACCAATAATCTTCTTTGTAAGGACTGTGAAATTAAACACACCAGTGCCAACAACCTTACAGTTCCTGCCCATGGACTCCCTCTGGTTTAAGGGCTCCTTGAGCAACTTCGGTGTTTATCAGCAACAATGATGGTAAGAAATGAAGCTATTGTAATACTTGATTCTCTCCTTTAGGTCAGTCACAAGGGACACTTAACACACCAGCTAGAGAGGATTAAGTCTGTGGCTTTAGAGCACTGCCAGAATCAGCAACACTGATGCAACACTGATGGCCACACTGCTGTGTCAGGAGCAAAAGATGTTCAGGTCTTGTCTTTCCCCAGAACCCTCAATTACTGGGTAAACTCCCAAGCCTGTCTGCATAAAGGACACTCACCATGTCTGTGTATTCCCTGTGGGCCTGTGTGGCTCTCCTCAGCAAGTCTGCTTTCTCCTGGTCCTGAGAACACACAAATCTGTTTTAGTTTTTCTGCAGAATGGAGAACCTCATTTTGGTTGTTCTCTAGGATGGAGGACATTTCTGCTTTATGTGTTTGTATGAAACTCATTTAAATTTACTAGATTTAATTTTTACGTCATTTTGTTTGGCAGCATTACTTCATTCTGAACAGAGTTCATCCATCAGTAGCAGAACTCAGTTTGAGTAGCTGAACAGCCTTACAAAGGACTTTCTGGTGGGCTCAGAAACATCCACATGTTGTTTCCCAGGCTTTCAGTACATATGATAGAGAAATCAAATCAAACCCCTGATGTGAAGATAGTGCAAGCTATGGTTTAGCTCAGAATGGGGTGCAGTCCTTAGCTGAAACCAGGTGACAAGGGGTTGGCCAAATAAACAGCTTTTCTCTTTTCTGGATTCCTCTTACTCCACTTCTTTGAGATCCTCACCGATTTGTCAGGGCTGTCCATGGACTGCACAAACTTGAGGGAGTCCACGGAGGTGGAGCGGATGGTGTCGGTGCGGCCCAGGCGGAACATCCTCAGTGACGCGCTCTCGTACGTGGCACAGGCGCGGCCGTACATCCTGGCACAGGGAGGAGACAGCCACAGGTGAGTCTGCCCTGGGAGAGCCTTATCTGTGCCAGCTTTATCAAGCTCACATGTTTGAGTCTGAGGCTGAGGAATGACCTATGCATGGTCTTACCTGTAGTATGCCAGCTGCAAGGCCAGCTGGATGAAAGCATCTGGGCTTATCTTCTCTGACTTGGGAAATCCTTTCCCAAATTGATGAAAGACCATGACTTTGATATCCAGATCGTCAACCATTCTACAAGGAAAGAAAGAGGAACTGTTCCTCTGTTGCTCGGTCTTGTAACACAGTGGAATGGATTTGCTTTCACAAGGCTCAGAGGGAACAGGCCATCTGGATTCTGACCTATGCAGGGACAGAGTGTTCCAGCACACACAGATCTCTTTGGGCAGCACCACAGAAGTAAGAATTTTTGGCCACTGCTGAAAATCTTCACCAGGTTAGATGGTCATGTGTGTGTTTATGCTCCAGTATTCTTGACTGGATCCAGTAAAGCCTTGCTCTTTCTTAGCAAATGGGATGAATCAGTAATAACCCTTTTCTAGCACCTGTGACCTTATTCCTGGCAGTGCTTTTCAGCTCAGCTCAATGCTGTTGAGCCCAGAAGTCACTGGGAAAACTCACTGCCTGCAGTGGGGAAAGTCTCATTAAATCACTGACAGGCTCCAAAGGGGGACAAGAATTACTCCCTCAGTCACCCACCCACTTCTCCATACTCACATGTTGAGGTTTTGCTTTGCCTTCTCTATGTCATTCTTGATTTCCGGGGTGATGTTAAACCGCAGCTTTTTGGGCATTGGCAGATGAACTGTAGGCGATTTGCCCGTCTCGGGTTTCTTCCTGCACAGAGAAATGGTTCTGTTTGACCAGACCTTTGGCATGAGGCTCAGCTAGGAATGCCACAGCCTGGATAGAAACGCACAGGAGACCTTCCCTAACACCTTGTGACACTGGTCACAGCCTGACAGACCCCTCAGAGTGCCAATAAGGGATCTCCAGTGCCAGGGAAAAGCAGGGGCAGGACTCACGTGAACTCCACGATGTGATCCAGAAGAGCAACGATGGGTGGGCCTTCAGAGGGAGCATGCTCATATACCAGACCACAGGAGCCATCTTCAGCAACGATGAACTGGGAGAGAAGCATGAGAGGACAGTGTTGAAGACAGGCAGTGTGAGAGACAGAAGATACCCAGAGAGACCTCATTGTCTCCCTGTCTGTATCAGAGCCTGTCCTTGCACACTGAGAGGTCTCTTTTAGCAGCACAGCACTGGAATCCTTTCAGCAGGTGCAGAAGATTTGAGAGCACTGTTACAGTTCTGCAGAATTCCCTGGAAAAGGGTGTGCCTGACATATTGGTGTGCTCAGTGCTTTGACCATACAGAGAGGCTCAGTGGTTCTGGTTTACTGAGATGCACCCACAGTACAGGAATAACATTGCCACATGCTGGCTTACCCTTACTTTTCAATCAGCTGGAACATCTAAACTTTATCCCCTTGGTGAAGAGTTCCAAAGAGGAACAAAACAACTGAAAACACTGAACAGTTTACCAGGTATGAGAAGAGTCCCTAAAGCACCATTGCTACAATGCACAAGCCAGGATATACCAACTAATGAGGGAAAAACCTCCAACAGCAGCTGCTGTTGAAGGATCTTGACAAGACTGAATGGAGAAGAGATCAGAGGGATGCTGTAGGATGGCAGTGCATGTTTCAAAAAACTAAACAAAATGCCATTGGGCAGCTTCTGGCAGAACCAGGAAAAGTGACAAGCCTGGAGGAGATCCAAGGAACAGACCTCCCATCGTTTGGGCTGCCTCTGAGCAGATGAGGCATTGTTGTCCGCAGGCAGAAAATTGATTTATAAGGAACACAAAGACCTGCCGCACTGAATAAACGTGGGTAGAGGCAGAAAAGAAACAAGTCCCAGAGGCAGAAAAGAAACAAGTCCCTGAGGCAGCAACAAATGCTGGTGACTGCAGGGGGAACCACAGGATCTCACACCGTCAGCCACCACTCCTCGTCTCCCTTGTTTTTCCACTCTCTTGACATGAGGACCTTTGCTGCAAAAGGTTCCTGGGATTTTCTGGATTTTTGTAATCTCAGGACAACACCTCCAGAGCCCCCTCTTCAGCACCTTTAGAGCACCATTGTTACCTGCAGGGTTTTGTCGAACCATCGGTTGCCGCTGTTGAGGCGGCTGCCGCCGCCGTGCAGCATCTGCGCGGCCACGCGGCTCTTGTAGATGTCCTCGGACACGCGGGGCATGGGGGCATCCAGGCACACCGTGCAGATGCTCTTCTCAATGGCACGCACGGACTCCTTGTTGGTCTTATCTGGGACAGAAATGAACCAGGAGTAAGGGGGTTGTGTCATTGGAAGGAGAGAAATTTGAAAGACGCAGTGTTGGGTTCCTGCTGTACCTCAGTGGGGGTGTACACAGCTATTAAAATTGCAGCCAGCTAGGTTGTTACAGGTGTGAAGATTCACCCTCCTGTTTCACTATTCTTACATCCTACTATTTGCAAGGCAACAAACTCTGGGATTTCAGTAAACTTCACACTTGGAACGTGTACCTCCCAACCCAAAAATTACAGCAGATTGCAATGATTGCTTCTTTAAGGTGGAAGGCTCCTGTTATCTGTCCAAAACAAGCTTCTACAAGAAAGAACTGAGCAGAGCACAGTGGAGAGGTTTGCTATGCAAGGATCTGCAGTGTTTGTTAGCACATGTGTGTTACAGACCTTTCAGGAGGTTGTTGTAGGCTTTTGCCCAGCTGTTTCGGTGGTTGGTGGTGAGGATCCCAATAGGTTCTTTGTTTGTTTGGAGGGAGGTGTTCCAAATCTTCTCCAGCTGAATGAAGAGCTGGTCAGCAGTAAGGGGAGATCCATCACTGTTGTAAACATCCAGCTCAAAGAACTGAAAGTGAGAAGAGTGGACAAGGACACAGACAGACAGTGAGAGAAGATAACTGTCTAGCCCCAGAAACTGGCAACAGCTACTTTGAGAAGGTAAGGCCTGGCTGAAGAACTCAGCTTGCCAGACTTTTGAAGGATGCTCAGAATTGAGAGACCCAAGTCCAGCTTCCTTTGCAGGGCATAAATATAGCCCTGGTTTTATGAAGCCATGGTAACAAGGACCAAGGAGGAATTCCTGTTTCTGAGACTAAGCTGCAGTGGGAAGCTTTTGTTATCCAATTTTCACTTTCAGTTTCCAGCTGCAGACATGGTCTCTGGGCTTTGAGAGACAGGAATTACAGGGACAAGAAACAGAGGAACACAGTATTTTTCTGCCTCTAGTCTGTTGCTTACACGTGGCAATTCTGCTGCTGGCCAAAGGGGATAAAGGGAGCAGGAACATATCCCTAGTGAGAAAAACCTTGTGGCCAGAGACTGTTATTCCCTTTCCTCTGGATAACAGCCAGCAAAAGGGACACCTGCACTTCAACAAACCTTGAAAGCCCAGCAGTTGCCTTACCTGGAAGTTGTGAACAACTGTGATGTGTCTGGACTGCTTTTTGCCTTTGGCGTAGTTGACGATGGAGTCGCGCTTGGGCCCGGGAATGCGGCAGGATGAGAGGATCTGGTAGTACTGGTTCATGCAGAGGGGCTTCCCACCCATGTACTCCACGGGAAGGGTCTCACTGGACACACAGCAAGGTAAGGAGGAAGGAGAGAGAGAGATCAGATCAGTGTGAGCAGGCCTGTGCTTCCACACAGGCCACATGCTCTGCCCTGCACCTGCACTCCCTCCCTCCCTCTGGCAAAACCTAAAGGTGGCATAAAAAGGGGCTGTCCTTCCCCATTCCTAGCAGCTTTCTTAGTACAGGCTACAAAAAAAATGTCTGTTTGCTGGCCTTTCAGTTGGGAAGGGAAAAAACACTGTCCTTTCTTTGACACCAGAGAATCAGGTCTCTGGACGTACTCAATGGCTGTAGTTCTGAGTGATGAGTGTCTGATGTGCTGATAATGATTCATGAACTAGGCAGGGGCTCAATCACTTGTTTCTGCAGTAATATTCCAACTACCCTGAACTTTGTCTGACTGCTGGTGATGGTAAACATATTTTTGGACTTGAAATAAGGTGTGTCAGCAGCAGAGATTTGCTGGTGACTAAAAGAAAAAGGGTAAGGGAGGAACAAACTTCTCTAGAGCTCATCCCATCTAGCTGGGAGGTGAGAAACACCAGGAACCCAATGTTAGAGACTGAAATTCCTGCTGCCTGAGCTGTAGCTTGTCCTGTGAGCAAACAGAAGTGCAGAGCTCCGTGAGACTGTCAGTCGTGCTCGCTCCCTACAAGCATGTTCCCATGCCAATGAAAGCATTAAGGTAAACAAAGAACATGAAGGCAGAAAAGTAAGTTTGCTTTTTTCCACTGGAGGGGACTGGGGATTACAGTATCTCTTTCCAAATCTGTGCTGTCATCTCTGGCCTTTCTACGTGGGAGATTTATGGACAAGGCTCAGCCTCTCTGTGACGTTAAAGAAGGTGTGAGCTCTCAGGAGGGTCAGTAACTCACTTGTCAATCATGGTCTTGAAATCCAGGATACCCTCGATCAGCTTGGCAGCAAACCTGGAAAAATACCAAATGTAACAAGCTGAGATCAAGCACAGATGTTTCTGGGGCTGAGGGACGAGCTGAGGAGGATTAGCAGAGCTGTTCTCTACTCCTCAGAAAGCTCAGCCTTTCTGCCAAGTCCCTGTTGTGCCCATCTCTGGTTCACTGACACAGCCATTCTGGGCTGTGATTTGAGACTGCTGGATAGTCCTACTGTGTGGCACTTTCTTTTTTTGGGTGTCTTACTACACAGCCAAGGAACTCTGGACAGCTTTCAAGAAAGAAGAACTCAGTCATGCATTAATGACCCTCTAATAGCAGTGATTGCTACTGATGTGTTACGATTTTATCACATCTGACTTCTGATTCTCAGCATTAAAGCAGCACCAAGAGAAGGATTTCTGCCCTTTCCTGGCTAGGGGCCACCTTGGAGTGTCAAGCCAAGATGCAGCTGTTTCTCCCTGCATCTAAGACACCACTGGTGACTGAGTTCCTACTCCAGTGAACATCCTGCTGCTAACAACTCTGGAGAACTTCCTGTGGCACTGAGGGCTTGGAAACAAAGCAGATGTGCTGCATGTGGACACTGAGGTGTTGTGTTTACCAGGATCAGTGTAAAAGTGCCAATGCCAGCTCCCAGCAGGGCTGTCACATGCCACATCAAGCTGCTTAGCTAGAAGTGACCTTCTCTTAGCTAGATTGGCCTTCTCTGACATGGGAGCTCCCACCTGTCCCTGAAGGAAGGAGGCAGGAGGTCACTGGGACAGGAGGTGGTGTTGTTGGCTGAGTGACATGGTGCCAACATTTGGCATTTGCAGGCAGTATCCTTTAGGTTGGCTCAGCCTGCCCATTCCTAGGAAAGATCAAAGGACACAACTCCAAGAGCCTGACGGTTCTGTGAAAAGAGACATTCTGCAAAGTAGTTTTCAATTAAAATTCCTCAGCCTTACTGCAAAACATGAGGGAAACACTAGTAAGAGTGTCTGTGTTCCTTTCCAGAGAATTAACAGCCCAGAAGCAAAGTTTGGGCTTGAGGAGATGGGAGAGGTTGGCTGACTTTTTTCAGCCAGCAGTTTTGCCAGGTTAAGGAGTAAAACACCACTTTCAAAATTTGCCTTTTGCTTTTGGAAGCTTTAATTTCAAGCTGCAATGTCACTTCTTTGTGCAGCCACAAACTACCCACGCACAGGAGCCCACCTTATGCAGCTGCTCAATTCCACTGGTTGGGAATGTATTGCAGCTCTCCAGATTATTTGGAAAACTTAGGAGTGAATAATATGACAGGGAGCTTTCAAGACATTTGTGTACTCTTGCACTGTTGTGAGGCTAATCCTCTGCTCAGGTGTATCGAGGGGTGGGAGGAGGATTTGTTCCCAGCCTCATTGATCCCCTGGCTGGTACTTTAGATCTGCCAGGGCAGTGCTGACTGGTAACTGTGGCAAAGGTACCTGTGTAAAGGTCAGTGCTGAAGTTTTGCAGATGGATTCAACACACTGCTAGTGGTGGTTAAAAATTAAAGGGAGCCCATGAGGAAAAGAGGGCATGGCAGGGTCTGATTGCAAGGACAAGCCTGGAGTGGGAAGGCTGGTCACTGTGTTTTCCCAAACTATGAATCACAACAGGGGACAGTCTCTGTCAGGCTCCCCCATCCCTATAAACTAGCAAACTTCAGAGGCATTTCTGGGTGATCTCCTTTACATGCCTGGGCTACTTTCTGCCTCCTTCAACTGCACACACAATCACAGTGCCTCCAACACATCCTCACAATGTCTTCAGCCAATGATGGGACTGTTTCACAGAGAAGATCTGTGCTTGAGCAAAGACCTAAATGTAGTTTCTCAGTCCCTGTGTAATACCTGAACCACTAGACTCTCTTTTTCTCCCCTGATGAAACATTTAGTCTGGTGCAACCAGGAGTTTCCTTACAGCCTGGCAGCCTTGCCCTTACAGCAACGACAGCTCAGACCTGGGGACCACATTGCTCATTCCCAATCTGCCTTAATACCCTCATCCCTGTTGAGCACAGAAAGCTCATCCCACCTATAACCCGAGGGAAGGTAGAAAAGGATTTTACCTGAGCTGACCTTGTCGATCCAGAAAATCCTGCTTAGGTAAAACCACACCTGGGCTGGAGTGGACCACAACTGGCAAGCGATATTCCAGGTAAGCTGTCTTCAGCCACCAGTCTGAGAGCTGGGATGCAAAAAGAAAACATGCAGGGAGCTGCTGCAATTGTCCAACCCAATCCTGGCTGATGGGTCTCAGCATCCTGCCCCCAGTTCCATCCCACATTTTGCAAACAAAGTGTTTTGGGGTTTGTACTATGCAGGTGGAAGGGGAAAGGAGGATTTGAGCAAGGCATGGGTGGCTTTTGGTGCAGGCCTTGAGCAGAGGGTTTACTTCAACTTGATGCTGAAAGTATCAAGCCTTCAGCAGCCAGAGGCAGGGCCAGTGACTCCCTGTTCTGCCACAATCTCTCTGCTCACCCAAGTCCTGGTGAGGAGTTTGCACAGCTTGGGGAGATCAGCAGCACAGTGGTCAGGAAGGTGATGTCCTTAAAACACAGGTGCCAGCGGCTGCAGCCAGGACAGGGACGAGATGCACATCAGCCCTCCACCCTCCCTAACCAGAGCTGGGGCCAGAGCCCTGACCTACCCAGTTCTCTGTTTTCCTGGCTCTTCTCTCCAGGCCCTTCTGCAGCCTCTCCCCGACGCCCCCCGGCTTGCGGAACTCGGCCACCAGCCGCTCGGTGTGGCTCAGCTCCTCGGGGCTGACGATGGGCTGCAGGGCCAGCAGGTACCGGTCCAGGGTCTGCTGCAGCGGCGGCACGGGCAGCTGGGGCAGCGCCTCCTGGTGCAGCTGCAGTCTGCCCGTGATCTTCCTCAGAGCTGCCTGCTTCAGCAGGCCGCAGGGCCTGGCCTGCAAAGCACAGAGCAAATGTCGAGACAAAGCTTCCCCCCGGGGAGCAGAGAACCTGGGTCTGGGAGTCTCCATCCCAGCCTCTCAGCAGAGCACGGCTGGGTGCTGGAGAGGGTGCAGGACATCCAGGAAAGCCGTGGAAGAGAAACTCCATCTGCAAGATACCTATTCTCAGCTCCTCAGGGAAAATGCTGCTGGGATAATGACACATCTCCCCACCCTGTGGACACCTTCCAGCTGAGAGTCTCCAAGTGATGGACAAAGTCAAACCCTTCCATCCCACGGTAAGTGGGAAGGAATTTGTGAAAAAAATAATAATCTTATATACTATCAGAAACTTTCATTATTCCTTACAAAAGCATGACTAAAAAAAGCAGAACCCTTGTGCCAAACTGAACTACCCTTCTGGCTTTGAGGAGGCAGAATTTAGCTAAGTTTGGGATAGGATTAAAATGCCTCTTCTCTGTCTATTCAGGAAACTCTGGGTGATGCCAAAAGGCTCCTGCGATCCAACTGGGTCATGTGGGAGCAAAAGCACCAACCACTTCCCTGCCTGGAAAAACATAACGGAGCAAACCCAAGTGCTCACCAGGAAATCAACTCACCAGTTTTCCCCAAAAAGAATAACAACATCCTTTTGGATGAACGGGGTTGGACATTCTTCAGCTTGAAGATGTTTCAATAGTACTCTCAAGGTTTCCACTTCCTCTACACCTCCCTCTCCCATGGATGTACTGAATCAGACACTCCTGCAGGACTCTGGACTTTGCATTGTCAGTGTACTGAGAATGCAAAGCCACTGAGAACATTCCCTTTGACTTCCAAAGCAGTGAGAAAATAACTGTCCCCACACCTCCTCCCGGCAGTTAAGGACAGAGAAGAAAGAGCTAATCTACAAGGTGACAAAGCCCCCTAAAAACTGCCCTGGTTTTGGGCAGCAGGGTCTTTGTGGGACCTTTGTGAGAAGAGCTGTGAAAGGTTTGGAGAAGGAATGAGAAAAACAACAGGAGAAGAAATTACTGAAGCATAAAAGAAGAGTGGACTGAGAGGAAAAGAAAGGTGTTGATCACAGCAGCTTGGGCATACTGTACCTTCTGTGCTTGCTTCTGCTTCCTATCCATGGCTGGTAGGACAGAAGAGACCGTAAAGCTCTCCCTCGGCCTGTCTGGGTCTCCTCTTCCCCCTGACAATGTGCTGCCCATGCAGGGCGTCACCTCATTAGCCAACTGCCACATGACTGCTCCGATCAGAGGGCTCCAGGGCTGGCACGGCCCGGCAGGGGACAGCAATTATCGCATCACGGGATTGCGACAGCTGCCCTGAAGGTGCCCACCGGGCAGCTGATCAATACCTGGCTGCAGCCTGCTCTGAGCAAGATCTGGGGCAGAAGTGGGGATGTTGTGCCTTCAGCCTTTGCCTGGACCATGGAACTGCTGTGGCTTTTGGGAGAGATGCCTGGACACAAGGCAGGAGAGACCCCAGTTTATGTCCTGGAGGTGGCACCTTAACTGCCCTCACTCCCCATGCACGTGTGGTCATTATTGCAAGCTGAGACTCTGGGGAGTTCTGGGTTGTCAACTCTTAAAAAAAACCCCAAAACCTAACAAAAAGTATCTCCATAGCAGGGCAATCAGAGTGCCACGCAGTCACAAGGAACATCAACACCTCCTTCATGTTTGTCCAATGAACTGAGGGGCAGAAAGCACAGTCTGCATAGCCTGAATAGAGTATGATGATGCCAAAGAAACAGCTGCAGATTTTCCACGGGGTAACAATGAAAACCCCAAAACAAACCCATGGATGCCACTGTCTGTTAAAACGTGGAATGCATTTGTTATGTTCCCTCTTCTCTGTGCCCTGCTTGTTTGGTCTGGGGTTAAACTGAAGGATTTGGTGGGAGATGATAGAACAGTGATCAGAGCTGAGGGGGCAGCTGGCAGCAAACAGAGGGAACAGCCCAACCCTCGCCACAAGCAGCAGGAAAAGGAACACCAGTGGAGCAGGGTGTGCAGACTGGGCCAGCCTGTGGGCTGGCATCGCTGCTGAGCCACCTTCCAACACAGCCAAGAACCTTTTCCAGAGCCTGCAAAGCTGGTGGGAAAGGAGATCCACCTGCTGGGGGGCTAAAGGAATTTCCTAGCTGATTCTTAGCACAGCCACAGAATTGAGTGCCAGGATGTCAGAGGTTTGTCTTTTATTTTTAAATCATAATCTGGAGTGCCCGTTAAGCCCAGAGACAACTGGCTGCCCTGCCTGGTCCCTCATAACTGTGAGTGGATCCACACTGTGGCTGCTGTTCTGCTGCTCTGTCTCCTCCTGTCAGGACCCAAGAGGGACTGCGGGGAGCAGCTCCCGAGCCTGGCAGGCTCTGACAGCTCTGCCATCTGCCTGGGCTTCCCCAGCCCCTCCCTGTCCAGCAGCCACCTTCCTGCTGTCCAGCCCAACTGGACATCTCAGTACACGACAAGGCACCAGTGGAGAGGGTCCAGAGGAGGACGTAAAGACAATTAAGGGACTTGAGTATCTCTCGTACGAGGAGAGTGAGAGACTGTGAGTTCATCCTGTTTAATCTGAAGAGGAGGAGGCTGACAGGGAATCTCAACAATCCATATAAATATCACCAAGGTGGGCGTCACGAGGGTGGTGCCAGACTCTTCAGTGGCGCAGTGACAGGAGAGGAAGCAATGGCCACAAAGCAAAACACGAGAAGCCTGCCCTCAACATGAGGAATAACTTTTTTTACACTGAGGATGGCACAGCACTGTGCCCTAGCGCCTGCCCAGGGATGTGTGCAGTCTGTCTCTCTGGACACGTTCCTGTGTCACCCGCCCCAGGTGGCCCTTTGCTGGCAGGGGGGTTGGACAGGGTGATCTCCAGAGCTCCAGCCCTGACAGCTCTGGGACTGTCACCGCACAGCTCCACGGTGCAGCTGCCGTCAGGCACGGGAAGAGACCCGCGGGCCTGGGGGGCTGACTTGGGCAGTGTCCCTGCCCGCTCCCGGGGGAGGTGGCACCGAGCCCATCCAGCGCACGGCCCTGGCCGGGGACCCGGCTTGTGCTCCGGGCCGGAGCCGACAGCGGCACTGCCGGGAGCCGCCGCCTGCGCTAGCCCGCTCAAGGCCCCGCACCGAGCCGGGCTCGCCGCCCGCCCGCTCCGTCCCCTGGCGCCCCGCGCCCTCCCGGTGCCGCTCTTACCGCAGCCCTGGCCGCCAAGGCGAGCATGGCCCCGCCGCGCGGGCCCGGGCCCGCCGCAAGGACACCGCGGCCGCCGCCGCCCCGGGGCGGGGCCGCCCCGCCGCCATCTTGGAGTGGGGCGAAGCCCGCCCGGCCATCTTTGAGAAAGGCAGAGGCACGCTCTGAGCGGAAGGAGCGCGGTGGGCGTCCTGCGGACCCTCTCCCCGCTGCCTTGTCCGGGAGATGGTGAGGGGGGTCCCGTCTCTCGCCCCTCCACTGCCCTCCGCGCACACCCGGTGTGGGCAGGGAGGGCCGCGCCCTGCACAAACATGGCGGCGTGAGCACGACGGTGGCCGGCAGGGGCCGCTCCGCGGTGTGACAGCCGCGGGAGCAGCAGGGCCGGGCGGCGTGCCCTGCTCAAAGATGGCCGCCGGCGGCTTCGGCGTGCGCGGAGGTGGGAGGTGAGGGGCGGCCGGGCCGCGCTGCGGGAAGATGGCAGAGAGCGAGCGGCGGACAGGTGAGGGGCGGCCGGGGAGCTCTGGGAGCCAGCGGGTGTGGGCTGCGCTCGGGGCCGGGCAGCGCCGGTGCAGGGCCCCACGGTCCGGGGGTGCCGGGCCGAGGGCGCCGGGCCGGGGCGCGGGGGGCGGTGGCAGCAGCGCCCGGCCCAGGGAGGGTGAGGAAGGGGGAGATTTGCTGAGGGTGTGAGGGACCTGAGTGTTCGCACCAGCCCAGGGCGAGGTCGGGGGTCGGGACTGAGCCTCCGGATCGCGGATCCCTGTGACCCCCAGGCCGGTTTTGTGCCCGGCTCTCGTGCGGAGCCTTTGCCACCCCTCCTCGCACCGTGACACCAGCCTGGCGGTGCCTCCTCTGCCCAAGCTGCTTCTCCTCATAGAGCTGACCCGCCGTGCCAGCTTGGACTCCTGTGTACTCATCCCTGAGTCCTGTAACCCCTGCAGCCCTCACTCTTTCCTTCCTTGACTTTTCCTGGTCTCCTCACCGAGAGAAATTGCACAAAGTGTGGATCAGAAGCAGTGATGGCTGAGAAACAAACACAGAGAGAGGGAAGGAGTTATGTGAATGGCAAACACCAGATCAGGGCACTGCCCTGGCATTTATGTGTTACCTGTACTGATGGACACATCAGTGTTTGCCTTTTCACTTCACTGCTTGGGAGGTTTTCATGTTATAAACTCTTAAAAGCAGGGCTCCACTGCTGTGGTGCCATTCGCTGTGAGTTGTGTGCTGAATTTTCAGAAGAGAGACACACGTGTCTTTAATTTAAATTCATCACATGTTGTCCCTCTCATCCTCTTACCTGGAAGTTTTGCTGTAACTTCTGCAGGAACGAACCGAACATTGCAGCATTCAGGGCAGGAGATGAGGCTGAATTTGTTCTGTGCCTGGGCAGTGTGAAAGGCAGAGAAGTCAAATGACTCTCAAAGGTTGTATGACAAATCTACAGCGGACTCTGTGTGGTTCCTGGGACTTTGGATCCCTTTTAATCTGACCTGCCTGCTAGAGGGAATTGTGGAAAAGGCTGCTGATGTTTCTGGATGGTGTTTCCTATGTAAATGCAGATGATGATATTTTAACGAGTTGGAGTTGGTGTGCCTGAACTGGCTGGAGTGTGTCAGGGCAGCTGGTGCTGCACAAGTGCCTGCAGATTTTCTGGGTTTAAAAAGGTGAGCTGAGTGACTCTGACAGAATTCATAAATTGACATTAGTGCCCAGGTGCCTTGGCAGTGCTGTCTGCACTGCCTCTTCTATTAAAAGTTGGACTTACAGGAGCACAATACAAATTACTTTAAATCTCCTGGAACTTTTCTGGTTCTGCAGGTTGGGCCCTGGGTTCACATGCTGGGGAAAAGATCCCCTCTAACTCATTAGCAACTCACATTTGCTTTAAATATTGCATCTTAGGCTCTGAGAGGGCTTTGAAATTAAATGATCTTCACAGCTTCCAGCTGGAAGAGGCTGTGTCCCATCATCCCCCAAGTCCTGGTGCTGCCTGGACCAGGGCTGTGGCCCTGGGCTGCCTTTATTACACTGATCCAGCTTGTCCATGCAGGAATTATCCTTTCTAGAGGAGTGAAGGTCAGGCTTAACACTTTAAACCAAGGCAGAGTTAGTTTGTAGGAGGGCTCAGTGCTTCAGCATGACCTGAGGCTTGGCTGCACTAGACAGAAATAATTAAACTGGCTGGATGTTGCTTTTGTTATCTCCTGCACTGTCTGAAGGGGAAATGCATCTTTAACAATGAAAACAGACATAATGCTTCTGTCTGAAGGCTTGCAGTGTCGTTAGGAGGATGTTGGTGAGGAGGACTTGGTGAGATTACAGCCCAGCTGGGATGGATTTATGTGCTTTGTATCTCCTGAGAAATAAAACTGCTTTCTAAGTAAGAAAAATAGAGGATTTCTCCTTCCCCAGTGCCTCTGTTTTATCTCTTTTTTTGCATCTCCCAGGCACCTCTGAGGAGGTGGCTCCTCCTGTCCAGCAATGCTTCATGGTCCCCAAAAAGGAGATAAATGTGGTTTCTGACATGGCCAAGTGGAAGCGATCTCAGGTATGGCTCTGGGGACAGGGAATACTGGGAAATGCTGCTGATCTTTTGGTGGCAGTCAGCTATGGTCTGGGAACAGCCAGGAAGTACAGGAGGCTTGGGCAGAGAATGGGAAGTAATTGAATTTGTGTTTTAAAGAAGAAGAGTTGGTGCTTGTTTGTAGGAAAATGACTTGGCAGTAATGGTTACTGCTTCCTCCCAACAAGCTGGATGAGAAGCTGGTGACTGTTTCATCCTGCCTGGCCTGTGCTTTATAACCAAACTGGATTTACAGCCCTGATTGAGCTCACCTTAAACATGGTTCTGCTGCCTGGCCCTGGTAGCACTAGCCTGGGTTGGTTCCTTCCCACTGTGCTGTTCTGGAAAGGACTCTAGAGCTGAGCCCTTCAATTTCCTGGATAATTTTTGTTTACAGCCTGTGTGGAGCTGGTGGAACAAGCAGGTTCTGCCTTTGAGGGATTGGGGTGTTGGCCCAGACTTGTCCCACCTCTTAGGGGCAAATTCTTGCTTGATGACTGATGAGAGATGTCTTGAGAGAAACTGAGGTTATAGCCAGGTACCTCTGGGTGCAGCTTCCAGTTTCAGTCTCCTGGGTTTAAGGACTTGATCCTGGTCAGGATTTTGAGGCAGGTTAGGGAGAAGTGACAGTGTGGAGCTGCACTAGAGAGGATGATTCCAAAGCAGCAAATCTAAAGAGAAGGAGTGAGGAGCCTGGGCTGTCTCCCACTTCCCTTTTGTGAGCACAGGGAAGAGTCACAGGGAGAAAGGGAAGGTAACAGCACAGGTCTGGCAGGAGCAGTGCAGAGCACGATGCCTGGGCACAGCTGAGACTCTGCAGAACTGAGGAGTTTCAATTTGACCTGATGGGAGCTGAGGGAATGATTTTGGGGTCAGTGTGAGCATTTTTAGGATTCTCCTTTCTGTAATTTTCGCAGCAATGCAATCACCACCTGCCTCCTGCTTCTGGGACTGCCAAAAAGAGCAGTAATTTCACAGCAAGCCCTGCAGCCCCGGGTGTCTCCAAGGAAGCAGTGTTGGGTGTTGGGAGAGGTTCCCTTGGGATGCTCCTGTGCTGTGTTTTGTGCTCTGACAGACCCTGGGCTCTCCCTAAAGCTCTGCCCTCTTGGTGTTTCCACAGGCGTATGCAGACTACATGGGCTTCATCCTCACTCTGAATGAAGGTGTCAGGGGCAAGAAGCTGACCTGTGAATACAAAGTTTCAGAGGTAGGACAAGAGTTTGGATCCCCTTGTTACTTCTTTCCTGCCCTTTTTTTTTTTTTTTTTTTTGCCTCTACAGTATTTTCTGGAAGAAGCTGACCTGTGAATACAAAGTTTCAGAGGTAGGACAAGAGTTTAGATCCCCTTGTTACTTCTTTCCTGCCTTTTTTTTTTTTTTTGCCTCTACAGTATTTTCTGGATGAGGAATGAACTAGTAACTTACTTGGGAGCAAGGGAGATTGAATGTGTGTTGGGCTATGGTTGGGGTTGCAAATATCAGGGTGCCATCCTCCCCTCAGGATGCAGAGAGTTTGGATGTGCTGGGTGTATGGGAAATTAAGCAAGTGGGCAGAAGCAGAAGTGATGCTTTGAAGATGTGATATTCCCTCCTGGCTGCAGGCAAAAGGCTGGGATGTCTGTACCATTCCTGTTCCCCAAGTGGTTTTTCTGTAGGAAAATCCGTGGGCAAACCACTTCTCTCCCTGTCCCTTCTCAATGCTCAGGCTGTGTTAATTGCACCCATCTCCTCAGCCCAGGCTGTGGCCAAGTTGTGCAAGCTCTGGTTGGACAGTTGTGACCTCAGGGTGTGTCACTGGCTGTGCCTGCCTTGCCCAGGGTCCTGCTGAGAGTCCTGGGGCCTGCAGAGCTCGCAGGGATGCTGGGCTGGGCTGGGGGGTTTAACCTGTGGGGCAGGATTGCCCCTTCCAAGGTGTTAAGCAGAAAGCACCTGGTTTTCCCTTTGCATGAAAGGGGCTGTCACTTGTCCCTGCCTGCTGCCAGAGCCAATTTAATGGCTGTTCACCTTCTCAGGGCACAGTGGAGCCAGGGGGAAAGGGCAGGCACCCTCAGTGGTGTCACTGCTGCCCTGAGGGCTCTCTGGGTGCTGCCAATCCTCAGAGCACACATTGGCCACCAGCTTTGCTTCCTTGTTGCACACTGAATCCCCTCCCTTGCTCTGTGTGCAATGAGGAGATTCTTGGATACATTTTTACCGATCACGGCTGTGCAAGAAAGCTGAGAGTGATGTGTAAAGATCTAGGCAAAATAGGCAGCAGACTGGGCTCTGTGTTTTTAGCTTCATTCTGGTGTGTGAAGGCAGCTGATGGTGGTGTTTAATCCAGTCTTCCTGTTTGAAGTACTGTGTTGTGTCCAGCCTTCCCTTCTAGGAGCCAGTGTGTGAATGAGAAACTCCCCTGTAGTTCATGGAGGGGATCAGGGATAATGAGTCTCTCCCTAACAGGCTTTGTGCCCCTCTTTTGTTCTTTCAATTAAATAGAAACTGCTGTCAAATGCTGCTCTTGCTTTCTGCGGTTTGCATTTCACCTTTGAGTTTTGTCTTTGTAGTGATCTCGCTCCTTCCCAACCATTCACAGAGCACTTCTAGGGAAACAAAGCATTAAAAATGAACAAAACAAAGAGGGGGGGGAGAACCCAACCCTCTTCACAAGCCCTTTGAGCTGTCAGGAAAAGCTGTACCCGGGCTGTGTCTGCAGAAGAGCCCTCTTGGAGTGAATGTTTTCCATCCATGGTCCCAGTCCAAGTAACAAACAAGAGACACAATCCCAACTGCTTGGGAAGTGGCAGGGAACAAATCTCATTCCCCGTACACTGAGGAGAGCAGGAACCTGTGACTTGAGGCACAGGTGGAGCATCCCCAGGGTTGTCTTGTTGATGAGGTTGCTTGTTCACACAGGCTCCTTTGTAGATCAAACTGCTTATCTGTGCTTTTAAAGGCTCAGCCCCTCGTGGCCTCTTCTTGCATCTCTGCTCAGCTTTCTTCTCTTTTGCTGTACCTGCTACCGATGTGCTTTTGTGCCATCCCATCTTCCTCCCTGATCAAATGCCAGGGACACCTTCCTTTGGCAAATGACCTCCTGAAATCCTTCCTGCTGAATGCATATCCACTCTGTGACTTACTGGTATTGCGTTGCCACAGAATAAAAAATGGAGGGATGGTCTGCTCTCTTTTGAAAGAGGCAGCTTAGTGGTTTCCAAAGAGTGTGTGTCGATACCAACCTTCCTGCTGGATGCTGTGGGGGCTGAGCCCCCTTGGAGACTTGCTGAGCTTGCTCTGCTCCTGCTGACACATTGTGTGGAGCTGTCCAGGGTTTGCTGCAGGCATCTGACAGGCACTGATAGCAGGCTCTGGCACAGACACTGTGTCTGGCACAAGGTTGTGTGAGTGATAGGCTGTGACCTGCCTGCCCCTCCTGGAGGGAGTGTTTTCCACGTGGGGATCTATCAGCAGCTTGCTGGGGCTGCAGCCTGGAGCAGTGGCTTGGATCAGAGGTGCAGTGCAGTGAGGAGGACGAGGTTAATTTTTGCCATGCAAGGAGCAGACCTTCCTGTCAAACAGCCCAATGCACTGGGGGAAACTGGTCGGTCTTGTGGCTTGCTCTGCTTCCAGGAAGGAAGTGGGGGAAAGCAGCAAATGCTCTGATTTTAGCAGCTCCCCATTCTGACAGGGCCTGAGGAGCCCAGAGGGGGAGAGTTGGTGGCCACGGGCAGCTTTGGCTGCCGTGATGCCTCCTCAGCACCTCTGTCTGCCTGGCCCCTGCTCTTGAGAGCTGCTGACAGGTCTGTGCTCCGTAGGAAGCCCTGTGGTTTGCCTTTGGGACCGGTGGCAGACTCAGGGTCAAGGAGATGCAAAATCAGCACAACGAGAAGAGCAAGGAGAGCAGGGGGGGAGGCTGCCCTTGCTTTGATCATTGGAAAGGTAAAGCAAAAATAGAGCTTAAAAACCCAGCCAGGCAAAACAGGCTGCAGTGGTGCTGATGGCTGTGTTCCCATAAGCTCCTTTCTCCCCCACAGGGGTCAGCCCTGGATGTACAGGCTTCCTCTGCTGGACAATGGGAAGCTGCTTCTTTTAGTTACCCCCTTTTCAAAGGGCCTTGAGCCCAAAATGAGCCACAGCTCTTTAATTATTTATTGATGTGGCTGAGCCAGCAGCTGGGTCCTGCTCTCCCGTGTTCAGTGGGGCTGGGCTTTTAATCCCTTTAAAGCCAGCGAGTGGGGAAGGGGAGGTTGGGCTCTCAGCTCCCCAGGGAAGGAGCTGGTCCATGCCAGCCATTTATCCAGGCAGCACCGAGTGCTCGTGGAGAGGGTTTGAAATACGGTGGCTGCTCATAATGAGCTGCTGGTGCCGGCGGATAAATCACCAGCACGGTTTAATTATTTAATGCAACCCAGGGCTGGGGATGCTGTTGCTTAATTGGAGGGGAATGCAATAGCCAGGAAGGAGTAGGGCTGAGTCCAAACATGGCCCAGTGCAATGGGAATGTGTTTGATTCCTACAGTGTTTTGGGAGCAGGGAGCTGATGCAGAGGGGGCTGTGCTGCTTTGGTCCACGTGGATCTGGGGCACTGTTAGTGCCTCCAGGGTCACCCAGAGCTTTAGGCTGTCTTGTCCCTTCTTTTGTGTTCTCGGTGTTCTCAGGTCTTGTCCCAGTCTCTGGTCTAGCTCAGTGGCCAAATGTTGAGGTCCTGGGGTGGGAGGATCCCTCTCCTGCTTGTTCCCACTGGCTGATCCCTCCATGTCCTTGGGGTGGCACCTCAGGAGTCACTGTCTGTGGAAAGCTGTGTCTGCCATGAGACCCTTCCCCCATGAGTGACCTGCAGCTGGTTCAGTGGCAGCACAGCTCTGCCATGCCTGCCTCTGCCCACCCCCTCTGAGTGGCACTTCAAGGGCTGGAAACTTGCTGGGCTCTGCTGTTTCCTTGTCCTCCCGACAGCAGCGTGAAGAATTGAACCACAACCCAGGAGACCAGGCAGCTTCACACGGTCGATGCCTCCAGCAAAGTCAAACCAGCCGCTGCTTCTGCTGTCCTCTTTGTCCCCTTGAAGGAGGAATCCCCTCTCGAGACAGAGGAGCCTACATTGCCCGGGGCCTGGCCAGCTGCTGTGGCGGCTGATGGCTCTCCAGCTGCTTGGAGTCAGGCAGGGAGAATCCCAGAGCCTCTGGCAGGCTTGACCGGTTGTCAGCAGAGCCTCCTGAAACTGTCTGGAGCTGCTAAAAGTGCTGCCTGTGGTGTTGCCTCTTGGTGTGGGGGGTGTAGCTGTTCTCCAGCCATTTGGGCCGTGCAGGGAGCTGGGGTGTGCATGGGCCAGCTCTGGTCTGACAACACAGCTGTAGACATTGTGCTGTGCCATCTGCTGCATCTCTTTTCCTTCCACATGGGTCCCTCACTGCCAGCACTGGGTGTGAGAAACATGGCTGTGGTCTTGCTGTTGTTGCTGTCTTCCCATCAGCTTTGTGTTTGAATTGAGACATTTCTCTGAGAGTTTCTCATTCCTGCTCTGATGAGAGCACTGGTGGGCTAACCAGGCTGCCTCTTCCCCTGGATAGATTTTATTTTGCCACGTGCACTGGTGTCCCTGGGCTGGAGCTGCCTGGTGGTCTGGCTGGTAGGGGTTTGAAGCAACAGGAATCATGCTGAAAAGGTTGACTTGCTGTACAAATGTGTCGTGGTTTAACAGCATCAACTGCTAATCCTGGCTCCTAAGAGACACTTCAGGACAATTATTAGAGCCTTGAGAAGGGCCTTTAAATCACATCATCAGCCAGTGGTGAGGATGCATAGCACTGTATATGTGCTGTTGTTTATCCTACGTGGAATGCAGGACCCTTAAGCTGTTGAGCCTGAGTTATTGTGTGGCAGGTTCCTTCCCTGCTTCTTGGTCCTGTGAGGACTGTTCTGCAGCTCTTCTCTAAGAGATTTTAGAGCACGGTGCTGTTACAGCTCATGGAAGACTGTGTGGGTGACTGAGGAGTCAGCCTCAGGCTGGGCTTTGTACTGGACTGCTCTCCTGCAGGGAAAAATGGTTTTTTTTTGTCCACCCTGCATTTTGAGGAGGATTGGCTCAACCCATTTCCATGTGCCTCTCTTGGGAAGAATGGTGTGGACTTTAGTGACTCCCATCAAGGGGAGAGATGTCAGAGTCTGAGGGACTGCTCTGCTTTATGTCCCTGTGACCCCTCACCCTCTTGCTCTCTGCAGCCCATTGAAAAGCTGGTGGCTCTGCTGAACACCCTCGACAGATGGATCGATGAAACCCCGCCGGTGGATCAACCTTCTCGCTTTGGGAACAAAGCCTTCAGGACCTGGTACGCCAAACTAGACCAGGTGAGCATGTCTGTGCTGTGTAGTGTTACCTGCAGCTCCCACAGAAGGGCAGTGTGCCCAGCAGGGGAGGGAGAATGGCTCTGTCACTGTGTGGCAGCCAAGCAGCTCACAGAGGAATTGCTCAGATAAGCCTTGAAGGATCCACCCCTTGATACACATCCCTTACCATAGACTTGGTGCTATCTTTTCCTCTTGTGAGAGCATATGGGCCATGTAAATGCTCTTGGCTGGGTATCCAGGTTCTGGATGAGTCACAAGGGCTGTCCAAGCCCTAGGAATTCCTTTGCTTTGTAACTGCCCACTGTATCACAAAATGAGAGAAAGATCAGGGAAAACTGCTTTAATTCCTTCAGCTCAGACCACTTGCCCTGTACCAAGCTCTGGAGGTGGCACAGCCCCAGTCCCAGCAGCAGTGGCCTTGCAGCTGCTCTGCTGCTCTAGTGCTGCTTTTGTCCTGGAGATGGCTCAGTGGGTAACTGGTTTAATGTACTTGGGTGATGAGGCTTTTCTGTCCTGCGGGATGTGTGTGGCCTGAATAGGTCTCAGGACAAGCTCTCTTTGACTTGTTCCATCTCTGGACATAACTTCTCCAACAGGAGAATTTGCTCCTCTCTCATGCTGCCTCCAGGCATTGCAGAGCACCATTGCAGCCCTCATGCTGTGACAGCATCTGAGCAGAGGGTGCCTTGTTCCTGGGGACTGTGACAGATCTGTGCTCACCCAGGGGAGTCTTCTGTGTCTTTCAGGAGGCAGAAAAGTTGGTGTCAGCAGTGATTCCCAAGCATTTGGCTGATGCTGCCCCAGAAGTGGCTGTGTACCTGAAGGAATCCGTGGGGAACTCCACCCGCATTGACTATGGCACAGGTACCTGGGCTTGCACTGGCCAAGGCTGGGTTTGTCAAAGGGACCTTTGGAGCTGGGTGCTGTATTTATTTAAATATATCATTACCACTATTTTTAGGGCAAGCTTGAAATGAACACCTTCTTTTTGGGGCCCCCTCACCCCTCTGCCCTGTGTGGGCTGTGACTGAGAGCTGGGAGCTGTGCTAGAGCTGTGACACCCTTTCACATCTCATCCAAGGAGATGGGAACCAAGCTGTTCTGGGATGAGCTGTAGGACATGCTTCACTGCATGCAGCAGTCCTGCAGCAGACAGTTTAAAGGGATAAAATATACTGGCTTGAATCAGAACTAGAGTGAGAACCTTGTTCATGTTCAGTAGGAGGTGTCTCTAGAGGAACATCGTGATGGTCCTAGAAGGGAATCACTGCTTACAGAAGGACTTTGAAATCTGAAGTTAGAAGCACCTGAGTAGATACTGAACTGCAGGTGAAGTAACCACACAGGCTTCAGTAAGAACTAAATACAGAATTGTCTGCATGCTCTGCTCCTCTCTGGAGAATAGCTGTGTCCTCCCCAAAAGGCAGGAGAGCAGGATAAGTGCAAAGAAACATGGCTTTGGACTTGGGCAGGGAGAGGAAGAGGAGGCTGTGGGTAAAGGCTGAAGGATTGGAGGCTGTGCAGTGCTGGCTGCGGCTCACTGGCACCAGGGGGAGATGTTGTCCTTGGAAAGGCTGGATGGGATTTGGTCAGCTCAGAGAAGGAAATTCAGCCTCTCCTCCCATCCCGTGTGTCCCAAGCCAGGGGCTCATGTCCCAGCTCACAGTGTCCAGATTATGGGTGCATTTTGTTCCTACACTGGGAGCTGTACCTGTCCATAGTGTGGAGCTGCTGATCTTCTTCCGTGGTCCTTCCCACTAAAAGACATTTCTGGGTTTGCTGTTGTTTCTTTTCCGTGCTGTTAGCTGGAGGGCCAAGCTGCAGAGGCTTAGCCTGAGATCCCAGTACCTTCTGGGACAAACTGTTCCTGGCAGTGTTGTGGGATCAGCATCCTTCCAACATGGAGATATTTTTGTAGCAGGAGGAAATCTGTTTGCTTGCAGATGTGAGGTTCTCTTGCATCCCCCAAGCAGATGACTCTGCAGTGCTCCACTTCCCTTGCTGTGCCAAGCTCCTGGGAAAGTCCCTGCTTTGCTCCCAGCATGCCCAGTTGGAGCTGTTTTCCCTTAAGAACTTCTTCTCTCTAAATTAATGATCACCTTATGAATGTCTAGAAGGTATAATTTGGGTGGGTGCTGCAGGGGGATGTAATATTGTCAGCTCATGGCATTAGCAGTGACAACAGGGTTGAGAGGGGACTGTGACTGCTGTGATTGCTGAAGAGCCTTTGTGGTGCCCGCAGAAAGGTTGTCCTGGGGCCCAGAGACACCTGTGTCATGTCTCTTCATGTCTTTTAACTCCAGGGCACGAAGCTGCATTTGCAGCCTTTCTCTGCTGCCTCTGCAAAATCGGTGTGCTCAGAGTGGATGACCAGATGGCCATTGTCTTCAAAGTGTTTAACAGGTGAGGTAATGGGAGGAGAAGGGCTGAAGGATTGGGCTGTTTGGGGGGAAGGGTAGAATGGGAAAGCTGAAGACAATTTTAGACAAAATTAGGAGCAGATGTACATTTTAATGGACTGTACACTGACCCATTATAACTATCTCAAAAAGAGGAGATGGCCCTTGTCTTCAGAGGGAGAGTGTCCTTCTGGAAAGTTGCTTTAGTGGAGCACAAGTTACTGAACTCTGTGGGTGAGGCTGTGCTTTGTGATAGACAGGAGTATCTGATCAGAGGATCTAACATCTCCTCAGGCATCAAAAATAAAAAAATCTATGCAACTGGCAGGCCTCCACTGCTCCTCTAGATGTGTTTCCAGCCCAGGAGGTAGAGTTGATAGTGATGAAGCTGGTGGAATGGGTGTTTGGAGTCCAGAGATGTAATCCCAGTTGTATCACTGTTTGGTGGCATGGAAACAATTTCCTTCTATAGTACTTCCAGCTTTAATTTTCCACCTGAAAAGTGGAAGTAGTGATTGCTGTAAGGTAGAGAACTCTGTGCTCTTTTGGAAGTTGGTGAAGGGATGTGAAGTGTCAATGTTTTCAAATAATGGTGGGGATGAGGAAGGATGTGCACAATCATAAGACTTTGCAGATAAAACAAACCCCTGCCACTGGATTTCTCTGTGCATTTGGTGTCAGGTATCATCAGGCTGCTTTCTATGGCAAAAGAGCTGAATATATATATTCTGTGAATTGTGCTGTATGTGGGGGTCTTGCTTACCAGTGATAAATTGTGTCCCTTCCCCAACTGGTTTTTCTTGTCCTCACAAAAGTCAAAGACAGGAGGAGGCCTTGCCTTAACCTTTCCTGTTCTCTTTGGTCTCAGGTACCTGGAAGTGATGCGAAAACTGCAGAAAACCTACAGGATGGAACCTGCTGGCAGCCAGGGCGTGTGGGGCTTGGATGACTTCCAATTCCTGCCTTTCATATGGGGCAGTTCCCAGCTGATAGGTACTAATAAAAATCTTCTTGTGTCCTGGGTTACCCTCTGCCCCATTTGTCTAGGTTGTAAAGATGATGCAACTTGGGGCTGACTTTTAAATTCAAATATGCCAAATTGTGTATAATACAGCAGGAGAGTTTGGGGCTTGGATTTTTTTTTTTTTACCTCAGCTTTCCAAATAAATCTGGTTGGGAGATGGAAGGCTTCCTTGTGTAGTACTTCTGTCTTTATTGCAATGACTGCAATGAAGCTTTTTAAAAGGACACTCTTGGTTTTGGTGCTAAAAAATACAATTTCTGCTCTGTGGAGTTTTGTCCCTGCAGAGGCACTGGAGTGGGAGGTGAGATAGAAGGGAGCAGCTCTGTGCTGCCTTTTAAGGAGCTCTGGTGGGAGGGTTGTGTTTCTGGGTGAGGGGCAGCACACCACCTGGCAGAACTTGCTCTCAGGAGGGGATTGCCATACAGGTTACTTCCTGTTGTCTCATACTCTTTTCAGACCATCCAAGTCTGGAGCCTCGGCACTTTGTTGATGAGAAGGTGGTGAATGAAAACCATAAGGATTTCATGTTCCTGGAGTGTATCCTCTTCATTACAGAGGTGAGGAATGGAAGGTTTGTCCCACAGGGACGTTCTCTTGACATTAGATACTTGGCTCTGGCAGTGTTCTTTCCTTCCTCCTTTGCCTGTTTGTTTGCTCTCGTGGAACTGTGCAGATGAACCATTGTTGCATGGCAGAGGTGTTCTCCTTGAATGAGCTGAGACAGGGATGTTGAGAAGAAAGTGTAATTAAGCTGGATGGGCTGTGGATTGTAGTTGAAGGGAGCTGTAACAAGTGCAAACAAATAACTTTGGATCAGTCAGTGGGAGCTTGGATGGAGAAGACTGGTTCCTGTAGATAAACTAGGAGGATGAAGTAGGAGCTGCAAAATGACTGGGCTTGCCAAGACAACCTCCCTTCCCTGCAGCCCTTGGGTGCTGCCTGGCAGCCCTGGGCCTCCCCTTGCTTAGGGCAGGCTCCCAACCCTCTGTGCCTCTCTGTCTCCTCCAGATTCTACCAAAAGAGTTGCCCATTAAATGCACCTTATTTGCAGCTGACCTAGAGCAGAGGTGGTGCTGAGATCCCCCAGCTGGCAGCGCTCTCAGGACTCTGCTCAGGCACTGCAGGGCCCTTTGGAGAGGGGAGGGTGATCCTCAGCTTGCTGGCAGCCCTGGGCTGTTTCTCAGTGAGGGAGCTCATGGCTTGCTGCCTGCAGCATCAGTGGAGGATTTGGCTGTATTTTTCCCAGTTCCCTCACTGCACAGTCTGGACAGAGAGAGCAAGAGCTACCCACTCTGTTGTGGTGAGGGATTTCTTGTCTCTGGCAGGAGGAAGTTGATGGGATTAATTTTGAAGGACAGAGTGCAGTTCTTCCCTTTTGTTCTGTTCACTTTCCCCCTTCCTTGCCTCTCTAATTTAGTGATTAGATGGGAAGGGAGGTTACAGACTCTGAACTTAGCCTTTCATGTAGGAAGTCTTTATAGGAGCCTTTGGCCCAAGCCCCAGGAGGTGCTGTGTCAAGTCCTGCTAAATCTGGTAGGGTTTGTTGGTACTCAGCACCTCGCAGGGTTTAACCCTTAATGCCAAGATAAATCATACCATGGGTAATAAAGAGGTGCTGGTGGAAGAGATCAAGATGAGGACAGGAAATCAGGAGCCAAGATGGTCAAGATTTATTTTAGTTTGGGCCTGTGTGTTATCCAGACAGTGCACTGACCTGTTAAAAAACATACATCTCTTGAAACGTGTGTAGAAGATTCTGCAGCACCCAGCTGACAGGGGAAGTTTCAAATACCCAGCACAATCCTGCTGCTTCAGGTCACTCTGCTTCTGCCTGCAGAAAGTCAGCTTTTCAGTAGGCTTTTCAAATAAGTGATTTGAGCTCCTTTTCTGCACATTTGTTGTGAATCATGGAATTGAGTGTTTCTTCCGAGATCCCCAGTGCCACCTGGTGGCAAGGAGCCCTCTTGGCCCTCCTGCCGCGAGCTGAAAGGGACGGCAGCAGCCTGCATCACCAAATCCGTGGTGTATTCAGTGCATCGCCGTGCGGGTTACTGCTTCATTTTTATGAAGATTTTCCTTTTAAAACTTGGGTTTTTTCTCTCCCAAGCGCCCGGGAAGGCCGTGACTGCCACTAGGGGGGGCGAGGCAGCCTCAGTGCCCTCTAAATGCTTTCTCTCCAAAATCAACAACAAAACAAAATAGCAGGGAAAAAAGATAGAAGGGATTAAAGACTTTAATAAATGAACTATATTATTTTCTTCTGAGCTTGTCAGCTGGAAACAGCTCTCCTTTAAAGGTGTTAAACATGTAACAAACACCACAGCAGTTCCCATAGTGGGTCTTGCCAACATGAGAGCAGGTTTTGTTTCAGACTACAACCGAGGAAGGTTGTTTTCTGTCAACTGAGAGAATATTCTCTTGAGCAGATACTGTTCTCAGCTCCCAGGTGATGTTTCAGGAATATGAATATATGCTGTTGTGGTGTTTGCCAGGCATGTATTTAAACCTCAGGCTTTTAAAGCAGCAGCAAGATGATGTCCAGGCTGAACCCACCACGGCATCCTCCTTAGAGGTGCACCCAGGCACGGCACTGAATTTTGCATGAGCTGACCTGATGTTGGGAAATCTGCAGGGTGGGTTTGGACGTGAACACATGGTTCTGGAACAGGGTGAGGTTTGCAGAGCTGGCTGGGACTTGAATTGTTCCCCTGCTGCTGCCTTTGCCTGCCAGAGGAGTGTGTGTGGTACCTGAAAGTGTGAGGATGAGGAGGGTTTGGGAGCATCCCTGTGGTGCCTGTCACACAGGGTCTGTAGAGGACAGGGATGTAGGGCTGCCTGTGGGTGTGCAGAGGAGGGGAGCTGGGTACACCCCAGCTGTTGTGGGGGATCAGTGCACTTGCCCAGATGCTCCTTTGAGAGCTCAGGGCAGGCAGCAGGAATTTCAGCTTCAATCTGGCTTCTAAATTTGGGAAGGGAGGGCTCGGGTTTCTGCTGGAAGGGAAGGAGCTGACAGGAAAGCACGGCCTCAGCCGTCCCCCTCCCCCCTGCACTGACAGAGGAACCATTTACAAAAGGCCGATTCTCTTGGGAACCGAGAGGCAGGAACGCCACGTCTGTGAGTAATTTCCTGCTCAATATGGCTGCTCTGACTCACTCTGTTCCCCTGGGGTCACTGCGGGACTGCAGCGCGCTCGCCGCCTCTCGCTCTCCCCCCAGCTCTCCCTCTTCGCCCTTTGTGGCTGGAAGGAGATGATTTTTTTTGTTGTTGCCCTTCTCATCCCTCTTATTTTTCCCGCCCCAGCTTGAAGCCATAGCCAAGCCATCCCTTGCTGGGCATCTGGGTGAGGAGGGCCACAGTGGGACTGGCCAGCTGTGCCTGCCTCCCTTGTACTCTGGCTTGGGAAAGGGAGAGGAGCACGGTGATGGTGGCTGATGGCAGCTGTGCCCTGTGAAGGGCGGTGACACTGGGGGAAGGAAGGTTTGGTGTCAAAACTCAGGCAGCCAAACCTCCTGTGTTGTGGGGGGAGGCTCTGATGGAGCCGCCTGGCACAGAGCTCCCTGGCATCCCCTGCTTT
Source organism: Passer montanus (assembly GCF_014805655.1). Lineage (NCBI taxonomy): Eukaryota > Metazoa > Chordata > Aves > Passeriformes > Passeridae > Passer > Passer montanus. Next base: position 5,864,206 of record NW_024369151.1, read on the forward strand.
GGGTGCCCACCAGTGCCAAATCCTGGCGCCGGGGAACGCTGTGCTTTGTGTGTGTGTGCACGTTTCATCTCATGCCCACGAGGGAAGCGTGTGGCAGAGGGGACAGGGAGTGGCTCATCTGTCACCCCCCAGCTCTCAGGAACCTCCGAGGGGAAGTGGAGATGCACCTGTGTCCTCCCAGCACCAAGCAGAGCTGCAGACCCGCTTCCCCTGCTGCTCCCGCCCCAAGGCCAGCGGGTTTGAAGCACATCACCCTCCAAGCAGTGAGGTTTTTGGGTCCTCCCACCCTCTCCCTCTCGTTCTTTCTTTCTCTGCTGCAGGCTGGTGTCACACAGGCATTGCAGAAAGGCAGCAGCATTTTCCCAAAGCACACTGATTGGCCCTGCTTGCTTTTTTAGTGAGCAGAGAGGTTGTTTCGGAGGCGCTTTTCCCACCCTCTCTCCAGGCCTGTGCGTGCACAGAGGGAAGGGGTTAGTTGTTCAAGCCCCAGGTCGGGAATGAGAGTCCAAGAGATTCCTCTCTCCCCACGCTCCTCTTTAGCGTGAGCTTCGGCCTTGTGGTTTCTGATGTCATGGGAACTTCGCTCAGTCAGAGTGGCTGTGTTGTATTTCTTTTTCTCCCTGAGGGTCTGTTTTTGTTCATGGAGGAGAAGGAGAGACAACCACCCAGGGAATCTACATGCAACTGCCCCTGATTGCAGCTTCTCTCCTGCCCTCCCTCCTCCAAACCCCTCGCCCTGGGAGGAGAAACAGTGGAGAAAAAAAAAAAAAAAAAAAAAAAATTGAAAAAATTTACCCTGGGAGGAGAAACAGTGGAGAGAAAAAAAAAAAAAAAGAAAAAAAATGTAAAGCATCTGCTGCAAGCCAGCAGCTCACAGCTCTGGAGCTAGTTTGGAGAGCATGTCCCCTCTGCTCCTGCTTCCCCTAGAGCCCTCCTCAGCTAGAGGCAGGTGTGGAGTGGGCTGTGGACACAGAGCTGCTGCCAACCTGCACTGCCCTCTGTATTCAGGGAAGGCAGCGATGGCTGTCGCTGCTGCTGTTGTTGATCTGAATGGGGAATGAGTCATTTTCTTGGAAAGCCCAGCAGTGCTGCACTGGGAGGTTTCTGGGTAGAATAGGAACAGCGTTGAGCCAAGCTCTACTGGGGGGAAGAACGAGACTTATGTGGGGCTTTTTTAATACAGTCATTAAAAGGGAGGTGTGCAGAAGGAGGTCTGATTAGGAAAGGGTGGCAGGAAAAGGCTTAATTTTATCAGGGAAGGAGGGGAGCTGGACTGCCACGGCTTCATGTGATGTGGCCACAGCGGGAGGGAGCACGGAGGGAGGGAGGGAAGAGGCAGTGAGGTGGCTGGTGCGTGGGTCACTGGGCTTGGTGGGAATGTTTGCTTGGAGACAGTGTGAGCATGAGTCACTGCTGGTGCACGAGCTTCCTGGCTGGCCCAGCTCCCTCAGCCCTGTGCTTGGTCTCTTTCAGATGAAGACAGGCCCCTTTGCCGAGCACTCCAACCAGCTCTGGAACATCAGCGCCGTGCCCTCCTGGTCCAAGGTGAACCAGGGCCTCATCCGCATGTACAAGGCAGAGGTGAGTGCTGTGGGCATGGAGGGGCTGCTCGGCCACTCACCTGCTCTCCCACAGCACCCTGGGTCAGCTCCTCTGCTGCTCCAGCTGTGGGGACCCGTCACAGCTATTTGTTACTCCTTGCTGACTGTGGCTTGGGAGCCCTTGGCCATTCAGGTGCTGCTGGCTTGAATGAAGCTTCTGCCTCATGTTTGCCCCAAGACCAATCCCAAAGTGGCCATTCCTTGCAAACATGACTTTTGCCATGTCTTGTCTTACCATAGTGCAAGTGCAGATCTCCAGATTAGGGCCAACGTCTTGACCTGCTTGTTGTTCTGGTCCACCACTATTTTACCAGCTAGAGCAGACTTATTTTAAATTACCATCCCATGTTTCAAGAACCCCAGAGCAGGCTGAGTGCTTCCTACTGATTTACCCTTTCTACCAGCCCCATCCCTGCCATGTGCCAGCCCAGTGAGACCACAGCCACCTCTCTAGTTTGGCCACCCTCCGCCCAGCAGCTCTGCTGGCATTGCCCCTGGCTTTCCTGGTGAACCCTGACCTGGAGAACTGGGCAGTTTTGGCTCTCCCTTATCTTCCTTCCTGCTCAAGCTAACCCTGGGCTTGAGGAAGCAGGACAGGAACTTCCAGAGGGAACAGTGTTGGCTCTGCAGGACGCACTGGCTGCACTAAAGCACTGGAGGAGCAGGGATGGTGGAACTCCTTGCTGGCACTGAGGGGTGGGGACTGGTGGTGCCTGAAAGAATGAATCCCACACCCTGCAGTGCTGCTGGTGTCAGCCGTGCTCCTGTTGGGAGCTGGGACAAGCTCTGGTTGCTGGGACACAGAGCTGTGCTCAGGCCAGCGCACAAAGGGGTTAACTGTGCCGAACGCCGCTCCCTCCCCCAGCCCTTCCTCTGCACTGCACATCCTGTGTTTAGGTTCCAGGCCACATACCTCTCTAATCTGTGAGGTGTCACTCCCAGGCCCGCTGGCTCCTTCCGCCCCCAGCTCAGCTTTCCTCCCAGCCTCCAAAGAGGAGTGGGGCTGGGGGCTGGCCCCCTCGCCTGGCTGCTCCTGGGAGGGGTGCCCCGGGCTGCTCCTTGGAGAGGGGGCTGTCCCTGGGCTGCAGCTCTGACACAGGGGCTGGAGACACTGCCTGCTGGAAAACCCTGAGCTGGAGGCTGAGCTGTGAGAGCTGAGGGGTCTGAAGGGAAGACCACAGCTGTGAGTGCCTTTAAAGTGAAACATGAGTGTCCCAAGACCTGGAGCTTCAGTGTGGTCTGCTGCTGCCTCAAGAGCCTTGCCGTGGTCCTTCCTTTCCTTTGGATCAGTTCCTTCACAAGCTGGGTGCTCCCCTGGCATCCCACATTGCCCAGGATGTTCAGCTGCTCCTGCTGGCACCCCACATGCCCTGTGCTGTGGTTGCTCCCCCCTGTACCTGGCTGGGGAGCTTGGCAGGGATGAGCCACACATTCACTGATGACTTGGGGCCAATGAGTGCTGGCAGATATCCCTGTCCCCTGGCTGGAGAGAGCACAGCTCAGGGATTCTCTAGAGACTGGGAGATTCTTTGGCTCTTCTGTGTGCACCCAAGACATGGTCTTTTCTGAAGGCCTTAGTCTGTTTTGAGTAGCAGATTACTTTCTGTGTGAAAATGCTGGATCCAGTACTGGTAGGTTTCTAGAAATATCTGAGATGTAGCTGTGTCAAGGGGAGAATGCAAAAACTGCTAGGAAGGGTAAATGGTACTAATTTAGGCTAAAGTGTAAAAAACATTGAATCAACCAAAGAACTTTAAATTCAGTTTTTTTAGCTCAGATAATATTTGTAGGTCTTAAAAGACTAATCCTAAAAACATGATCCTTGTGCAATGTTCTCTCTTGCCATGGCATGGAAGTTGTGTTCACCTGGATAGGCAGAGGAGAGGGGGCACTCCTGCTCAGGGGTCCTAAGGGTTCTCTACAATAGATATATAATATCTTTAGATATAATTCTGGGAAGTTCTCTACCCTGATGCTGGCTCAGCCAGTTCCTGCCTGGCTGGGGAGATGACAGGGGTGTGGATGTGGACATGGCAGCATGGCTGGGCAGAGCTTTCAGTTATAGTGTGCCTGGCCCTGCAGGTTACACCAACATCTGCAACTGGAGGATCTCTTAGGCTGATTTTCTGGGAATGACACGAGGTTAGGAGTCACTTAACCTTCATCCTTTGCAAACTGAATCCATCTGGGTGTCTCAGGCCAGGTACAAAGTCACTGCTGGAGACCTTGTCTCTTTTCTGCTGGCTCCTGGTGTATTTCTGCTCTCGGTGCAGCCTTCACCAGTGCAGTCTCTGTGCAATTAGCCACTGCCAGCATTAGCAGAAGAGAAGCCAGCAGCACCCCTCAAGTACTGGCATGGGTCTTTGTCCAGCTCAAGGCAGGCAGCTCCTGTGGCAGAGCCTGGGGCGTGTGATGGCAAAGAGAGGGAAGGTTTGGGGTTGTGGTGTTGCTTTGTCTAACTGGCAAAGTAAGAGCAAGATTTCAGGTTTTATTTGTTTTCCCCTCCTTTCTCCCTGCCCCTCTGATCACCCATTGCAATTAGATCAGGTGAAATCAGACACTCAGCTGGAGGCTCCAGCTCTGTAACATGCCTGGGGTGGCTGAGGAGCACTGACCAGGACTGGGACTGAGTGGGGGCAGCAGCAGAGGAGGGGCTCACTTGCTGGAAACAGACCAGGAGAAATCCCACTTGGTGGGAGTGGGGCAGCCCCCAGACCCAGTTCATCTGAAAAGCACTCCAAAGGCTTTATGTCTTCTCTGTCTCCTCTAAGGGAAGGCTTTAAACAGCTGGCAAAAAGCTCAGGTGTGTCTGTGTGTCCAGGAGCTGTGCTCTGGATCCAGGCACTCCAGGGCAGAGGAGCAGTAGACTGAAGACAATGTGTCTTCAACTCTGTGTGTTTATGAAATCCCAAATGTGTCTATTTATAATATAATGGGTGAAGATGTGTTTGCTTGAAAGTCCATGGGCTTTTCTTATTCTCTCCATCAAAGGCAAGTGAAGAAGTTGACAGAATAGAGTGTGGTTAAAGCAGCAGCCTTGATGTTTTTCCCCTGAGCCTGCTTTTGAGTCTCCTGACCTTTCCTTCTCTGCAGTCAGTCAGGAAATACTTTCCATTGTAACTAATCTAGTCCCAGTTCCATCTTTAAAGGTTGGACTTGATGCATGACTCTACTCCCCAGTTGAGTCCCAAGCAGACCTTCAGTGGGATGAAGATGGTGGCAAGAAGAAATAAGCCTGAAATTGAGCTAGTATTGGGTACAGTTTCATCCACAGCTGATGCAAGGTACCCTGTTGCTTGGTACCGCTGATGATTCACTAAACTTGTGCTAGTCCTTCTGAATAGAGGAGGAGAAATTTCTCTGCTTGTCTCCTCTTGAGCTGGTGGTGTGTTACATGGAATGGATACCCCTTCTTCCCACTGGTGGTAGAGTCTCTCCATCTTGAGCCTAAACCAGTCTGGTCTTCCATGGGACTCCTTGGAGCTAATTGGGCTGACATTTCAAGCTGTCAGCATCTCCAATGTTCATTTTTCTCTGCTCTCCCCTCATGCCTGTGTTACCCAGCCCTGCTTCCTCTGAGAGTTTGTCTAAGTGGTTGTGTGGAGAGACAGCAGCAGCTCTGAGCATTAGGAAGCTTTGAAGGTGACATGCCCTGATGCTCACAGGACTTGCTTCTCCTTGGTGCCCTGCCATGGAGATTTGTGGTTTTCTGCCTGGCATCCCCAGGAGTGGATGCAGCCATGCTGTACTTTCACCACCTCCAAACTTGTTTGGCTCCAGTGTGCTGGTGCTTGGAGCCAGTTGCCTGACCTCTGGCTCCAGAGGGATTACTGTAGGCCTGGGCTTCTGGGCACTAATCTTCCTGCTTGTCCATGATGACAGCACGAGGGCAGGGTGCCTGTGCTCGAGTCCTGCCTTGGGGTGAGAGCTGTCTGCAGCACACACCTTCCTCTCCAGCCCCAGAGCCTTCCCTGTCGCAGCAAGTCCAGTTTGGCCCCGCGGAGAGCACAAGACTCCTTCCTATGGAGAGTGTAACCACATCATGGCTGGTGAACACGCACTGCTGGGCTCTGTGTGGTGGTGTGGAGCCTGCTCTGTGCCCTCCATGAGGTTTGGGCAGTCTGAGTCTGCAGTGACTCAAAAACAAGAGCTCTGAGTGGCTCTGCCAGGCAAGTGCTGGCAAACTCTGACGTTATTGACCACAGTCCATGACCTTCCTGCTGTTGGCTGGTGAGTGGCAGGGGCTGTGCCTTTGCAGCCCCACAGAGTCTGGGTGTAGCTGCAGGAAGCAGCTCTCAGCTGATCTGCTTTGTAGTGGATCTATGTGACTGACCTGTGCTCCATTACTCTTCAATGGGAGGTGGGAATTTCAGGGGTGAGGGGTTGTTAGAAATAGGATCGTATCTTAAACTATGGCTGCAAAATCACTGGTGCTTGTCCATCAAAGACCTGAGAGCCTGGAATGCAGTTTGGGCAGTGCCTTGCAGCTGCAGAATGGTGCCTCAAACCCAGAATATTGGCACTGGCCTGGAGGGGAGAGTCTCTCTGCCCAGGGGATTCTGCAGTTCTCAGTGTTTGTAGGGTGAAGCTCTTCAAAGACGTCAGCTTGAGCAAGGAGAGTGGTGAGGGAGAAGGCTGCTGACATAGACATGCTGCTTCTGCTCCAGGCCTCCCTATACTGAATTTCAGTAAGAAAGAGACTCTGGCTGAAGGGAAGGGGATGGGGTTATGAAGTGCTCCTGGCCTGAGAAGTCTGATTGGAATGTGGGGGGCAAACATGGGGTTGATCCTCTGCCTTTGTCTGAGCTGAGTGGCCCCGAACCTGACCCTGCAGGCAGGATGTGGCTCAGGCTGTGTGTGTAAGGTGGAAGTGTCTCCTGAATTCACCTCTCTTTATCTCTCCTCCTGCAGTGCCTGGAGAAGTTTCCTGTGATCCAGCACTTTAAGTTCGGCAGCCTGCTCCCCATCCAGCCTGTGACATCTTAAGGAGAGCGCGGGAGGAGCCGAGGCAGCGGAGGCACAGCACGGCGCTCTTCCTCCTCCCCGCACCCCTCCTCACCACCCAGCCCATCCATTCCTGCACATCCTCATCGGCAACCACAGATCCAAAGCACTCGCTGGCCTGGCACGGGAGATGGGACCTGGAGCAGCTCCTCCTGCACGTCCCCACCCTGGGGACATCTGGCCAGCGGCCGAGCCGGGGCCGCGCTGCTCCGCTGTGCCGCATCCCTGCTGGAGTGGGGATGGGTTTGAGCAGGGGCTGCCCTGCTGGAAAGGCCCTCTGCTTGGCTTCCCAAGAGAAAGGGGTGTGGAGGGGAGGAAGGCACGTGTGTGTGTGTTGGGCAGTGGTAACTGCAATTTCTCTTTTGAATTTCATTGGAGTTTCCTGTTGCTGTTTGCTTTGGGAAACCAGTGCGCGGGGTGAGGTGTGAGCCTGTGCGTGTCTGTATCAGCCAGCTCTGCCTGCACTGGAGGTCTGAACTGGGAAGAGGGAGTTGTAGGGAGTGTCTGTGGATTGTGGAAGCCCAGGGTACTGTCTCTCCCTTTTTCTGGGCAAGGAGAGTGCCCTCCCTCCACCTCTTCTGCAAGGTTTCCTGGGTCTTCCTTTCTCACTAGCACCTCTTCTCTTGGGTGAGGCTGGGAACCTTCTGGGCTGCAGGTGTCTGAGCTGGCTCTGGAGCTGGAGACAGAGTCCCTGGAGGGACCCAGCTCTTTGGGAACAGCTATGCAAAGATACTGCTCAGGCCCCCTCTTAACTGGCACAAACCCTGACACATTCACACACATCCATAACTGGGTCCAACCTGCCCTCTGCAATCCCTGTGCTCTGCTGCTCTGGGGCTGGGCTGGCCTCAGTGGCACAAGGTGACTGTGGTTGCTCCTGCTTGGTCATAAATCTTGGTCATAAATTGTAGAGACACCCCCACAGCAAAGGGATTTCCCCACAAAGCAGCACCACCCCCAGCTCTTTGAGGGGGACATCCCTGGAGCACAGGCAGCATGAGGGGACAGCATGCAGCTTCTCATGCATTCATATACTCGTGCTGGAAACAAAAAGCATAGGTAGCCCAGGACAGCAGGTTATACCTGGAGAAAGCTTTTTTCCTTTGTCCTTCCCTGCTGGTGTTGCTGTGCTGGAGCTCAGGCAGGGGAGCCACACTTGCAGTGCCACCAGCAGCAGTGGTGGCACACTTGCAGTGTGTTGAAGACAGGTGGTCTGATCACACCAGCAGCATCACTGGAGGGCAGAAGGGGCTGGTGCTGTTTTTGAGGTGAGCTGTCTGTCCACAGGTCATGACCAAGCTGGTGCACAGCTTTGCAGCTGCAGTGGGGATGTTTCTTCTTGGGGTTCCAGGCTGGCTGTGGCAGGGACAGAGGACTGGACTGGTTGGTGTTTGCTGGGGGTCAGGAGAGCAGGAATCCTTCCTCTGGCATTCCTGCAGACCATGAAGGGGCTGCCCCCAGCCAGGCTGCTCAGCTTTTGCTGCTGCACTGCTTTACTGCTGGGGTGGGAGGAGGAAACATGATCGTGATTTTTTTCCTTTTTTTAAAATTGTTTTTTCATTTTTTTTAAACAGACCTACTCACTCCCTCTTGTAAAGGTTCTTGCAGGCACTCAGGGGAAGGAGAGTAAGAAAAGAGTCTAAGTCAAGAGGTGGTGAAATGTCCACGGAGCTGAAGCAGAGCTTTCTGGCACTGTTGCTGTCCTGTCTGCTCCTGGCTTGGCCCTGGGCAGGGGGTGGGGGACAAGGAGCTTTTGACCTGCCTGAAATAACTCTATAAACTTGTATTTTAAATGAAAATGGAAGCCTGGGGTTAAGTCTTGCTTTACTCCTAAATGGGATGTGTTTTGTGTTTGCTTTTCAAATGGATCCACTCCAGGAATGTTGCTGGAGATCTGTGTGCTTGCTGGGACTTGATGAGTCCATCTTCAGTGGAGCAGCCTGTGCCTGGAGCAGAGACTCAGTGTCTCCACCTGTGTCCCCTCATGTTGCTGTGTCTTTTGGCAGGTGTCCCCATCCTTTAAATGACTGTGCAGCATCTGGCCAGCAATGGCTGAGCTGAAGCCCCTGGTTTTCTTTACCTGCCTGAGGGTCAGGAAAACATCTCTCCAGGTCGTCTTGTGGAAATGAGGCTTCCGTTCAAAAGGATGGGTGGAAATGTTGACATCAATACATGGGAGGGGCTCCAGAAATACAGCACCAAAAAAAGGGTGGAGAGGTGCTTCCTTCCCCTGCAGCTGCAGCACTGCTCCCTGGGACAGTGTCCCTGGGCTGGGGACCTGTGGGGGCGGTGGGAGGAGGCTCACGCACAGCTTTGTGTTTGCCTGAGTCTGCACATCTGTCCTGCTGGGGATTTTGGGATGTCAAGCAGCTAACTCTCAATTGAGTCTTCTCAGCCCGCATGGGATGTGCCCCTGTCTCGTGGCTGCCACTTGCTTTGCCCCCCTCCTGCTCCCAGTGACATCCCCAGGGCTCAGCTCCTCTGCCCACACACCCAGGGCTGCTCTGTGTCCGAAGCAGCGCTTCCCACCTCCCCAGTGTTGTAGGTTTAATTAAAGTTTCTGTGTTTTGCACTGGTGACTGTGTTGGTCTCTCTCAGACTGGGTTTGCTCCTGCTTTGGGAGCAGAGCCAGTGAAGCCAATGGCTGGAGCCTTTGGCACAGGGAAGGGGCCCTGTGGATGCACTTGCCATGTTGGTGGTTGACCTCGTGCTTGCACTAAAATTGATCCTTTATTTAACTGCATGATCAAGTACATCTGGTCTGTCTTTGTGTCCTTCCAAGGTGTCTTTCTGTTGTATTGTGTGGTTTATTTATTAACTTTTTTGCTGTGTCCACCCCCCATCTCATCTGGCATTTGGCAGGTAGGTGATGTGCAAAGCCTGATCCCAGGCCAGCAAACCTCTTGAAGATCAGAGACTTATAACCAAAGGATGTTTGAGCCTTGTTTCTAAGGCAGGGTGAGAACTGGAACCTTTTCCTTCAGATGTTTTTCCTGTCCTGCTGTAGGAGCTGACTCAGGACTTCCAGCATCAGTGTAGTTCAGCAGCTTTGTTGGACTTATAATAGACCTGGATTAAATTAAACCTAGACCTTCTCTCAAATGGTTGGAGGTAGTGTAGCTGTGCTTAGCAAATGCTCCTTTTCTTGTCTCTGGGTTACATCTTCTCCATCAGCACAGGCCAACTGTCAGCGCGTGTTGCTAAAAGCGGCAGCAGTGTGGAGGGGTGGACGGGGAGCAGAAATGTCATCTTGGATCACAAATGTTGTCTTTGAAGGCACTTGAATTTGTCTTGAGCATGTCCCTCGGTGAACATGACGCGCAGTGAAGGGGAAGCAGACGTAGCGTGGGTTTCTGGCCATTTTCCCCTTCAGCCACTGACCAAGCCATTCTTTTTAAATTCAGTTTTCAGAGCTGGATCTTTGGGGCTGCCATACGTAGGCCAGTTCATGTTACTCTTTTCCAGCTGTTGCCTTTGCACGGGGTGCGTTTCCTGAGTCGCTGTCAGCCTTGCCCTGTCTCTTCACAGCCCTCCTTTATAAATGATCGCTTATGGCAGCCAGTGATGAAGTAAGAGTTGAGAGAAGCAGCCTCATGTGGAGATAGCAGTAACAGAATAAAAACCAGAAGTACTTGATGTCGTTGTTGCTGTATTGACTTGTCCCTGGTGCGTGGCTCAGTTCCACTGTGCTGTGCTGGGATCCTGCGAGTGGATCAACAAAGCAGCCCCACAGCAGGACCTGCACAATCTGAGTGGGCACTTGCCAAGAGGAAGATGCACTTTGTACCCCAAGGACCTGCTGCTGAACCACACCAGAGCCCTGCACTCTGCACTGTGTCCTTGCAACTGCACTGGCTTCTTGAGAGAGGGAAGGAGGCAGAAATGGGTTGGAGGAGGTGAAACTGGTTGTTAGTGATAACTGCTAAAGTTACCTGAACTCTCCTGCTGCCAGCGTGCTGGTGGGAACCTTGTACAGTTGAGAAGCTCAAAGAATCTTCTTGCTGCTTCAACAAGGACTCCCCTGGCTCAGAGGTAGAATTTAACAGGGCTTTTGGAGGTCATTTCATGCTCTAATATCCAAGAGGAGACATCTTCATCGTTTAACTTTGCTTCCCCTTCGGTGGATGAGCGCTCTTGCCATTGACATTGGAGAAAACTCCTTGAACATCCTGGGGACACACAGGGTCTTGTAAAATTGTGCCAAACTTCAGGCTAGGATGAGCCAAATTGAAAAAGGGCTGTCTCCACATCAGATTCAGCAGGGGCTGAACCGTGACGGGCATCATCAGCTTGGAGATAGGCTTGTTCTGAGGAGCACAAGGCTGTGAGCAGGTTCTGGAGGTTAGAAAAGGCCTTTCAGGGGGTGGAGTGGTTGCTTCTGCTTGCTATAAAAAGCCTGGGCTTGGGAATGTCTACATGGGCTGGCTCTGTGCAGGGCATTAATGCAGTTGTCGCTAAAATTGGAACGAGTCCCTCCCCATGTTCCCAGTTGCAACTGTAACACAGATAATAAATAACATCAAAATCCCTCATTAGAATTTGGGCTCCTTAATGCTCGGTACAGTCACACCCATGAAAACAAATAATCCCCAGGAGGGGGGTCCTGTAGGAGTGGCACTGCAGGGCCCTGACCCAGCGAGGTGTGGGGTTGAGTCCACCTGAGCACATTTTCCTTCCTTTTAGAAAGTAGATTAAGGTTTGCCTGACCCTGTAAATGGAAGAAGGAGAGAAGGCAGGGGATCAGTTCTTTATTGCTTCTCCTGTGTTTTGAGGCACCTGGGAGAGATAAACCCAAGCAGACTGCACTGCACAAGTCAGCTACCCAGATTTTCCATTTGGATGTGAATTACTCCCAGTTTTATGTATGAAAATTGGGGTTTTCTTTGAGATGGTGAAGTGTGTGATGCTGGACACCAGCACCGTGCTCCAACAGCTGTTGGGTGGACACAGCACTTCAGGCTTCAAGTGCTGATGCTGCTAAAGGATATCTGTGTTGTACTATGGCTAAAGAGCAAAGCATGATTATATTCCTAAGGGTTTATGTGTCCTGTGATGATACAAACTATAGAGAAATGACGGGTGTGGGTGGAAATTCCAGCTAGATTGTAAGATATGAGAGTAAATTCTTTTATCAAGTACTTGCTGATCACTGGAAGTGACTGCTCTGCAAAGGGCCTTACTTTTCCATGTTTAGAGCATATACCTTTAAAAATATTAGTTTAGGTATTACATACTCACTTTGAAAAAATTCCCTTGTAGGCAAGAATAAAACTTACAAAAAGGCTGTTACAGAGATCATCAACTCTCTATTAGATAGCTTGGAATATGCTCCACTAGCACCAGAGTTTAGTCTTCTCCAAATTACTGTAGAGGATTTGACTGTATCTTGCTGATCCATCCACATTTTAATTTCCTCTGCACGGATACATATTGCAGGATGCTGGAAATCCCCAAGCCCACTGGAGCTGCAAGACTGGATGTTTCATCCTGTAACACCAATAAAATGTTAATGCATACTAATAGCAACAGCAAAGGGGTTTATGGAGCGAGCTTGGAAGTATTTTATAATTGGTAGGGTATCTGTGTCACAGAGAATTTGGGGTTAGAGTCATCAAGTATTGCACTTTGTCAACACAGGAAAAGAAAAACTCTCAAAATATACCTCAAACCTACTAATTTTTATAATTAAAGGGGAAAGATGGGAGATGAATCCCTGGGGAGAGAGTCAAACATAAATTTCATATACATGAGAGAGCTGCCACTGGCTGGGATGGATTCAGGATCTGTGTGTTCAGTTGCCTGCTCTGCCTGGAGCCCGCTGCAGCCTCACCTGAGGACACTGCCTCCCTTTCCCACCTGGAGACCAAGGATAAAAACACCATCCTGCTGTACAAACCCAGTGAATCTGGGCAGGGGGTGACATAAATACATCAGTCAGATGAAATCCAGCAAGCTGACCGTGAGTTGGTTTCCTTGTGTGTCCTCTCCACCCAGCCTGGTGGTGTTGTCCTATTACTGCAGCCTGAGGTACAAAAACCAAGGAAAATCTGAAACGGGGGTGAGAAGGACCAGGTTTCCTCCCTCTTGCAGGGTTTCCATCTGTCAGTCTTTGGTTGCACCCCTTGTCCTGCCTATTCCAAACGTGTCTGGGTGCTCTGGTCACTGCCTGTTGTGGTGAGTAGTATGGGACAAAGAAAGGAGATCACAGCCTGTCCTGACCCCTGGGAATTGCTGATCCACCCTGGCTGGCACTTGGCTCCCCTTCCCCTCCTGCTGGATTGAAGCACGAGGTCTCCGTGGACAGAAGGGGAAGAGCCTGGATAGCCACAGCACTGCTTGTTTTAATAGATGTGCTCCAAAACTTGAGGGTTTTCCTGAGTCAACAGTTCCTGAGCCTGGGAATAAGCCAGAGGCACTGCCTGACCCCGCAGGCACCGTGGGCCAGGCTGAAGGAGCTCTGGGTGTGGGTGCTCCTGAAACAACCTGAGGCTGAGTTAATCCACTGGTAACTCCAGGGGAGAAGCTGGAGGCTCAGTCCTCCCCCTCATCCGTCGTGTGACCGAGCTGAGGGCACAGCACCACGGGGCCTGGGGTTTCCATGGCCTGGCTCCTGGGCTTTTCAGCTGTGTCCTTGCCTTCTGGGGCACGTGGAAGAGCCGGGATGCTCCTGGTGCTGTGGGGAGATGGGTGATGGAAGAGAGCAGCCACAGAGCCTGGATGTGGGGGTTCTCCCCTGGCTCTGAGCATTCCCCAGACACCTGGGTGCTGCTCTGCCCCCGTGCAGGGTCATCCCCATCCCAACCCCTGCTGGAAGCTGCCTGCAGAGCTCTCCCCGGCCTCACACAGCACGGGGCTGCTGAGAGTGAAGCCTGTTCCTTCACACGTGTTTTGGGCTGGTGTTTGCTCTCCAGCACCAAAGCAAACAGGAGGGTGAGGTGCTGGCATGCCCTTCCTTGAGCTGAGCATCCCTGGCTCTCTGCTGGGGGGAGTTCATGGGAATATTTGGGGATCCTGAGCACTCCCTGCCAGGCAGGCAGCGCCGGGCTGCGCTGGCAGCCTGCGAGGAGGAGGAGGAGGAGGAGGAGTGGGCATGGGCAATGCTTGGTGTTTTGTTCGTCCTCACCAGGGAGAAGAGGAGAAACAAAAGCAGGAGCAGCGCGGGGCACCGGGCTGGCTGGGTGAGGAGGAGACAAAAATAATTGTGCAGAATTTCATCGGGGAGCTTGGAAAAGGGAGATTTTGTGAGCAAACAGTCACCTCCCAGCACAGAACTTCCCAGTCTCCAATTTCAAAATTCCATTCACATCAACATCCACTTTCATGTTGAAAAACCTGGGGAAAAAGGGAGGGAAAAAAAATGCAGCTTCACATATTTCAATGCAAAAGTCTCATTTTGGTGAGGAGAAGAGGGAGGAAGCACTGCTTTGGGGGTTCTTTATTAGAAATCGAGCTCCCAGGATGGAAGTGTGGAAATGATCAGGGACCTGAGGCAGGTGGGGTTGCCCCAAAGCTGCTCCTGTCTTTTGGGGCTGAGCCCAGTGGGGCTGCTGGAGCTTCCCACACAGCAAAGGTGGGAGCAGGGGCACAGTGCAGAGGCTGTGCTCTGGCACACAGGAGTCCCCATCAGTTTGGGACAGCAGGTATGGGGGGACAAACACATGGCTCCAGCCTGATGGGGACCTGCCAGCCAGGCAAAAAGGGGCAGCTTCAGTCCCAGGAGAAGGAGGATTGCAGGGAGCAGGAATGGTCCACAGCAGCACCATGGATGTGGGGTTTCCTTGGGAAAACCCTTCCCCCTCCTCTGGGCAGAAGCACAGATGGGGTTAATGCTCTGTCTCATTCCCTGCAGGTGTGGGACAGGTGATTCTGCTCAGCTGGGCTGGTGTGGGGTGAGGAGTGAGATGAGAGCAGGCTTTGGTGGGTGCTTCCCCTCTGTGCTCCTTTATCTATGAGCCATGGAGTCAGGCAGTGTTTTCCCTGAGGAAAGGGAGCCAGGGCAGCTCTGCCTGGGCTCTGCCTCTGGGCTTGGCCTCTCCTTCTCTCCATGCCGACCTCCACGTGCTGTTTGGCATTGGCTGAGATCTTGGATGAAGCTCCTGCCTGCCTGGCATAGAAATCCCGGGGTAACTCTGCTGGAAATGTATTTTGCCCCGAGGAGCTGCTTGAGAAGCCTCAGCCTCCAAGAGTCTGGGTGAGCAGAGCTGCAAAGCAGCCCCAGGTCCCCCTGCAGGTGACCAGGACCATCGCTGGCAGCACTGCCCCCTCACCCCGGACCAGCAGTGACACCAGAGGAGCCAGGGCTTAGGAGAGCAGGTGAGCCCACCTTATGGATCATGGATTGTGCTTGGCTGAGCTGTGTAAGTCCCAGTGTGGAGAAGTTAGCAGCTGGTTTTCCCCATTTTCCAGCTTGTGGGGCAGCAGGTCCTTCTCTGCAGACCCCTCACTGTGTTTCTCTCATGGAAAGGTGGCTGAGGGGGTCTGTGCACCCCAACTTTGCTGCAGAGCTCTGCCCAGCTTGTGTCTCTGGGGTGCCAGTAAACCCCTAAATCATTTGGCATCAGTGTCTTTTGAATGCTGAGGGAGGTTTTTTGCTTCTGCTGCTGTACAACCGAGCTCCTCGTGCGTTGATGGTGGTGGCAGAGTGTTGCTGAGATGGCTGCTCTGTGCTTAGTGGCTGCTGCTTCTGTGAAAAGTGCTTTTTACTCTAATTTTTCTATTGTGCTGTTTTTGCTGTTTGATGCGAGGGACAGCAGCTTCTGCCACACAACAGCCTCCTCCCAACTTTCCCACTGCGTGCTGGCAAATCCAGGACAGGCTTAACTCAAGGAGCCACATTAATCATCAAATCTATAAGCAGGATATAGAAAGGCCAAGTGTGAATAATTACTGCTCAGGTGCTAATTACCCAGGCCCAGACCAAACCCAACATATTAAACAGACAGCTAACAGCAGTGGCCTCTCCACCACGTTGCTGGGTCCCCCATTGCTCTCCCACTGCTCTCTCTGCAGGGGACTCCTGCAAACATCTGCTAACATGTGCAGATCCCAAAATATTCTTCTGCTCATTTGTGTTTAAGCCGGGGAGATGAGATGGGAGGGACCTGACTCAAAATCAACAGATGGAAGGAAGGACAGATAGATCCTGCCTGGGTTCTGCAGAGCACAAGGTTGCTCTCCTAAGGGTGGAATGCTGGGACTGATATGGGCTTGTTCTTGGCACTTGTGGTGTAGGAGGACACGGAGCTGCTCCAGCTGTGGGTCAGCACCTGGGAATGGGTGCTTGGCTCATGGTGTGAGGGTGGGTTTTCCTCACGTAGTGCCCAACCTCCCCCTGGGAGGGTCGGTTCTCCATCACTGTGTCCATGCTTGTCCTCCTGGTGCAGACAGACCTGTGGATGTGCAGTGACATCTGGGCTGAGCTGCTTCAGTGGCATGAGGACCTGACTGAACTGGGCTTGATCTGTGGCTCCCTAAAGCCAGATCTGAGCCCTCCAACACCAGGGAAGGGTTGGGGGTGCTGGGTTTGTGCTGAGCCTCTGTTCTTGGTGAGCCCAGCCCAGCTCGGCAGCCACCTCTGCAATCGCCTCTGGGTCAGGGAAATCAAGCGACATCTGGACCCTCGTGGGTTCCACAGGCAGCTCCCAGGTGCCTTCTGCCCCTCCTGCCCGCCCTGCTGAGGAAAGCAGGCTGGGCTCAGGCGCTGCTGCAGCCGCGGGTTGAATTTCTGCCTCTGTCACCGGAGGCAGCGTCTCCGCTCCGGGCAGGGTGACTCTCCCCAGACAAGGGTTCAGTGTGGTGACACTGAGGACACCAGCAGCGGATCTGCTTGTGGAGAGCATTCTGCACTGGGAAGGGAAAGCCACATGTGTCTGGCAGCTGGCAGAGAGAGCGGTGTGCGCCCAGAGCCGGCTCCCTCTGCCCTGGCACGGTGCAGGAGTCCCCTGGCTCCTCTGACTGTCCCCATCTCCCACCTCTGTGCCAGCCGCACCCCACCTGTCCCTTCCAGAGCACCCTCTGTGCCTCATTCCCGCTCCAGGGCTGCCGGGCACGAAACGCTGGCGATGCCCGTTCACCCCAGCCGGGGAGCCCTAAGGGCAGAGAGCACATGGAGGGATTTTTAGGGTCAAACTCTTCAGCACCAGCTAAAGGTCGGGCAGTGCTGGGGTCGGGCACGTTGGACCGCGCGGGGGACAGGCGGTGACACGGGAGCAGAGCCCACGGCTGGGCTGCGGGGTGCAGCGGTGGCAGCTGAGCTCCCTCAGATTTTGGGTTCTCCACCCTGCTCCAGCCCATCTGTTCTGCATCTCTCACCGGGGCCAGGGAGCGGAGGGCTGGGGGGCGAGGTGGTGGGTGCTATGTTGGGGGGCACAGCCCCTTCCCCGCAGCACCCAGGGGGCTCAGCCGACTTGTGGAGGGATCAAAACATTTTGCGCCTGGAAGACGAGGAGCGTGTGCGAGAGTGAGGATGGGCTTGTGTTGGGGGGTGCAACCTTCCCCTGTCACCTCCCTTCTAGCCTGAATGCTTCTGCCATCATGATTAATTTATCAGGTACTTATGAATATGCAGATGAGACTCTGGTTTCCAGGCTCTGCTTTCAGGAGAGGCTGTGATGGGCTTTCTGCTGCTGCCGCCTTCGTAAGAAGAAAAATGTCATGTACCAGCGTTTAAAATAAATAAATAACTGCGCCACCGAGAGCGTGCGAGTCTTCGCGGCTCCGCGGAGCTGTGGGATCTCCTCGCTCCTCGGTGGCAGGGATTTTTGAGTGTCCCTGTGGCATATGCACCCCGACTCCCCCTCCCCGTGTGTGCACCGGCGGTGCGGAGGCGTCTTTGCCAATTCCAGCCTTTGAAACCTTGACTGAAGCCCCAGAAACTTCCACTGTGAAGGCGGGCGAGAGCTGGCTCCCCCCGGGAGAGGGGAGATCGGGTGGGATGGGTGTGCCTGGGGTGGTGGGACCCTGCAGGGACGGGTGCTTGTCCTGCTGATGGCCCCTTTAGCACTGGAAACCGCGAGGTCTGGGAGATGGGGAGCGGTTTGGGAGGGGGATGAGCGTGTGGTGCTGCTGCTGGACCCTGTCAGGCTGGGCTGCCTGGAGCAGGGGCTGTAGGAAAAGGATTTGATTTTAAGATTCAGCAGCCGGCCGTGCTGACCTGTGGGCGTCCGCAGAAGCACCTCGGTTTAAAACTTCCCCCAGATACTGGGTGCAGCAGCCAGGGCTATGGGTGCAGGAGCTGCTGCTTCTGCTAATCCCACTGCCGGGACCCCCCTCCAGCCGCCTCCGTGCCGGGGAGCCTCGACTCCCGGGGCAGGGAAGCGGGATGGGGCCGGGGGAGGCCCCCAGGGTCCCGGAGCAGGGAGGGGACTTCTCCATGTCCCCATGGGTGAATTTTCTCCGGTCAAAGCATCCAGCTCTGGTTTCACAGAGCGAGCGCTGGCGCGTTCAGCAGCGCTCCCGCATTGCCTCTGCGCCTGGGCAGGGGGTTACAGGGCTTATATTTTCAATTGCGATTTTTATTTTTTTTTTTGGAGGGGAGGCTGTTTGGAGGACGAGCAGGGGAGCGGAGCGGTGCTCAGCCCCGCGGCGTCCTGAGCGGGACAGGGCTGTCGGGGGGCAGCAGCCCCGGCCTTTGGGGGCAGCGCGGCCGCTGCAGCCCCTTCCTCTCCGCACGGGGGTCGCGGCCGCCCCCTCCTCCCCTCCCTCCCTCCTCCCCTCCCTCTCTGCGCGCTCCCCGGCCCCGCTGGGCGCTGCGGGGCCCGCGGCGGGCACCAGGGGGCGCAGCCGGGCCGGGGGCTCCGCGCTCCGGAGCCGCCGCGACCCCCGCGGCCCCTCCGCGCCCCGCGGCCTCGCTGCCCGGCCCCGCAGAAGGGGAGGCTGCGCTCCCGCGGGGATGCGCGGGGCTGGGAAAGGGGTTTTGTCCGTGTGTTGGTTTGGGGGGCGTCCCGGGGATGTTGGGGTGCAGGGGAAGAGGGACGGCTGTACCTGCGGGGTTTGAGCTGCATGCTAGAAAGTGCGCGTTGTGCGCAGGGTTAAAAAATAAATCATAATGCTCCCCTTCTGAGGTGGCCGGGGGCTGTTGAAGGCGTGCGGAGCGGCCCTGGCTCGCTCCTGTGGGGTAAAGGAGGGGAGGAGAAAAACACATGCACAAAAAGGGGGAAAAAAGGAAAACCCGCCCGCACCACCCAGCGGCCCCGCGCGGGGATAACAAACTCCAACTCAAAAAAAACTTCCCGAGCGCGTCGGGGGCGCGGAGCGGCGGCGCTGCCCAGGTGCGGTCGAGGCACGGCCGGGGCGTCCTGGCTGCTCCCCCCGGCTCCGGGCCCGGGGAGGGACCCCAGCTCCGGCCCCTTCCCCAGCGGCCCCTCGCCCACTGGGACTCGCTCTGCGCCGCACAGCCCGACCCGAGGGGGGCTTTTGCATCCTGGCAGCCGGGGGGCTGCGGGTGTGTGTGCGGGAGAGGGGAATCTGCACGGTGCTGGGGGAGACAAAGGGGTTTTTGCGAGGCCGGGGGGACACGGCACGGGGGCAGCCGGAGTTTCGGTCAAGGCTCCCCGGTGCAGAGGGGAAGCAGTGGCTCAGGAGAGGGGCTTCAGGGTGAAGGAAAGCAAGGGCACAGCAACTTTATAATCGACTTTTTATTAAGATTATAAATTTAAACAAATCTGAACAGTTTTACCCGGTGATATACAATTCCATATGCACAAAAATACAGGCTTACAAACAAAGAAAAAGGAGCAGGAAAAAAAAAAGAAGACCCCAACAGACCGTTTTGCAAAGCATCCTCAGTTACACACAGTGCTGATACCGTGAAGTTGGGAGTGGGCAAAAGAAAGAGGAGGGGACGACGACCAGAAAACCCACCTTTTTACAACAAAAGGTTTTTCTTTAAAAAAAATAATGTAAAAAAAATCAAGAGACTCTACAGGAGACAATCTCTTCACAAGACCAAACACTGCTGGTTTTATGATTGGGAAGGCTGAAACCAGAACAGTTAAACTTAAGGAAAAAAATTTAAAAAGAGGGGAGAAAAAAAAAAAAAAAAAAAAAAGGGGGGTCAGACCCGGCACACACATTGGAGACGTGAGTGGTGTTACACGGGTACCTGCGGCACCCCCAGCACACACCGAGGCGGAGGCTCCGGGCTGCCGGGGGAGGCTCGCCCCCTCCCCGGGTGGCGGGGCGCAGCCCGCAGGGACCCCCGGCTCCTGCTTTTCCCCTTCCCACATCCAACTCTCAGAACCCTCCAGCGCTCCCCTGGCACAAGCGGGGGGAAGAAGTCACATCGCACACGTTTCTTCTGGGAGGAAAGTTGAAATGTTTTCATTTCTGCCTTTTTTTGTTCTTTTAAATAGATAAAGAAACGCACAAAAGCGACGGGGCAGCAGCGGCTTTCCCCTGCCCGCACCCTGGAGCACACGGGCCGGGGGCGGCGGGAGCCCGGGGCGCGCAGCGGGGCCGGGGGCGCTCCCGCCGCGGGGTCCCGGGGCCGGTCCCGGCTCTCACGTGGCGCTCCCGGCCGCCAGCACCGGCCCCGGGAAGCCCGCCGCGAAGAGAGCCCGAGCGGACACAAAGAGGATTATTTAAATAGGTGCCTCGTTGTTTTTTTCTTTTTTTTTTTTTTTTTTTTTTTTTGTTTTTTTTTTCTGTTGTTGTTGTTTGTTTTGTTTTCGTTTGTTTGCTTGTTTTTGTTGTTGTTTTTTTTTTCTCTCTCATCTCTGCAAAAATAAAGTCCCAAGATCTTAGATTTTTTTTCTCTTTATTGTACAATTTATAAAACACTAGCGCGGCTCTGCCCCCCCGCCTCCCCTGCGCACCCCTCGGCACCCCCCTCCCCTCGCCCCAGCCCCCCTCCCTGCCTTTGTTTCAGGGTCCCCCCTCCGGAGCCGCCGTCCCTCGGATCGCACCCCCGTTTTGTCAACAGCCCCCCCACACCCCTCCTGCTCCCCCACTTCTCTCTAAAACGCGACGATGGCCCGAGTCCAGGCTCCCAGGCTCGCCAGCGCCTGCTTGCTGCACAGCTGCCCGTTGAGGGGCTGCTCCGAGTCCGCCTGCTGCCGGCTCACCAGCCCCGTGAAACCGGAGCCGAAGATGGAGATCAAGTTGGAGATGTTGGAAGAGTCCTGGGGGTGCTCGGCGCTGTACTCCTCGAAGCGGGCGCGTTTGGTGCACGGGGCGAAGGGGGGGCCGCCCGCCACCCCGCCTCCCCCCGGCTCCCCTTCCTCCACCCCCTCCTCTTCCTCCTCCTGCCCCGGGTAATACTTGCGCTTGGTGCCGGGCGCGGGCGGCGGGGAGGCGAGCCCCGCTGCCGGCTGGCAGCAGCAGGGGCACTGCGAGCAGCAGTCCTGGTGCAAGTACCCGTTCTCCACCGTGGTCACGACGTGAGTGTCCAAATCCAGCACCGTGGTGCGGCTGCTACAGTGCGGGGCCCCGCCGCTCCCGAAGTCACAGCCGGCGGCGTAGAGCAGCCCCGGGGCCGCGCCGCCCCCGCCGCCGGGACCGGCGCTGCCGGCGGCCCGGTAGAAGCCCGGGGACGAGTCTCTGCAGGGCGCTCGCTGCATCTCCGGGGGCACGGCGCACACCGGCACCTCCAGCAGCTCCGCGCCGCCCCGCGCGGCCCCGCAGCTCCGCGCCTCGCGGTCCTGCGTGTCGGCGGGCAGCGGGAGCGCCGCCAGCTCCGGCGGGGCGGCGGCGGCGGGCGGCGGGCAGGCGGGCATGGCGAGGAGCGGGGCGCCGTCGGGGTAGTGCTGCTGGCGGCGGTAGAGCTCGGCGTAGCGCTCGCTCAGGTAGAGCTGCCGGGCGTTGCGGAGCACATAGGAGACGAGCAGGTTCTTGTGGAGCTTGATGCCGCCTCGCTGCGTGCGGGAGCTGTGGATCTTCCGCAGGGAAATACTGATCAAACTCTGCGCATCGAGGGTGCACTCCATCCTCCTCCGGCCCCTCAGCATCGGCTCTCGCCGCCCGCGCAGCCAGGCACCCCGGCCCGCATCCACACGGCAGCCGGGCGGGTGCGGAGGGTCGCAAGCAAGGAGGATAAAGAGGCGTGGGGGGGGAGGGAATAAAGGGGAGGGACTGAACGCCCGCCCGCCCGGCCCCCGCCTTTTATACCGCTGAGCCGGCCCCCGAGCCCCGCCCCGCGGGGCCAGCGCGACCAATGGAGAGGCGGAGGACAGCTTGACGGGCGGGCGGCGCGGCCAATAGGAGTGAGGCGGGCGCCTCGCGCCGTTCAAATGGTGTCAGGCGCGGCGCGGCCCGTGAGGGCGGCGGGGGCTCGGCCGGGCTGGGCTCGGGACGCTGAGGGCACCGGGGGTCCCGCCCGAGCGGCGGCGGGGCCGGGGCNNAAGAGTTGATGCCTCCCCGCGCCGCTCCGCTCGCACAGGTGAGCGCGGGGCGGTGCCCGCCCCGATGGGCGGCCCCGAGCAGCCGCGGGGGCGGGGGGGCGGCGCACCCCGCCCCGTCCCGCCCGGTGACAGCCCTGAGGCAGCGCGTACCCTCAGCGGGACCGGCACCGGCTGTGAACGCCATCCCCGCGGGTGCGGTGGGATGCCCCGCTCTGGGCTGTGCTAACCGCGGGAGGTGCCGGTTCAGGTGCTGGCCGCACCCCAGAGCTGCCGGACACCCCCACAGCCCCCGCCGGGGACCCCTCAGGTCGTGCCTGCAGGGCTCCCGCCATCACCCGCCTTTGGAGGGGAGCCAGGGCTTTCCTCCGCCGCGGGGCAGGACCGCGCATCAGTCACTCCTCGCAAAGTGCCACAATCACACCTGGTTTCCCCCCAAAGTGAGAGCGCTCGGGTTAATGATGGGCTAATTAAGGCCTTCCGTCCCGCCTCGGGGCACACGGCAGCGCCGGCTCTGCCGGGCAGCGCGGCCCCTGCCCTTCCTCACAGAAAGGTGTGAGGGGAGGGCTGGGCCCTGGGGGGTTAGGGTCCCCGGGCTTGTCCCCGGGGCGTTGGGGACTGCGGAGGCTCGGGGGTGGCTTTAGGGGATGCTGAGACTCAGAGGTGCATTAAAAAGCCCCAATCACCCAGAAACCCAAGCACCGCACCCGGGGAGCAGCAGTGCCCACCGGAGCGGGTGACACCGCAGAGCAGCAGCCCCTGTCCGGCAGGTGAGAGCTGGGGGGCTCCAGGCAGGAGGCTGCAGTGTCTGGGTGGGAGAAAGGGCTCCGAGATGCACAGCCAGGAAGGGACTGCAGCGCCGGGGCAACGGGAGCTGCTTCTGAAACGGCATCTTCTGTAGAGAGCAGAAGGCAGGGGGGAGAGGGGGGTGTATTCCCACTGCCTGCAGAGGTTCTCCAGCTGGGTGCCTGCCTTGGGGTCACCCTGGCAGACATACCTTAGCAGGGGCTATGGGCAGTGTCTGCACGTGGTGGGGAGCCCATTGGAAAGAAATCCTCTGAAGCCCTTTTTCCTGCTGTGCAGCCCAAACTTCAAACCACAGGGGCAGTGACACAAGGTGATCACCGGGGTCATCAGCTCACTGTGCAAAACCTGGGCTCCATGGGGGGCTTTGAGGGGGATGCTTGGAGGGCTTTTCTTGTTTCCTGGCTTGGCTGTATTTTGCTGGCTCAGCTTGACTATGTCCTCCACTGAAGGAAATGGGAGCAGACCCAGCACCACAGAGGATTTTGTTCCTGTGGAAGGGTGGTCGGGGCAACAGCTGAGCTAGGGCAGCTCATTGGTCCCTCAGGAGTTCTGCATGCTCATGGAGCAACCTTCTCCACAATCTGCCTTCAGCCAGGCAAACTGGGGTGAATGATACTCTGAATTCCCAAGCTCTTAAGATGCTCTTGTTCCGTGTTCATAATACAAAAGTGATCACAACCCTGTCTGAGGGGGTGGCTGTAGCTCAAGGCAGTGGGTACAGGCAGTGTTGGAGGTGTGGGGTTATGCTGTGTCTATCCTCTCCTCCACCAGGCTCTCTCCCTTGCAATTCTACCTGGCTGCAAGTTGGCTTTTCCAGGACTGTGGCTGCACAGCAGCTGGAGGTTCAGGAGTGATAACTGGAGCTGGTCTGTGCAGATACTAAGGGTTGCAGCAGGATTAGCTTTGGACACATTGCATAGGCCAGTGCTGAACTTTGGGTGCTTTGGTGGCTTGAGCCAGGTCTTGCTGCTGCTCAGTGAGATCAAAGGCTCTGCCATCCTGGGCTGTTGGGGTTGGTGTTTGTGGACTGAGCCACAGCTGCAGCTCTGCAGCATTTCCTCTGTCCTCATGGGCTCTGGGGAACCAGGGCAGCAAGCGCTGCTGCTGCCAACCTGTGCCATATCCTCCACCCAGCCAGTGCAGGCAGTGATTTCTTCTGCTCAGCTGGCATTTGCTGCTCTCTGGCCCATCTCCAGCTGCAAAACTCTAGCCTAGGTGGTCCAGGCTAAGAGCTTGAATTGCCCATTGGCCAGCTGTGATGGGGTGGCTTGGGCAGTGCAGATGGGGCCAGGCACAAAGCGTTGCCCTGGCAGACCCCCTCTGCCTCGAGCTCCTGCTCGCCTTCCCACCTGGGACTGGAGCGTGGCCTCAGGACACTGCCCAGTGCTGACCCTCTGCTTTTTAATCATCAAGTGGCCCAGCTGGCCTCGAGCTGTGGATTTTAGTGAAGGGTCAGGTGTTGCAGAGCTCTGCTTGCAGCAGTGCAGGGTTTGTGGAGGTGCAGAGGGTTGAGCATCCCCGGGGCTGGCTGGGCACCGTGGGGCAGCCCTGGATGCAGGAGCTGCTGCTGTCTCTGGCTGTCAGAGAAGTGCCCTCTGCTGTAACTGCCTGAGAAGCTTCGTGGCACCAGGAAAGCCTGAGAGCACAGCAGGAGCCTCTAGGAGATGAAGACGGAATTAAAACTTTAATCTTATTTAGACTCTGGGTAATTAATATAAAGGCTGTAAAACGTGGGCCTGATCCTGGTGCTGGCTGCTGGGCACCGTGCTGTGGCCGGCAGGGCAGCAGCAGCTGCAGGCTGGCTCTCCTCCCCAGCTGGCTCTCCTGGCAGGTGCCAATGTTTTGTTTGCAGACACGGTGGCTTTAATCCTGGAGCCGGGATGGGCTGTGCACTGCAAGAGCCACGCTGCTTCAATTTGGCCTGTGGACTCCAAAATCTCCCAGAGACAGGAATCTGGCTGATACCTGTCTTGGCACACGATTGCAAGCTTTGCTTTTCTAAAGAGGATAACGAGTCCTGTCCATTTTCTGGCTCTGAAGCAGCAAGGTGGGGTAGGATGGTTTTGGTGCTTGCCTTTCTCAGGAAATCCTGTGTGTCCTGTTCAGCATCCCCATTCCCTGGTGTTGGGGTTTGGGTGCCCTTTCCATGGGCAAGGCCCCTAAGGACCCTACTGCTGTAGTGGACAGTTCATGTAAAACCATATTGGCTAAAAATGGTCATCTTGGCCAGCTTTTACCTGGCCTTTATATGGTGAGGACCATTATTTCCCCAAAGGACAAGAGGATGGGCCCAGGATTTGCCCTCTGAAGCGCTGAGCTGCACATTTTCTGGTGTAGATGGTGCAGGGGACTGGCTGCGCTGTGGGGCTGCTCCTGGGCTGGGGATGGTGCAGCTGTGGCACACCTGGTCCAGCCTTGCTGATGCCCTGGTGCCAGGGCTGGTTTCGCAGCCGTCGATCCTGCAGCAGGATCCAGCAGCAAAACCTGGCGGTCCGCTGCTCTCAGCTGCAGAGTAAACAAGCTGGCAAGAGAAACCATTTTGCTTCAGCTAGTAGGAGAAACCCTTTTTAGGTAGCACTTCCAACTGGCAATGCTCTCCTTCATTAACCCCCTCCTTCCCTTTCCAATGAAACGTGAATTTGCAGCGATTGGAGATCAGGCACTTGCCAGTGCAGCTTTGCCACCCAGAGCAACGAACACAGACGTGAATTTACTGCTTGATCTCATAATTTCAGTGCAATTAGACTGGCTGCTATAAAGCAATTTCCCCTTGAGCCTCGGAGTCCTGGGCCTGGGCACTGCCCAGCTTTTCTCAGACAAGGAAATGGAGGCCTTTGGGTATTGGCTGAAACACGAGTTTTTTTGGGTGCACCTGGAACTTGACTCCCTGGAGATGCGTCTATGAGCTGGAGCTGCGAGTGCCTGGCATGTCTGAAAAGGAGCCTGCTTTTCAGGCTTACTTATTACAAGTCAGGCACCCAAAGCTAGTGGGAAAACAAGCCAGGACAAGGTTTTCAGGCTGAGCTCTTGGAGCACGGCTGGCTTCTGCCACCTTCTCCTCTGTGCTGGGCAAGCTTAATGTTGCCTGGCTCCCCAGGCTACTCCCCATCTCGGGGGGACTTGTAGGGCAGACCCACAGGTTCTGCTGCAGCCTGTGGGGAATGGGGCACGTCAGCTCCCAAAGCCAGCAGCACTTGGAGAGGCGTATCTGTGTGTATTGATTGAGCAGGCTGTGGGTAGGGCTGTCACCTTGCTGTTGTAGCTGTTAGCTCTTTCTCTCAGCTTTGCTATCATAGTCAAATACTTTGTATAAAATCCTGGAGAAAAAGGGATTGAAACCATACTGAAAAAGCATCCATTTCATTATCTTTTCTCCATGCTTTTAGGTGGGGAGCTGTAGAATGCCTCCCAAGTGCCACCGTGGCACTGGGCATGGATGACATGCTCAGTATTTTGATTTGGTCTGCTCCTACCTAAATTCACCAGCTCATTTCTTGTGTTCTTGGGAACCACTGTGCAGGGTAGGGGTGCTTCTGTAAACTTCCCTGCCATTGCTTCATGGCCTCTTGGTGCTGTGTGGCAAAGCACCTGTGCCCCATGTGGTGCTTACAAACTCTCCTGGTGCCTACCGGAGCGTTGGGAGGTCCCTCGGATGGGAATTGTATAATTCTTCTTTTGCCTTATTCTGGAAGGGTGGAATTGAGGAGGTTATTGCTGCCAGGATGCTACTGCTGATCTTCTGAATGGCCTCTGCTTATCCTGCTGCAAGGGGGAAAATGCTGGCTGTGTTGGCCAGCTGGTGATGTGACCCAAAGGATACAGAGGCTTTCTGTCTGTGTTGATGTATTTTAGCCCATTGATGGCTTGCTGTGCCCACAGGTCAAACTGCAGATCTGTTCCTTGCTAGAGCTGAGGAGGGGAATGAGCTGCTGATGGTGTAAGCAGAGCTGTGGGTGTTCATGGAGAGGCTGCAGTGTCCTGCTTGGTCTTGGTGTGATTTGTGTGGCTCATCTCATGCCCAGAGCTGCTTGTGTCATGCTCTCATGGGGCAGCATTGTAAAACTCCTGGCACAGGCACTTCCCCATGTCTCTAACAAACCTGTCCAGCTGTGCTGGTTGTTGTTGGTGCCTCGTCTCCTTGTTTCTGGCATTTGGAGGCCATTGATTTCCTGCAAAACCATTGCAGGATGCTAAAGCTGCAAGATAATGGTGTGTGGCAAGCTTGGGAGCTGCCCTTTTGGGAAGAGGGGATGAAGTTGGGGTCTACTCCTTCCCGTGAGCATTTCACACCTTGGACTGGGTGCTCCCTTGGGCCCTGCCAGCCAAGGAGCTCCTTAAACCACCCTGACAGACGTGGTGCTCACCCTTCTCCTGGGGTCATGTGGGAGTTCCTCTGACACCGGGAGAGAAAGCAACTCTGTGCCAGGGGACTCTCTCTGGAGCTGCTGTGGGGTCTTGCTGCTGCTGCCCCAAAGCATCAATTCTTGGAGCCGTGAGGTGCCCTGGGCAACCAGTGCTGTTTGCTGGGCTGTGGTATCTGATAGAGACCTTATTTTAATTGCTAGGTCAGATATCCTGCAGTCTTTATTGCCGTGTAGCCAAGAGTTGATCCCTGGACTTGTTCTGACCCCGAGTTGCAGCTGTAAATGAGGCTGTGCTGGAGCACAGTCCTTACCCAAACTGGGAAGTCTGTCTCCAACACCAGCATGAATGAGGGATCTTACCTGCAAATCCTGTTCCCGTCTGTCCTGGGTGGAGCAGGACAGGACTTGCTGGGCACTGAGTGGGATTTGTAATCGTGCTCCCTGCTGGCGATGGGAGCAGCAGCTCGGAGGAGGCAGGGATCACCTGCTATAGGGAGGGGTGGAGACCGGGCACCTGTGATCTAGGGCTAATCCTGCTGTTTCCCCTCCCATCTCCCCTGTCCCGTGGTTTCTAGATATTCATCAGAATAGAGCAGGGCCTGTCTTACCACACAGGCAGTGTCTGGTGCAGGGGACCCTTGGATGACTCCTGTGATGGGCATTGCTCATCTCAGTGACCTGCCCAGGGCTCGGGGTGCCACGGGGTGCTTGGCATTGAGGGCAACCAAAACGAACTCTCTGTTCCTGCCAAATCTGTAGGGAGGGAAGTTGGGGTAAAAACTGTAGTAAAGTTGGAGCTGTGGCTCACCTGGGGAATGAACTCTGGGGTGCTGAATGGCAGCTTGGCCACAAGAGTGGTGGGGTCCCATTGGGGATCCCCTTTCCCGCTGAAAGTGACTCCAGGAGTGCTGGAGTGCGGAGGGCGAGGGGCTCCGAAAGGGTTAATGGCTGCTCGTCTGTCATGGAACCTCCAGCCTCTCCCGAGCAGAGCCCCTCCGGCCGGGAGCAGCGTGGCCTCACGGTGCCCCGCGGACGGACGGACAGACGGCGGCAGAACTACAATCCCCGGCAGGGAGCGAACCCCCGGGGTGTGCCGGGACTGGTAGTCCGGGGGCTGGCGTGGGGGTCCCCGCTGCCACTCGTGGCTGGGGCGGGGGGACCCGGAGGGAATGTGCCGGCTCGGGGAGGAGCCAGCGTGTTCACCCACTTTGTTGTTATATACCTTAAAGGAGCAGTGGCTGTGCCCGAGCGAGCTCCCTAGCGGAGCCGCGCAACCCGGGCTGTGGGCTTTTTAAAGATAAAAATCACTCGCGTGGCCTCCCTTATTAACGCCATCTCCCGCTCTCAGTAACTCCTTCGGCGCCTGGGCATCGCCAGCCGGCGCGGTGCTGGGCCCGCCCGCCGTGGGGCTGCTGCGCTGCGCTGGACCGCTCTGGTCCCGCATCCCCGCCGGAGCATCCTCCTCCCGGCTCTCTGTCTGCGGGTCCGGAGCTGCCGGGCTGTGAGTGCCGAAACCCCCAGCGCTCTTTATGCCACGGAAAATCTATTTCCTTGCAGGGGAGACATCCCCGCTCATGGTCGCCGCAGATAAAGAGCTCTGGAGAGAAGTGTGGAGTAGCGACGACGTGGGCAGCACGGCAGATTTCTCATGCCGCTGTGGCACAGCCGTGACCTGGAGATTTCTTCCTCCCTCCGGCATAATTCAGTCTAGCACCCGGTGCCTCCAGCTAAACACCCTGGCCCGGCCCTGGCATGTGCCCAGCAGACACCCACATCAAAGCCACCGCGGCTGGCCTGGCCCCTCGCCAGCAGCTACCTCTAGACAGCTTGTGCAAACCTGGAGGGAGAGGACTGCGAGCATCCCGCCCTCGGCAGCTCCCGCCTGCTGTGGGGCAGCCGGGGCTGCCTTGGGTGCGTGGTGGGAGCACAGCTGGGTGGGCGACCCCGGCCTGGGATGGTGGTGGGGGTGCCTGTGAAACATCTGTCCCAGGGAAGCTGGGCAGCTGCAGCCTGGCACTGCCTGCTTCCAACTGCTTTGTCCCTGCTTTCCTGTGCCACTGGTCATTGCCTCCATGCCCCTCTGAGCCTCGGCAGAGGGGGATGAAATCTCTCTGGCAGGTGAATGTGCTGGAGAGAGGGTGGTGGAGCGCAGCACGGGAGCCTTGCTGACTGGAAAAGCAGGAATAACCACCCAAACACCACTGGTGAGGGGGGCTGTGGTGCTGCAGGGAGCTGGCAGCTGAGCTGGTTGATGCTCTGGGGCAGGTGGCCCGGGCCTGCCTTTGCTTCCCAGAGTCACACACTACGGTTCACATGTGATTGTCACCAGCATGAAGGCAAGGGGAGGGCTTGGGTGGCAGAGATGAGCCCAGTGTCCTTGGCTGAGCCTTTTGCTCCTGGGCTTCTGGGTGCAGCTCAGCCTCCTCACAGCCTGGATGTTTGCCTGCTGAGGGGCTGTACTTGATCCTTCTTCTTTCATGAGTGTGGGTGTTGGAAAGAGCATTGGGAACACATGCTCCTGCTTGGAACTGGGCTCTAACTGGTCTGTGCTGTGAATTCAGGATAGTGTCCAAAATGCTTCCAGCTGGAGCCTGGTCTGGCATGGCTGGCAGTGGGCAGAGCTGTTGGTCTTCTTTGGTTTTGGAGTTGTCTGGGTGAAATTCATACCCAGAGCAGAGCAACTCTTCCCTGGGGTGCAGATAGCTCCTGGTGCATGAGTGACATGGTGGGAGCAGAAGGGCTGAAGCCCATCAGAGCTTGTATCTGGAGAGCTCTGCTGTGCCTGGCCCTGGCTGCCCTGTGTGCAGGGACTCGTGTGGTTGGGTGCTGGAGTACAACCCATGCAGCTGTGACCTCTTGGACACACTGAGAGCAGCAGAGAGACCTTTCTGGGCTGCAGCAGTCTGTATCACATCCTTTTCTGTGCAAAAGGAAACAGTGGAGAGGGAGAGGCTGCCTGTGGTGAGCTGCTGGCTGCTGCATCCCTCAAGGAAGCTGGGCTGCAGGGAGCCCATGCTGCCACTGTGCTGTGGATGCAGCCAGCCTGTTGCCTCAGGGCTGCTGAGACAAGGACATAAAGGGTCCTGCCCTTGCTGGTGGTGCCAGTTCACAGGAGTCTGTGGAAGAACCAGTGCAACCTTTACAGTGAACAATGAGGATCCTATGGGATGCAGGGGAAATGGAGGGGCTCAGTCTAACAGCTCATGCTGTGCCTGGGTGCTCTCCAGAGTATGTTCAGGGGCTAGGTGAGGTGGTGGGTGCTGTATACTGGGCTGAACCTTGGTCCAGTCCCTCACTCCCTGTCCTGCTTGGTGCTGCAGTGCTGGCAAGTTACTGTCTTGCAAACAGCTCCTGTGCATGTATGTGCTGTGCCTGGCCCAGCAGGGAACCTGCCTACAGAGCTGTGTGAACCCTAATAGAGCATTTGAGGGGAAATGCTGGGCTCCACAGAGACCTGCTGAAGATCTCTGTTGGAGAAGGGCACAGGAAAGCTCTCCTACAGGCCTGTCTTAGCTCTACTGCTTATTCCTTTTTGCTTTTCATCCCTTGCCTGCCATTTGGGAGCCTCGTACCAGCAGCCTTACAGCTGCCTAACACATTGTGATGGTTGTGTTGCAGCAGGTGCCTCTAAGGAGCCCTGCACTGAGGCTGCTGAGGTGTGCACCCCTCCACACCCCCCGATCTGATTGCTTCTGACACAGTTGTGCTCAGACTAAGGCTGAGCCCAGACCCTTCCTGTCTGATGTTGGAGCAGAAGCCCCAAAGGGTGAAATGCAGCTGCTGGAGGAGGCAGCAAGGACTGTGGATTGGGGGTCTTGGAGGTGAAGCTGTTTGCAAACAGCTCCTGGGTGCAGTGGCACTTTTTACACTGTGTGACTTTCCCATACGCACAGGCATCCCCAAGGCTGAAGGGAACTTTGACTCTGGCAAGGGTAGAAATGAAACGTGGATAACATCGCTAGGCTAGCGTTGCTAGAGGAATTAAGAACCAAGCAACTGCATCCATAGGAACCTCAGTTCTTCCCTTATCCCTTTGCACATCGAAGTTAATTGCATTTCCAACTGACACATCAAGCTGTCCTGCCACGGTCGTCTGCGGCAAAGTCAGCGCATCGTGGTTGCTCTGGGATATAAACCTCACCTCTGGTGTCTCGCTCTCTTGGGGGATAATGTCTTTCCCAGGGCTGTTTGTGGTATGGTCAGGTCTTAAGAGCCCAGGGCTCAAGCTGAGTTGTCTTGTCAGGTCTTTACGGGTATCTCTTGAAGGTGAGACTTGTCAGGCTTAAGCAATGGATGAAATTTTTTTAATGGGTGTTCAGCAGCCACTGTGGAGATGCTTAAGGGCATAAATTTTTTAAGAGCATAATGGATGTTAAGCTCTCAAAAATAAATCCTAAGTCTCTCTAGCCTGTGTTTCCCAAGGTATTGGCGGCTAGCTTAAAATGAGAGAGCAAGCAAAATGAAATAAAAGGCTTTTAGATGGTGCAGATCACCAGTGTGGGGCTTCTGCTTTCTTTGTGTGTCTGAGTTAGCACTTCGGGATGCTGAGGGTCAGGACAGGGATATCTCAATCCCTGGTCAGTGCTTTGGGGACCCAGACTGGAAAGTAGAGTTAGAGGTTTTTCTCCACAGCAGAAGATTGGTAGGGCAGAGTGGGCAGTGCTGGGTGCTAAACCCTCTGGCCCAGAAGCCTTAGTGATGGCAGCCAGAGAGATGGAAATTCTCTTGATGAAGCAGACCCAACAAAGTCTGGGTGTGGGAGATGGGCTGGTGCCTTCCTCCTTCGAGCAAGGGGCACGAAGATCTGGACAGAGCAGCTCTGTGCAAACAATTCCAGGGAGATGACAATGAAGCTGTGAGGTGCCAGGGCTTCCTCTTCCACCCTGCCCAGATGAGCTTTTCCCATGGAAGTGGCAGCCCTGTGCAGGGGTTTCACCAGGTCCCTGTTGCACAAGGAGCTGGGACAGCAGGAAGGAGATGTTCCCTGCTGGCTGGTGCAGTGCCCCAGAGCTGGGAAATGGAGAGGAACTGGCTTCATCCTTCCCCAGCCACTGTTACCCCCAGGCTGGGAATCAGAGCCACTTGTTCTCTCTCTCCAGCCCCAGCGATGGGAAGGAGGTGGAAGAACGCTGTGCTGGCATGGGCAGCACTGCCAGGTTCCAGGAAGCGACAGCCCAAAACTTGTTTGATGTTGTTTTCTTCCCCCACCACTGGAGAAGGGAGGACTGCAGCTCCAGGAGCATGGAGCTCATGCTTGTCTCCTCCTGCCCAGAGGGGCTGGCTCAGAAAAAGTGGGAGCAGCCCTGATCCTGTGCACAACCCTGGGAGGTGGCATGAATGCAAACGCTGGCATCCTGCAGCACTGCACCTTTGTGCTGTTCATGCCAGCTTCCCTCCCAAATCTGGTTGGAAACATTCCTGCATTCCCCATGAGGTCAGCTGTGCTGCGGCTCTGCTCGCTGAGGTCAGCTTGTACCTGCTGAGGGCTTGGCCCCATTTTATAGAGCTTTTCCATGAGGTGTGCCCTGGGAATGCCCTCCCCTGGGCTGTGGTAACAGTGCTTGGAGATGAGCAGTGCTGGTGCCTTCAGGAGGCTGAGGAAATTGAGGTTCTAGGTGATTTGCACCTGGAATTTCTGCTCCTTTCTGCTCCTTACTGGGGTTTGGAGGTAGGTGTTGACCCACTCTGGGGTGACAAGTCTGAAAGATCAAGTTGTGAGTGCCTTGGTGGCAGGACAAAGTAAGAAAAGTAGAAGATCTGGAAATGACCAGGGGAAAAAGTACTCCTCGGAGTATGGGTTGATGGAGAAATGTTATCTGCTTCTTTTCTGCTTCAGCCTAACCCTGTTCCTCAGTTCTGGTAGTGACTGGTGTATAATAATGGGAATAGCAAAACCATGTATTTCTGATGTGGACTGGGTCTGCTCAAAGGGCTGTTCTTTATGAAGTCTGACTGCCTTCCTTCATCTCAAAGGCACCTCTGGGTTCCCTGTCCCATCACAGCTAAGCCAAGGGACAAAAGGCTCTACCTTCCCCTCTTCCCTAAGAGCTGTGAGGATCAGGGCTCTGGCTGCTCCTCAAAAACAGAAGGTGTGTCTGCACCAAGAGCCTCTGGCAGGAGACATGGGATGCTCCTCCTTGCTCTGTTTTGCACATTCAGATTTTCTTTCCTGCTTCTCCAGCCCTCTCCAAGCACTGCTCACGCCTGCTCAGGCTGGGAGAGCCTTTCTGGGTGGAGTGATTGGAGGTGGGAGAACACCCTCCTGTCCAGGACGGGTTTGCAAGTCCTCTGGGCTCCCAGCTGCTCTGGCTGCTGCTGCTGCCTCTTGGGGGAGGACAGGAGGGACTGAGCAGGGGGTCTCTTCTCCTTGGCACAGCTGCACTGGGGCTCTCTGCAGCTCCCAGGAACCAGGCATGGCAGCTCTTCCCCAGATGGAGGACAGGACCCTGGGGGCATTGACCGTCTGCTGCTTTGCTGCCCCAGAAAAGCCTGAAGGCTGTTCAGTGCTGCTGTTTTGCACTGAATTGCACCAAACCCCACGCTCCCCTCTGTTATCCCTGAAGATGGATGCTGATGATTCCCCTCCTGACATGTGCGTGATCTGTGTGCGCTTGGCTCTCCTCTCTTCCTGGGCAGCTGGCAGGTTATTTTTGGTTCTGGAGCGGCCCAGATCTGGTTTCTGCTGGGGTGAGTCCCTGCCCAGCACACCTCTTGCATCCTCCGGGCTTGTGGGAGGTGAGGAGCAGTCTTCCCTTGCCCACATGTCAGCTGGAGCTGGCAGGGATGCTCCAGGAGTCCCCTGCTGAAGGGCTCATCTGGCATCTCTGTGGAATGGCTGAGAGAAGGGGACATTGGCCAGGTCTGTGGGGACTCACCTGGATGTGGCAGCTCAGGAAACCTGATCTGTGGGCCTCTTTGGGAGGAAAGGGATGGGCAGGAGCAGCTGGTGCTCTCTCAGGGCTTGGAAATCCAAGCCAACACCTCGTCACGTGCATCCCTCTTGGCTCACAGGCTGGAGGAACAGCATCCCCTTCCCTCAGCTCCTGGCCTCCTGCCAGTGTCCTGCAGGGAAAGCCCCTTCAGAAGGGCATTCTGGGGGCTGAAGGGTTTTCTGGGGACAGCCCTGGGGAGATGCTGGGGCCCTCCTGCCCTGTGTCTCCTTGGGAAGGCCTCACTTGCAAGGCTGTTCCTTCTCTTATGCTCTGTCCAACTTCAGCACTTTCTCAAAATCAAGGTTTGTCCCACCAATCCTGGAGCAGGGCTTTGTTCCACTGCAACAGGGGAGGATGCTCAAAGCATCCTCTCCACATCTGCATGGTGGGATTTTTGGAGGTCCCTGCTTACCTGGAGTGGAACAGAGTAAAATGGCAATAAAATAAATATTTCTCACATGTTAGACACAGGTTGAATATTTTCTGGGCACCCTGGGCTGTGTGGGAAAGCGAGGCTCCTTGTTTTCTGTGCCCAGCTGTCTCTGTAACCTGGTGGAGCTGAGCACCTTGCTGGAGGTCAGCATCTTGGTGGAACTGAGCTTGCAGGAGGTATTTTGAGAGCAGGTCTCCACAGTGGATGTGTGTCCCCAACTGCATTGCTGGCACTGTGTACAGAAATCATTATTCAAGGCTTTTATTAGGCTGGTGTCCTGTTTATTCCAGTATTTGGTCCTATGCTCCATACAGGTGCTCGAGAGCCTGCGTGCCCAGAGTGGAGGTGGGGTAAGAGCCCTTCCCCAGGCAGTGCTGGCTGCCATGGCTAAGGACACTGCATCCAAAGGATGCTGAGGAGAGTGGGACTAAAATCACAGTGCATACACTTGTAAGGTGGTGGCTGCAGAGGTGGGCTGCCAGGGATTCTGCAGGTCAGCCTGGGTGTCAGAGCTGCCCTGATGCATCCTGGGCACCAGCAGAGGCTGCAGCACTCCCTGTCCAGTGCTTCCCATCCTCAATGGCACAGCTTTCTCTCACTGAAAACTGTGTCCTTTTCTCCGGGGAGGGAGCATCAACACATCCTCCCACGCTCCTGCTCATCCCCTTCCAACAAAATGCTGCTCTGACGTTTCTCTCTGCTCCTGGCAGGGAGTGAAGCTGTTTCCAATCCCTGACTGGGACTCGTGGTGTAAGAAGACAGGTCTGGGCTCTTGTGCACTGAGCATCCTCCTTTCTGCTCTGTGTTGGGTTTCTGACTCACTTCTCAGGACCTGAGAGCCTGGCTCCTCACTCTGCAAGACTGGCTCCTGCCAGCTCTTCTGTGGGAGAGCTCATCTCCCCATGAGCTGAGGTCTCATGCTACCGAAAACAGAACCAAATCAACTGTGAATAGGCTTTAACTTACTATTCAGAAATACAATAGAAAATCAAAGAGATGCTACATCTCCTTTGACTGTCTGTGTGCCTGGTTTCCTTTGTTGCAGGTGACTGAAGGAAAGAAAATAGGTTTGTTATGAAAGCACCAGGTCCAAACTGCCCTGCTCTGGCAATCTGGAAAGCAGGAGACGGAGAGGTGCCAGCTTGTGTGGACCAGGGCTGCTGTGCGTGGGACCAGCACAAGGCAGAGGCTGGTGCCTCTGTTGCCCCAAGTTGGCTCTGCAGGGTGCAAAGAGCACCTGAGCTCTGCACAGCACAGCAGGTTTGGAGTGGGAGGCTTTGTCCAGCCTTCATCCCTGCCCAAGCCCTTGCAGAGGACAAGCTGCCTTCCTCTGCCTCCTGTTTTTTGGCTGTACAACATGGAGCACATCTTCTGCCCCTGTGCTGGTCTGTGATCTGTTTCTTCCTTGGTCTGGCTAATCTGTTGGTGGGCACAGCCTCTGGCAAAAATCAGCTAGACCAAGAATGAAATTCAAATGCACAAAGCAAAATATTTGCTGTGAGGAATCCTAGGGCCATTCTGTGCCACCAAGATATCTCATGGGATGTGTGGTAGGGCCACAAAGCTACTGCCAGGTGTGTGGTACTGAGCAGGGAGAAGGTAAGGGGTCCTCCCCACAGAGATGAATTCCAAGAATGCTGCTTTTAGGATGGGCTTTTTGGCAGGGGGCTGAGTCCCAGCCCTGCAACCCCCACCAAGCAGTTCTCCACGCCCAACCCCTTCTCTCCTTTCTGGCTGAGCTGGTGCCCAAGCCATGCACAGCCAGACATCCCGTGCTCGGGGCTGGGAGGGGAGGCAGCAGCGTGGTCCATCCTCTGCGAGCTCCTGCCAGCCCCGGGAGTGGGTGCGGGCAGCAGCCTGTGGTTAGGCAGCGCGTTGGACCTGAATGCAATGTGAACTCAGGCTTCCCTTTTGAAGTTTGACACCCGGGATTTTCCCCACCCACCAGGAGGACTGAAGACAAAAAAGAGCAGAAAAGAAAAAGGGGGTGGAGGGGGGAAACCCTCTTTAAACTGCTGGTGAGAGCACGTCAAGGAGGCTGAAGCTGAAGGGGCTGTGGGGGAGGGCTTGGTGCGTGTCTCTCTGGCCGGCCAGCTCTGACTCACCAACATGTGCAGGTACAGCCCTGCTCCAGCCGTGGTTTGGGTTGAGCCTTGCTCGTCCTGTGATGCCGAGAGGGTTTGCAGAGGCTGGAGGGAAGCAGAAGAAAGGGAAGAGCTATTGCATCTTGGCAGTGTGTGATGGCCCTGAACTGTGTACCCTCTCTTGGCCCTTGCAGCCACCCTCCCTTCCCAGCTGCATCCCAGGCTTGGAGGAATCAAGAAGGGTCCATCCAACCTCGGGGGAATCAAGAGAGCTGGGATCTGGCCCCACTGATGTAAGGGTTGCAGGATTAGGCTGCCTTAAACAAGAAAGGCCTTGCTCCACCTGTCAGACAGATACCCCAGGGGCAGACTGGAAGGGTGTGGAGTGGAGGCTCCTCTTTGCAGAGGTAGGATGGGAATGTTTTCCGGTCCTGCCTGTCTGGTTTAACACTCCCAGCTGGGGCTTGGATGATCCAAAAGCTTGATCTGAGATGCAAGGCTACGACTTATTATTATTTAAAACTTCTAAAGCCTGAAGCTGCAAAGCTGTGACTTGGGCAAAGATTCACCTGATAGACTTGATCTGCCAGGGATGGAGTTGTGGACAAAGGTTGGGTATGATGCCATTTATGGAAGGTTGTGCTGGTGCAGCTCCAAATGAGACCTGCAAAAGCAGCATCAGGATCCCACCCCATCCCTCATCTCCACCCAGCTCTGTGCCTCAGGTTTTGGTTTGAAGTCAAAGCTTTAGGAGGTTGAATGTGGCTGTCTTTGGCATCCCCAAACCCAGGCTTGACTCACATGGTGTGTGCTCATCTCTCTGGATAAAAATGGATGTTTTGTGAGTCTGAGTGTGACCAGATGGGTCCTGGAGGATCTGCTGGACCTCACTGGAGCCCTGAACAATGCCTGCACCTGTGTAAAGTGACACTCGGTCCAGCTTGTACTTCAGCACCATGTAAAGGGACAAGTGAAATTCCAGCCCCCAACACCATCCTTTAGCTCTTCCTGCAGGGTGGGAGGGGAAGGTGCTCTTGCCAGAGCTGCTTTCACCAGGAATGACCCCATGCCAACAGCAAGTGGAAGAGGGGGTTTGTGACCCGGTGGTGTGACACGTCCCAGTGGGAGCTTGCAGCAGCAGAACAGCCACCTTTTCTGTGACTGCCCCTTAAGGTTAAGCTCAGAGATGTTCCATGGGAAATACTTCCAGCTCCAGGAGCTGCTGATGTATTCTATGCCTCAGGAGGAGAAATAGCTGGGGTGTTGCCTGTGACAATGGTGTGAGGACCATGCCAAGCTTTGTATGAGGTCTCTACTTGATGAGGTGAGCCCACCCATCCATGGCAGGAGGAGAAGAGCTTTGTAGTCTTGAGGCAGCTGGGGCTTGGCTGTACTGTCATCCCAAAGGCTTGGATCTCATCTTCTTCCCTTCTTCCTGGCCCACCCCCTCTTGTTGCAGACTGTGGAGTTTTGGGGGAAGGTCTTATGATTTTAGCTCACCAAATGTCATGGTCCACTTCTCCTGAAGGAACTTGCAACGTGCTGCACAACAGAGCAACTGCCTGGCTCTGCCTGAAGGTGTCTTGCCCTTGGTGCCACAGCCACGCCAGATGCAGAAGTCTGGAGAGCAGCACTGAAATCAGGATTTCAGCTGGAGCTACTTGCTCCTACCCTCGTGGAAGAGATGCCATGTACCAGTTGCTGGCTGCAAGATCCATGTGAGCAGAGCCAGAGGAGAGAGCTGGGGTGCCTAAGGGGAGCAGCAATTCCCCTCTCTCGATTCTGGGTCTGTGAACCACACAGTGAGGGAGGGAGGTAGCCATTCCACCAAAAGGTTAAAATAAATGTGCCAGGATCCTGCTGCCTTCTGTAGCTGGAGTAGGGGAGGGAGGGAGGAAGCTGTTTGTGCAGTTGTTCATAAAAATCAAATGTGAAAGGAGTGGGAATGCTGCGGCACAGCAGAGGGCATCTTGGAGGGGAACCTGTGTGCCACCTGCATGAGGTCCATCAGCCTCCTCCTGGTTCAGATGCTGAACTCAGCACTGCTGAGACACAGGGAAGGGGAATGGTGTCCCTTGAAACCCTCTCCCCACACAGTGTGTCTCAGGGTTTGCAGCAAAACCGAGAAATGCCTCATCCTAGAACTGTGCCTTCTGCCAACTTGCCTTATCAGACCCTGTGCGTTCGCCTAAAGGCAGTCGCTGTAGGGCTGGGGCTGGGGAACAGCCTGCTCTTACACTGCTCTCTTGCCTGCAGCCTGTTTGCATTCATGATTGCATCCGTGCATTAAAGTGCTTTGAGCTCCTCGTTACCAAAGTGCAGAGTCTGAGTTTTAACGAGCCACCCGTGGGAGCTGGGACTGGGAGAGACGAGCCGCCGTCCTGCTGAACCGCGGCAGAGCTTGACAACAGGCACCGCTGCCTGGAAACGGTGGGCAAAGGCTTTATTGACCACTGGAGGTCACTTTTTCAATAATGCAGTACAATCCAACTTTATTTTGTCAGTACCTTTCATGCAGGCTGCTTCTGAGCTGCTCAGCAGATCCAGTGCAAAGGCAGGGAAAGGAAAGACTTGTGGAGCTGGGGAGGTGGAGGCTGCTCAGCAGCGCGGGGTGCAGAGAAGGCTCTCGTGCCTCAGCAGCGAGCCAGAGGAGGAGGAGAACGGAAAATGAAGCAGCCTGAATGCTGCTCCCCTGAGCTGTAGATGCACCTTCAGGCTCTTCATAAGCGAAGGAGTGTGTTTGGCGCTGGGGGGCTGGAGGAGGGGTGGGCACTGCAGAAGGGTGCTGGGGGAAGGCAGGTCAGTGCAGGTGGGGCTGGGTGCTGTGCAGGGAAGGTCATCCAGCATTTCTCAGCCCGAGACAGGCAGTTGTTGGGAAATGAAGGCCCTACAGCAGCGTGGTCAGGAATCCAGCTTGCTGCAGCTGTTTGCTCTCCTAGAGTGAGGGAGCTTCAGAAACCCTGTGATTTCAGCTTACAAAAGAGGCTGGATGTGGGCAGGCTCAGGCCAATTCTGAGCAAGAAATTGTGCCTGAATCATGTTCCTTTGGTCCCTGTGCGGTGCTGAGCTGTTCCTGGGAGGCGATGTCCTGTGATGTCCTGCCTGCACTGCCTGCCTGATTTAGGCATCAAAGCAACATTTTTGTCCAGGCTGAAACTCCACAAGGGCTTGATCAGGCACCTGCTCCCAGCCCTGAATGCTGTCCTTGGACAGGAAGAGCTGTGGGGCACTGTGCAAGACTGCCTTTGGTCACCCCAAAATCCCATGCAGGGGTGAGAGAGGACATCCTGGGACTCTCTGATGCTGGCAGCTGCTGCTTTTCTGAAAGCACTGGGAGGGTCTCTGTACTGGGGGGAGCAGTGTCCATGAACACAGAAAGTGTTCCACCCCATGAAGACTGGGGGTGGAAAACCCAGCCAAAAGCCTTTGCTAAGGAGTCATGTTGGAGGGTCTCTGTACTGGGAGGAGCAGAGTCCATGAACACAGAAAGGGATGAAGACTGGGGGTGGAAAACCCAGCCAAAAGCCTTTGCTAAGGAGTCATGTTCGTTTTAGCCATACAGAAAGTTGGTTGTGCCAGATCTGCTATGTGAGAGCCACTTTTCCCTGCTGCTCTTTGATGTTCAGGCTGACCCAGGGCCAGGAGTGGCCAGAGGTGGCCTGGAGGGTTTTTGTGTCCAGGCTGCAGACCCCTAGGACAGACAGCGTGGCCTCTTATGATGATTTTGTCAGTTTGCCACCCCCTACACCTTATTCTGGACTAGCTGGTTTAGGTGATGTTTCCATCATCACCAAAATGAGCAGATCTGAGGATTTTGGCTAACTTGGTGTTATCATTTCTCATTGAGAGGTGAAAAAGAGTTACTGTTTTCCACATTTGTTTCTCCTACAGCTCAGGTATGAAGGGGCTGAATTTACATGGAAATGTCAGCGCTGTGTTGGAGATCTGGGCTGGGAATTGGTGCTGTCTCTCTCCCCAAATTGCTGCAGGACCTGGACACATGTGAGGACTGTGAGCATTTAACCACCACAGCAGATGGGACTCAAGAAACGTCAGAGCAAATATTTAAAGATCCATTTTTATAAAGCCACTTTTTGGCCTATAAACCACCCTCCCCACAGCTCCCAGTGCTCATTGCTGTAAACTCCACTGCTTGCTGCTCCTGCTGCTTAGCCCTGCTGCCAACTGGCAGGGCCCAGAAACGTGCTGGTTTGGTTTAGCACTGGATTTTTCTCCTTTCCCCCAACTCAGGATTTTATTTTGTTTGTTTATTTTATTTATGGAAGGGATTTTCCTGCTCTTGGCAGAGTGGAACAGGAAGTGATTGTTCTAGTGAGGGAGGGTGTATCCTGCTTTCTGCCCAACCCCATCCCTCTCTCCTTGTTCGTGCAACAATTTTTACTGTCTTGGCTGTTGCTGGAGCAGCACATGGTGAATCTCTTGTGCTGGAGGCAGGAGCATTCCTTCCTGAGCTGTTTCCCAGCCCCTGTTCTAGGACTTTATAAGAGGGGGACAGGATAATGTTGTTGGAGGGAAGCTCTGAGTCTCCCTTTCCTACTCTTTTATTGCCTTTTGGGGTTTCTGGGATCAGACAGACTCATTGACATGTAGCCAGATACAGGTGGATGTCTTCCTGCTGCCTCAAATTTGTTCTGCAAAAGGCTGAACTGAGGAACATGTCTCCAGAGGGTGGCAAGGCTGGGACCTTGTGTCCCCTTTTGCTCCAGAATACATCAGGGACAGGTGCCAGCTTCCCAGAAATGATCCCTGGCTTGTTCACACAGTATGGAGCACTTTCCACTTTCCTCTTCCCTTTGCTGCTTTGTCTTTTAGCCTGGGCCCTGTGGAGCCAAGAACTGACGTGGCTGCTAACACGGGCAGCTCTGCTACTGAATGAGCAAAAGAAAAATAAATAGCATCTCAAATTGCAGCTTGTGTGCAATGGGCCAGGTTCCTGCTCTCTTTGCAGCCCTGTGACTTGGGGTAGATACTTCTGACTTGCTTCTGCTCTGAAAGTAAGATGGTAACTGAGCCCAGGGACATTTTGGGATAGAACCAATTTAATCTCCCAGTGCTTCCATTTCTGCCTTGTATTAAAAGCTGCTCAAACTCTCCTAGGAGAGCTGCTAACATAACTCGCTGGTGTCTCTGCAGTGCTTGGAGATCCTCAGATGTGAGTGGTTAATGGTTGGACTTGATGATCTTACAGGTCTTTTCCAACCTAAACGATTCTATGATTCTATGGTTACAGAAGCTTTTAATAGCACTTAACTCCTCTGGAACGAAGTCCAAAGCAAGGGGAAATTCACAGCTGATAAGAAAAGCCATGTTGGTGGACTGGGTTAAACCCAGCATTGTGCCCTCTAATTATGCAGCAGTGGCCTGGGCTTCTGGAGTAGCTGGGGAAGACAGGATGGTTGTGCTCGGCTGGAGGAGCCAGGGCTTGGTTTAGTGCCTGTTGAGATCAAGGGGCCTTTGATTTCAATGGGTATTGAATCAGGCACTGCAATATCAAACAGGCTAATCAGATAATAACTTCAGATCGTCTGACATAGATTCCTGTCCCTGAGCTGGGGCAGGCAGAGTGAATTGGGCAGCCAGCTGGACAAGGCTGTGAGCTGTGGGCTGACAGCCTGTCCCTAATGAACAGGGTGTCCAGTAAGGGACTGGTGGCAAAGATGGTCTGGTACCTGGGATGGGATGTGGGCCAGGCATCGTCCCTCCAGGCCAGAGATCCAGCACGGGGCTGTGCCCCTCTCCCACCTTACTCCTGTGTCAGGGCTGGCATGCAGGATAATGGCTACAGAAGCTGAAGAGGGAGAGAAATTTGGGATGATCTTGCATTGTTAAGCCCACATTTCTGCACGCTTCCTTCAAGAAAGGATTTATTTTTTGCAATGCTTGGTGTATCAAGCATACATGTGGAATTGTGTCTGCTGTAAGTGGGGAGACGGCACAGGAAGAGGCAGGATATAACAGGATGCTGATTGTGGTGGGTTGACCCTGACTGGCTGCCACCAAAGCCACTCTGTCACTCCTATCCTCAGCTGGACAGGGCGGAGAAAATTTGACTTAAGGCTCATGGGGTGAGATAAGGGCAGGGAGAGATCACTCACCAGTTACTGTCACAGGTAAAACAGACTTGGCTTGGGGAAATTAGTTTAATTTATCACCAATCAAATCAGAGTAGGATAATGAGAAATAAAAACTAAATCTTAAAACACTTTCCCCCCACCCCTCCCTTTTCCCTGGGCTTAACTTCACTCCCAAATTATTTACCTCTTGCCCCCTCAGCAGTGTAGGGGACAGGGAAATGGGACTGCAGCCAGTGCATCACAAGCTGTGTCTGCCTCTTTTCTCCTCAGAGGGAGGACTCCTTACACTCTTCCCCTGCTCAGGTGTGGGGTCTCCCACAGGAGACAGCTTTCCATGAACTCCTCCAATGCAAGTCCTCCCCCTGGGAGTTCTTAATGAACTGCTGCATTGTGGGTCCTTCCTTGGGGTCACAAGTCGTGCCATCAAATCTGTTCCTACACAGGCTCCTCTGTCCATGGAGCCACAAAGTCCTGCCAGGAGCTTGCTCCAGCATGGACTTCCTATGGGGTCACAACCTCCTTCAGGCATTCCCCTGCCCTGGCATGGGGCTCTCTGTGGGCTGCAGGTGGATCTCTGAGCCCCTGTGGACCTTTCTGTGTTGCAGAGGCACAGCTGCCTCACCATGGTCTACCACAGGCTACAGAGGACTCAGCTCTGGTGTCTGGAGCATCTCCTCCTGCTTCTTCACTGACCTTGGGGTCTGCAGAGCTGTTTCTCTCACATATTCTCATTCTTCTCTTTGGCAGCAGTTGCTCTGGGTGTTTTGTTAGATTTCCCCCCCCATTTCTGGTATGTTTTCCCAGAGGTGCTGCTTTGTGGGCCTGTCTAGGAGCTGTCTGGCACGGGCTTTGTTGGAGGTAGGTGAAGCTTCCAGCAGCTTCTCAGAGAAGCCACCCCTCACCATGCCAACCCAATACAGTGCTCCTCGGGGATGTTAAATCTCCAGGATGCCAGTTTGTGGGGTGGTTGTACTGAGACTTGAGCTTTTTCATGCTGAATCTGCCTATACTGGCAGGAAACCTGTTCCGTAGCATGGGCTATGATCCTTCCCAGGAAGCTCAGGGAATTGTGCCCTGCTCTTGCAGGAACATGAGATGTTTGCAACATCCCTGATCTCTCCTGTGCTGCACCTGTGGCTCCTTTACTGGGGTTCCTGGTTGTTTTTCATTTGGTAGGTCCTGGGGAGGTGTGTGGTGGGGAACAGGACAGGGGTGAGGTACTCTGGGTGTGGGGTGTGTGTCTGCAGTGATTGCAGCATCATCTCTGCTACCAGTGCACAGCTGCTCTGCTGGGAGAGGGGTGGCTGCTGCGATGTGGCCAGCTCAGAAACAGCCCCTCCAACTGTCACCTGAAACTTGGGGTCTCACCTCACTTCTGGCCAAAAAGCTTTGGATCTGCTGCTTTGCAGGCATTGGAGCCTCCAAAGCCCAGTCCCTCTGACTTGTTGGGTTTTAAATCACAAGGTTTGATTCTGAAGCCTGAAAATCACAAGGTCTAATTCTGAAGCCTGTTTTGTTTCCCTGTGTTTGGGGAAAAAAGCCTGTAGTGTCCCACTCTGTGTGTGTTATGTGATGTCTAAGCCGAGTTTGAGCCCCAGCCCATCCCAGGATTGCTCTCTGTGGCTGCAGGAATGTTATCTCTGAGGTCTGCACCTGCCCTGATAGACTTGGCTGGAAGTGGGTCAGTAGGTTTAAAAGTTCTGGGAAGATATGTTGTGATTGTATCAGCGTCACACCATAAAAGAAACAGGTTTGAAGTCAAATTCAAGGCCACAATGAAAACTTGGAGAGGAACGGAGAGAAGAGGCAGCGGATCAGCAGATGCAAAAATCCCTCTGGGTCCTATCAAGTGTTTTGCCAGTGTTAAATGCTGAGTAAAATATAGTGTGTGAGAGATCAGATCACTGGGTATTCCCTCCGGATGGG
The DNA here is from genome assembly GCF_014805655.1 of Passer montanus. Taxonomy (NCBI): domain Eukaryota; kingdom Metazoa; phylum Chordata; class Aves; order Passeriformes; family Passeridae; genus Passer; species Passer montanus. The sequence goes on from NW_024369151.1 coordinate 5,908,787, forward strand.
GAGATCCCGGGTTGAATATCTCTTTGGTGAATCATCTTCTGGAGCTGTCAGAGCAGAGATCTGGCATGGGGTTATCGCTGGGTCCGGCTGCCTGCTGGAGGTGACGTTGCTTCCAGGCTATTTGGGCAATCCTCCTTGAAGAAGACACATAAATAGCATCATCCTGCTCTCTGCCACTAAAGCTCTGTTTCGTGAATGCTTGGATACAGCAGCATCAAATGAAACCCTTCTGGGATGGCCTGAGAGGGCATTTACAGGGAAAGGGGCAACCAGAGGAGTTTTGGCAGGAGCGTGCTCTGCTGCCTGTCTCCAGCAGGGCTTGGGGAAGGACAACCTGCAAAACTTCTTTAACAGAAGCATCTCAGGAATTTGCAAGACCCACTGAAGGGCTCTTCCAGGTCTTCAGCAACTTCTGGCTGTTTTGCTAGATCTTCCTCTGGGAGCTGAGAGGTGGGTTACTGGCAGAGGGATCAATACAGGGGGAAAAAGCAATTGCTAAATGACCTTCATGAAAGATGCTGAAGGGCCTGTGTGGCACAAGGAGGTATCAGTCCAATGTGAGACAAATTGTACAAGGAAAGACAGGGTCCAGTTAGATTTTTTGCTTTGCTTTTTCTTTTAATCCCTCACTGTTACTCTTACCAAGGGGAGTTTGGATGTGAAAAGGCTGTCTTATGTTGCATGAAGAACATGGTGGGAGGAAGAGGATTGTGCAGCCTTCATGGTGCCATGGAGATGGGTTGTCTTCTCCAAGTCTGGTCTAGGGACATGCTGTGAAGAAGAGTTACCTACTGCCTTTCTCTCTTGTTTTGGGGAGCTAGGTGTCAGCTGTAGCTGATCTTGGGCACTGCTTGCCAACATTCTTCATCTGGGATCCTTTGAGACAATCCATGAGAGTTGCAGATACTCACTTTGAAAAGCTGTAGAATTACTGGGACAGGGAGTGGGTTTAAATAGTATCTCCTGCAATAAATCAGCACAGGCTGTGTCTCCCTGCCCCCATGGGGGCATGTTTTTGAGGGAGAATCCCAACCACCGTTTGTTTACTAGTCCCTGCTCAGGTCTGGGCAGCCTTGCACCAGGACAGCTGCTCTTTAAACCCCAGGAGTGTTTGAAGCAGTCAGCAACGCCGGGCTCGCTGTGCTGGGCTGCTCTGCGACTTCACTGCTCCGAGTACAGACAGCAAGCTGTTCTTGCGCGTGGGCTACCGGTGCTGCCAGGAAAGCTATTCTCATTCAGGAGAGAGAAATGAGCTGTGCAGAGAGAAGGCACGTCTTGTATCGATAGGCATCGCCTGCCAGTGCAACCAGAACGTGATGGTGCTGCTCCAGGGAGCGGCCCAGGAGGTTTCAGGGGGATGTGTTGGATGTGGGCAACCCTTTGGGGTGTGCAGGTATCAATAAAGGATCCTGTGGTTAAACCTGGCTCCCGTGGTTAAATTGGTATGGCTGGGTGGGATTCTGCAGGGATTCCTTGCAACAGGGACAGGGTGACACACTATGATGTGACACAGTGGAGGACACAGTCCCTTGTGTGTCATGCGGGTGTTAAAAGCGATGTCCCACTGCTGCTCCCAAGGCATTTTCACCCCTTCTGGCCCAGAAAGAGCATGGGCGTAGAAATGCCTTGGGCTGCTTTTTGGGCTTCTGTTGTCTCCAACATTTTTCCTTGTGTAGTGTTTGAAGCTTGCTGAAGATGCTGCCTTCACGCTGCACAAGGAAGGTTTTATTTCAGCCCTTTGCTTGCATCTTTCGGAAGGAAACTGCTGGGAGTTTTAAAAGAAATGTCGACACAATCCTGCCTTTTGGAAAATTTCAGCTCCTGGTGGAGGTGTCTGTTTGTCGAGCAGAGTCCTCGAAGGGTTGGGCGGAGGGTGCTGGAGCCACTCCACGCTGTAGCCCGAGGGCTCTGATTTTGGGCAGAGCCAGGCTGGCAGGGTGCCCAGCTGCGGGGAGGCTCCTGAGCGCTGGTATCTCCTGCAGATCTGGGATCTGCTCAAGTGTGTCTGCCCTGACGCCAGCCCCTGCTCCAATGGTTTGTGTGTGTGTGCCTGCCCTGTGATCCCTTGGCCTGTTTTGGAGATGGGAGCTGCCTGTGGGATTGCTTTCACCCCAGTTTGGCACGGGGGAGTAAGACGAGGGGACTGGCCAGAGAAGCAGGGAGATTTCTGGAGTGGGAGAGGAAAGCTCAACTTCCATGTGTCTCATTACATCACATTTCCCTCTTCTTCTTCCAAAAAAGCCCCCAAAAGCTATGCAAGGAAGTGAGAGACGTGTCTCACCCTGCCAGCCCTTGTGAGGGAAGGGATCCCAACTCATCTGTGCCTTGTCAGGGCACAACCCCTTCTCCCTCTCCTTTTTGGGGGGCTGTGGGGCTCCTCAGCCAGGGGCTGGCATCCCCCTGGCCGTGTTGGAGGCCCCTGGCCCACCATGGGCCCTGTCCCCCGCCGGATGTCAGGGAGCCAGACGGGCAGCCCTGGCCATCGCAGCTGAGCTCCCAGCCCTGAACAATGGGGCCATTGAGGGGCTGGAGCGGGGCTGAGGCCTGGCTGGCCCTGCTGTGGGCTGTGGGCAGGGAGGACAGCTGAGCCCGCTTGTTCCCCTCCAGCCGAGTTACAGCCCAAAATAGGCACCTGGTGGCCATTCAGAGGCTGGGCCTCTTTGTCTGGAGGCCACGGCTTGTTTGCATGTGGGGATTTTGTGGAGTATTTATGGCCGGGAGAGGGGGAAGGAAGGAGGGCGCCTGGCAGTTGTGTGACCTTATTTTTATTTGTTTTTTGGTGTTAAAAAGGCAGGACTGACAGTATTTTTGTCCCCACCCCACATCTTCCTGTAGGTGCTTATGCTTTCTTGCAAGCCAGGCACTTCTATCCTGGTGCAGGAGCAAGATGGTCATGACAGCCATGATGGCTGGGCTATGGACCCAAGGGGCAGAGAGAAGAAAAGCCCCATGGTGCTCCCAAAAGCCATTGACTGTGGTCAGTGAGAGGGATGAGATGTCAACATCTGGTGAAGCCACTGCCCTGTCCCCATTTTATGTGTTTGCCATCTCCATCTGCCATCCTGGTTGCCAGTCCCAGGCTCCTGTGTGGCTGCCAGAGCCACCTCCTGTCCCATGGGGTGCACATGGGTGTCTGCAGACATTGCTTCCCCATCCTCCTTCACCAGACCCCCTCTGATCTGCTTTCGTGAGACTGAAATGGATTCTGTCTGGCTCTGATAGACACTGAGCATCTGCTGTGCCCAGTGACTCCGAAAATCGCGCCTCTTTGTAGCCGTGCATGGATTTAAGGACTCGACGTGAGGTGTCTGAAGGGGTGCTTGTGGCTCGAGCCCACTTTGAGTTGTGCTGCTAAAAGCAGGGGTTGTATCTGCGTTGGGAAGGGTGTAAAATTAATGCAATGTTTGGATCAGCTCATTAACTAACTGTGCTGGTCCAAATCTTGCCCTTGGAGGCATGTGTGTTGCTGCCAGAGCCATCAACATAAAGCCTCTCTGCAGCACAGCCGGGGATAGGATTTGGCCTGTTTATATTCACGGTGCAAAAAGGACCGAAGGATTAATGACTGATTACTTCTCGGGCCAGCGGGAGCCCTGGGTACCCATCCAGTCTGCAGATAAAATGCAGGGCAGACCAAGACAAAGCTTTGCAACAGAATCCTCCCAATTACCTCACCGATCTCCCCGCGCGCCGTAAAATGCACCGTCAGCTCTGCAGCCGCTCTCAGCCCGGGGACCAAACTCCTCCCGACACTGCTCCGAGCCCCTCCGCGAGGCTCCGGGGAGAAAAGCCTCATTCTCCCTCCGCCTCGCCCCTCTCCCTGACCTGGGGATCATTTTGAGGTGGTTTGGTGAAGCCTTGGCTGGTCCCTACCTGTCTGTGCATGTGTCTGAGCATCCTATGGGCCCCCCCAGCGGAGCCTGCGCGTTGGATGCAGTTTCTATGGTTACTGCAGCTCCCGGGCCCGGGAAGAGCAGTTGGATGCTGGAGCTGGCAGGACCGACGTCTCCCTCTGGATCAGCCAGAAACTTGACAGGGAGTGTGCAGGAGCTACAAAGAGGAGGAGAGAGGGAACTCAGGAAAAAACCCTGTGCCTGCTAGGTACAGGGGTTGCCCCCAACAGGCTGTCCTCCAAACAGGCTCCAACACAGAGAGGGGGAGGGAAAAAATAAAAAGGATGATGAGAAAATTGCAGTTCTGGTGCTCGCATGAAGGTGACATTTGTTGTAGCATCTCTAACCATCGATTCGGGAATCTAAACACATGGAAGTTTTAACTGCTGCCAGAGCCTGACTATTCTACCCATATTTGTTTTCTCCCAGCCCTTCTTTCCTCTTATTTAATTCTTTAAGGGTTTTTTATCTTGATATTTTCCTTCCTACACACACAAGTTTCCTCCCTGTGTCTATATATTTCTCTTCTGTTGGTTAGGCTAAAAGTTCAAGGCACGTTTAACCCTCACCACATGTGGTGTTGATGGCACTTGGGAATAATTGGGAGTTTTTTGGCAGCCTTGCTCCTGTGGCCACCCTGGTGTCCTGCTGATGGATGTGAGCACTGGTGCAAGGATGCAAACCCGGTTCTGTGTTTACATCTGCAATCAGGGACTCCTCTTGCCTCATCCTCCATCTACCCTGCCCCAAATACTCATTGTGCCCACCAAATTGGGTTCAACCTCACAGGCTGCACTTGCAAAACCCTTTCTTTCTGGCTTGGCCACTTGGTCTCCTCGGAAGAGCCGTCAGACAGGGCAGTGCCTCCGAAACACTCGTGCTCTAATAGGCATCTCCATCCTGCTCTTATGGGCAGGGTGTGGGGACAGGAATGAAAATAATTAAGCCAAAGGCTTGGGCAATGAAGGGCTCTCGCCCTGACCTGCTTGGGAGGTAACTGGGAGCACAGGTCTCCCTGTGCTTCCCAGATGAGGAAGGCTGCTGGCCCAGGGAGCTCTCGGTGAGCCCTGAGCCAGTCAGACTGGCTCTCCCATCTCCCCGGGGCAGCTCCGAGCACTGCAGCTCTGTCAGGGAAGGGGTTGCAATGGGTTATGGCTGTCCCTGAGTCAGAGAGGAGAGGGCAGGCAGGCAGGGGAAGGATTTGCAGAGTTCTGGCTGTTTCCAAGTCTGGCAAGCTGAAAAAAAAATCCCTGTAATGCCAGGCAACTGCACCCTGCCTTGTGCACCAGGGTGTCTTGTGGGTGGGGAAAGGATGGAATAGGAGTTGAGTGGCTCTCCTGGATTTGCACTGGGGAGTTCTGCTGTCCCCAGAACACACTGTCTGGCCCTGTCCACCTTGTGAGTGGGGCCAGTGGCTCTTCAGACCACAGGGGTGGCAAGTCTCCTTCTCATACTGGGCCAGCCCAGCTCCTTGCAGAGGGGAGAGGCAGCAGCGCCTGGGGAGATGTTACATGACTTCTTCTGAGCTGTGGCCTAGTTTCAAGAGAGCCACTGCCCTCAAAACTGTCCAGCCCTTTCCCCTCACCTCCTCCACGCACTCACATCACCACTCACATTCCTGACCTACACTGGGGCTCCTTGCTGGGCTAACAGCTGATTCATCCAGGCAGAATATTCTGGACTGATTGGGCAGATTCCTAGGTCCCAGACAAGGTTGGGAATGCTTCTTCAGTGGGGTGGTTGCAGTTGGAAAGGCTCCTTCCTCTCTGTCTCTCAGCTGGATGAGAACCAATACCCAATGTCCTGAGCCTTTCTGTCTGAGGCTGTGCCAAGCCTGGGCTGGATGCAGAAGGGGTCAGCTCTGACTTGGGTGTTTCCACAGAACACACCATGGGTCTTTCTGAGGGGGTTACTGAGGGGACATCACAGTTGTCTGCACCAGCCCTGGACACTCTGCTATAGGACCTTCCCGTGCTCTCTTGCTTCTCTTGGGTCCTTTGGGAGGTGGTGAAGCACAGCAAGATTCAGCAATTTACCCCAGACCCTGTAGCTCAGCCTCCCTGTCCCGACTTTGCTGGATGGCCTCTGCAGCCCTGGCAGCCAGCACATTCCTGCCAGCAATTCCCAAGCTGCTGCCACCACCAGAGACATCGGTGGGAGGCAGAGAACAGGGTGTCTGCAGGCCCCCAGCTCTGAATCACCTGCTGAGCCCTTCGTTTGCCGGGACTTGCAGCTGCTTAAGCCGTGTTTACCCTTCCCCAGCCCCTTTTCTGCCTTTTCCCCAGGCAGACTGAAGCCAGACAAGAAAGGGCAGATGCGTCTCCCCCTCGACAAGTCGCTGCAGGTGAGCCGGGAGCTGCTTGGCAAGCACACCTGAGCCACCTGGCCCTCCCGCTGCGTTAACCATTCTGTGCAGGCAGGCAGGAGGAGCAGAGCTGCAGCGGGGCTGGGCAGCTCGCCAGGGAATGCGTGGGAGCAGGGCCGGGGGATGCTCGGGGGAGAGGGAACGGCCCCACTGAGGATCCTCTTCCTGTGGCTGCAGGCGTCGAGTCGCGCCACTCCCAGTCTGGATCGGTGGCTCACGGTGGCCTCTGGAAATGGAACACCAGGCCCATAGTTTTCATATTTTCCCTCCTCCTGCCTTGCTTCTTGCAGAAGGGAGCCCCTGGAGAACGGGGGCCATGTGGGAGCAGGGATGGAAGGCAGAGCGGGGTGAGCAGGGTGTTTTGCACCACTGGAACTGGGTGAGTTGGGTAAGGTTCACTCCTAGCCCAGCACGTTGGATGGCTCATGTCTCCTCAGCTGAGCTGGACCCAGACTGGTCCCTCTGAGAGGTGTGTCCTGCTTGACATCGAAACTGGACTCCCTGGAGGGCATAATGTTCTCTAAATGGGATCACACCTGCACTGCTGTCCATGTGCTTTCCTTGGGTTTCAGTGTACCTGCCTGAGTAGCAGTGGGAAAAATCTCTTGGAACTGGGCGCAGGTATCCATCTTCAGGAAAGCTGCTTAGAAAGTAGCCTGGTTTTCTGAAAGAACAAAAGCTTTACTGAAAGTAAGACTTTCCCTCCAATCTACTTTCCTTGTCATGAAGGAGCCATGGTGATTTCTGTTGAAGGAAATGAAACCCCATTTTGGTTCCATGTTCTGAGAAATGTTTGAAATACAATGGAGAATGTCTCTGTATTGGTTTTCAGCCTAGGCAAAGGGCAAAAGTTCTTGATTGATTTATATTTCAAACCTCTCTTGCCCCCTTGTGTGCCTGGAGTTCCAAACCTCAAAGTGCCCAGCTTCAAGACAGTATTTTGCACATGGGCTCATTTGGGTTAAATTCAAGGCTGTTTTTATCTGCTTCAGGCAAATGTCATTGTGATCCTTTTGGTGTCACTTTGCTGTTCCCAAGTAGGTTCTTAGAGAAATGATAGGAAGCTGAACATGTACATACATCTCCAAAGCACTCGGGTATTTCCAGATGATGCAACCTCAGATTCCTTCCCCACCTCCCCCCGTTCCCCTTTGCTTTAGCCTTTTTTAGCCTCAAAGATCAGCTTGGGTTTGGGGTTTTTTTGTACTGTTTTAGACTTCTTGAGGCCTTGCCTGTGGGGTGGAGATGGGCAGCCCAGAGTGAGGGTGGTATAGGCAGGATGGCTGGGGAATACTGACCCTTTGGGGAGACCTTGTTCCAGCCTGTAGGCCCATCTGTGACTCTGGCCCAACTGTGAAATGCTCCCTTGGCCAGGACACATCGTCAGGTGAGAAATAACATCAGCTCTTTGCATGCAAGCTAAGCCCATGGATCAGGCTGAAGAACATGCTGTTTCATGTACAAGATCAGTTTCCTTTCCACCAGGAGAACTGATCGGTGTGTTAAAACAATAATATAAGTCATTTTCTGTTTAGATGCTCCATAAAACTGTGGATTTTGGCCATTGGTGACCATTACTTTCTGGAAGATCCCAGGTTTCTACCAGGCCTACCCTTCCAATGTGTGTGTCAGTGTTACAGTGCTGTGTGACCTCTCAGCCAGTGTGGCAATGCTCTGCTGAGGGGTTTTGCTTGCTGAGGCTTTCACAAAGCTGCTCTCCCCAAAACCTGGCCTGTCGCTGAACGTGTGCCAATGAACCAGCCCAGGGAGGGACTGCTCCAGTTTTGCTCATCCTCCAGACCTGTAACCAGCTGGCAGCAATGTCAAACATGACTTGTCCCCGTAGACAAAGTCATGCTCGACATCACTGTAATTAATCCGATTCCTCGAGGTCGTGGTTCGAACATAACCTAATTGTCTTGGGGAGGCAACACCCTCTGCATCACGTGGTGTCTGCTCTCAGGTGGAGGTGCTGCGTGAAACCTGGGAAGCAGCTGAGCTCAGAGGGGTCTCCTGACCCCGAGTTCTCCCCCCAGTGCTGGGGTCTCCACGTGAGGGGTTGGGAACTGCAGTAGAGCTGAGGTTTTGTGTGAAGGCCTGCCTTTCTGCTGCCCACCTGCCTGTGCAGCTCAGTCTCCCTAGGAAAGAAAAATGGCTTGAGAATTTGTTTGCTGCTGGGAAAAGAGGCAAGCGGGAAGTTTGTGTTCTCTGCTGGGATGTGGGACTGGAATGGTGAGCCCAGAGAGGGGGAGGAGAGATGTTTTCCCATCTACAAAAATCTTGAAAAAATAAAATTCTGCCCTCCTACTGCATAGGACAAACCCTTGTGAAATAACCCGTCAGAAATTTCCAGCAGGGCTCAGGCTTTCTGAGCCATCCTCTAGAATAAGGAATTATGGTGTCTGTAGCCCTTCTGTGGGCTGGGGGGACCTGGGTCTCCCTTCCTTGATGCTCCATGGGGGACTGACATGTTTGTTTGCCCTGAAGGCTCCATCCTCCCCAGGACAGACCTGGGTGGACATTCCCTTGCTGTTCCACAATTCAGAACACAGTTCTGTTCTTGTTTTCATTGTGCTGTAACAAGGCATGTGAGGTTGTGTTCCCACCAGCTCTGCCCTGTGAAGGGACACGCGTGGTGGAAGACATGGGGAACTCCAGTGCCTTGGTTCTCTATTTCCTCTGCTGGGGTTTTATTTCCTGAGCAGCCACAGTTCATTGCACAGGCACTGCCCTGCACTTGAGCCTTTGCACTGATTTTGTACATGAGGGTAGGGCCCCAATCTCACAGTTTGTCCTGCTGCCACTCTCCTAAAACCCATGGGGGAAGGAGTTTGGGCTCCCTATTTGCAGGGAACAAGAGTCCTGGTGGTGAGGCTGGGATGTGAAACAAGCCAAGCGTTTTGTTTTGTAGCTCTGTACATGGCAGCGTGGCTAAACGCAGAGGCAGATTTCAAGGCACGGTCGTTTAACTACACTGGGAACGTCTGATTCCAGGCATGCTTATTTCACAGATTTTAGTTGCACATTTCCTGGGCAACAGTTTTGCAAATGTAATTCTGCAGGTAGGCTTTGGGGGCTGAGGGCTGCGGGTGCAGCTGGGCGAGCGCTCGCTAGCAAAGGAACATGAAACCCTCTTCCCCCTGTGCCTTGTGGGTTTGGTGTTGTTTTGTTTTCCCTCTTCAAATGAAGAGTTGGGAAACATCTGAGACCAATACTGGGATAGAGTGGGAGGAAAGGGAGATTTTAAAGTCCTGGTCAAGATAATGGGAGCAGTTTCCTTTATGGATTATGAATTTGCTTTCATAGCTTGTCTCTAGCTTGTTTGCTGGGAACATGGTTTGGCTCCCACTGTCTTCAGCAAAGCTGGACTGAAGTGGCCTCAGTGCAAGACAGACTCAGAATTTGGCTGTAAGGGGCCCATTCTGTTGCTTGTTAGTGGGTCAAATTTTGGAGCTGTGACTCAGGCTGAACTTTCAGTGGCTTTTGCACCTGGAGATTTAAATATCTGTCTGCAGGGGAGGTGAACACCAAACGGCATCCCTAGCTGCAACTCCTTAAGACGTTACCTCCCCCTTCATCCCCTCCAGCTGTTTATTATTTCCCTTCTGCTGCTGCTCACCACCTCCACGGTGTGTCAGGAGAATGGGACATGAATGCTCCCACCTCAGCACAAAGTCTGGCGGCGGCTTCCTCCCGGCTGCTGGGGAAAGGGGCTTTAGGCAGGGCTGCCAGCCTTTGCCCAGGAGCCTCGGAGGAGAGTGCGAGAGCTGTTCCACCGGCGCTGCGCCGGCAGCGGGAGCCTCCGGCACAAGGGAGCAGATGAACAGGCTGCCGGGGGTGGCAGCGCCGGTGAGAACATCTGGACCCACCCGAGGAGAGCGCATCTCCCGGTGCCGTAAGTGCAGGGCTGGCACCTTTCGCTGCTGGGCTGCCCCGGCTCCCACTGAGTTCGGCAAGAGTTCGGGGTGCTCAGCCTCCCGCAGGTGCGGGGTCCCGCAAGGCTTTGACAGGAGCACACCCGAGAGAGCGCGCTGGGACTGCAGCCTGCCGGGCTGGGCATCCCCTCCCTTGGGATGGCTCCTGCCAAGGTCCCAGGTACAGCCTATTCCAGTGCGAGAGGGAGCCAGCTGTTGAGCCGCAAAGCTCTTCCTGGGATGAGAAGCGGCTAAAGAGCCACAAATAACCTTTAAAAAGAGTTGCTGTAGAAGCCAGAGAGTCCCGGGGGAGCTGGAGCCTCCCCCCACCTCCCTTTGCAGGCTGGCGGGGGGCTGCGAGCAAAGCGCTCGCATCGCTCCGTGCAGGGAGACAGCCAGGGAGGCATCGCTGCTCTGCCAGCTCCCTCTTCCCTTCCTTTCATCTCTTTTTCCTCCTCCCGAGTCCCCCCCCAGCCTCAATCCGACTTGAAAATCTCAAGGCAAATCCTGCTAAATAGGGAGATTTCGCCCGGCTGCGTCCCTGCCCTCCCCGGTCTCTCGCTCCCTTTGCCGTTTCTGGCCTGCTGGGTTTTGTGTTTCAGTTGTTATAAATAAAGCTCCAGGCACTGATTTGGGTATACAATGACACCTTGTGTTATTAGACAGCACAGGACAGACTTTGCAAGGGGAGGCTGCTCGCCCGCCCTCGCTCCCCGCGCTGCCTGCGGGTGCGGGCAGGCTCGGGGCTGGCTGCAGCAGGTGCTGCTGCCTCGCTGCTGCTCCCAAAATCACAGCCCCGCACACAGAACCCACCCGGGCCATCTCGGCCCCTGCCCGGGCTGGCCTGGGTTTAAACAGAGGTGGCGGTGGGAATTTCTGCACTTAAAGAGGGGAGGCAGAGGGTGACGGGAAAAGTCCGGACTCCTCATGATTTGTGCAAAAAGTGGGTGGGAAGGGTTTGCAGGGGTGAGGGCAGGGATGTCATGGTCACCCATCACCTCAGCCCTGCTGGGAGTGACCTCAGCTTGCCTCCAGTCAGCCAGTGCTGTGGAGCTGGGCAGGATTTCATCCTGTGGCTGTGTTACCTGGATCCTTCCCCGCCTGGCAGAGGTGGGATCTGAGCATCCTCTCCCCTCACACTGCATTCTCAGCCCCCAGGAAGGGTTTTGTCTGGGGAAAAACACTTCACACCAGCCACCCGCTCGTCCCTTTCTCTCCCTGGGAATGAGCTGGCTGGAATGGGGGGAAACTGAGGCAGATGTTAAACCACATGTGCCTGGTTTTTGCTCTTGGCATTTCCTCCCTCACCTCAAAACTGAGATTTGGAGACAGGACCTTGGGGCAGCTTTTTTTGAGTTATCTCTTGTGTTTCAGTGGTCATCTCTCTGCAGGGAACTGGAGCCAGTCTCTGAGCATTCAAGTTGTGGAGAATTCGAAGCAGCAATTTAAAGGCAGGGAAATAAAGTGCAGCCTGCAAAGGGAAGGTGGACTCTCATCAGGGCTGAGTTGTCTTATCTAGATTATTTTAATTCTTTCAAAGACTAGTAATTGGGGGTTTTGGGCACTTTTCTAAGTGGTTCTGGTCATTATAATTTTACGGATAGTTTAAGGCATTATTTGAATTGTGTTTGAGAAGTCAGTGAAAGTACAAAATATTAAAATTCCCCCATGATTTTTTTTTCTTTTTGGTATTAGTTGTTTGGTTTTTTATTTCCTTTCTTTCCTGTCACCTGTGCTGTGAGGATGGGGTACCCCAAAACCTCTTTTGAGCTGGATCAAGGGTGCTTCACACTTGCTGGCTGTGTCACCATGGCCAGAAAAGCAGGCTGGGATTGCTGCTTGCAAATCTCCTGCCCAGCTTCCTCCTGAGGAACACCATGCAATGGAGCTGCTGCCTGGATAACTGCTGCTCTCCCCTCTCCCCCTCCCTCCCCACCTCTCATGGAAGGAAGAACATGTAGCACATGGGGTTTTCTTTTTGTGGTCTTGTGTTCACTTGGCTTGTGGAGATGCAGACTCAAGGAGAAGGTACTAAGTACCCTCTTTTCATGGTTTGTGATGCCCATGTTACTTTATAAGGTAAATAACCCAAACCATCCAATAAAATTCCAACACTGTGCATTAATAGAGTAATGGAGATATTTAATGTATGCAGTAAAGTTGCTATTCCAGAGCCCTAGGCCTGCTTTAGTAGCTATAACAGGAGTGAATAAGATCTTTTCCTGCTTTTATTTATACACATATAATATCAAATATTACTGAGTTGTTGCTTGTTAATGTTAGCCAAAGGGGTTAAGAGAAATAAAAAGGGATTTTGCAACCATATCAGGGGAAAAAAGAGCAAAAGTAGGCCCATTAATAAATGAGGGAGCTGGATCCAGCAATGATATTGAAGTGACTAAGTTACTGAGCTGCTTTTAAAATCAGTCTCTGGTAAAATCAGTGGAGACAATTAGGAGACCTTGTCAGATACAATCATGGGCTCCCAAATAGAAGAACAGCCCATGAGGAAATAGAGAGGCCACGAGGAGCAGGGGAATGAAGCCAGCAGCTGTTGAAGTCAGAGGAAAGGCTCGTGTTGAGTCCAGGTAGCTGTCACTGGGATGTTGTGCCAGCAGCTCAGGGATGTTCCCGCTGCAGGATGGGTGCTTGTGTCTCACCTGGGACACAGGAGAGGTGTGGGATGGGGTGGGAAAGCCTGGGGCAAGGGGGGTAGAAAAATAGGCTGAGCTGGGCAATTTCCATCTGTCCACATGGCAGGAAGAGCAGGGCTGGCATGGGGGGAGAAGTGCTGTTTCACACTCAGCAATGCTCCTGAAGTCAAAAATCTGCTCCTGTGTTGTCTGAGCTGTTGGAGGTGGCAGGATTGTGGGAAGCATGGCATGGCACATGTAAGTGCTTTTTGGGGGTCAGAGCAGCCCAAGGAAACTTAATGGACACAGCATTCCAGTTCTGCCCCGTGCCACTGGGCATCTCACTGGAATGGCCATGTAATGAAAGCTGCCATGAGCTCCTGGAAATGAAATGTAGGTGAACAGGGGTTGGCTGAAGGGTGGGAGCACCCAGCACCCATCCAATCATCACATTCTCCATGGTGGGCTTTTTCTCAGGATGGTCAATGTCACTGTTTACGTCTCCCTCCCACATCATTGTGAATGTTTTCATTAGATGCACAAAGTCAGTGAAGTCAAAGAGGAAAGAATTACAGAGAAAGCCTGGGAAGATTTGCTGTAAGAGGGCAGAAATAGCCATGCTGCAAGGAAAACACCAAGTGGATGTAATTGCAACAGAGATCCAGAGGGAAAGAGCTTCCTGCAGAACAGCTGAAGAACTGGAAGACTTGGAATAAATGTCACCACAGGAATGGAGAGCACTGGCGTAAATGGTGCTCTGGTTGTGGTCACAGAATGGCTAAAACCTTCTGTTGTGTGCATCTTGTGTAAGGGCAAGATCTGCCATTTGATATTTTTGGGGCAACAGATGCTGATGCCATGTGCCAGACAGCCCTGGAGACGCTTCCCTGGTTCCTTCTCTCTTGCTTGTGCTCACAGCACTTTTCCAGTGTTCAAGTCTGGGCACTGCAATGACAGCTGAGTGTAAACCCAGTGGGAAGGGATTTGGAGTAAAGTGCTGCAATGACATGGAGCCTGATGGATAAGTGCAAGAGGAAAGGTTATAGGAGTTAAAGCCTTGGATTCTGCTGGTCACTTTGCAGGGGTGTCCAAGATTCAAGAGACCAACTGCAGCCCTGGTGCAGTCCTTGGTGAAATGATGTGTGGCAGAGACTGTCACTGTTGTCTAGAAAAGAAGGGTGTAAATGCAAAGAAAGGGATTTGGAGGTGCCCAGCCTTTCAAATTTCAGGTGAAGGTGGGAGCAGTAGGACTGAATCACACAAAGGAGAATGGAGACTGAATAACAGTTACAAATCCCAGCCAACGAGCCAGCAGCAAGAGTGACTCTCCAAAGATAGGCTGGCAGTGCCAGGTTTGAGTTGTTTTAAACACAGTTATGCAAAGATCACAGACTTAAAGGTGTTTTGCAGGAATATGGTAAAAGGATAGGTTTGCTTCAGCCTTTTTCTCTTTGCTTGCCCTGAATTCCTTTGGCTAAACTTGTTGTTTTTAGAGGAATTGGTTCTTGCGGAGCTCAGCCAGGGCTTGCAGCTGTGCAGAGGGTGGGAGAGCTCCCTTGGAGTTCCCCAACTCCTCCTCGATGGGAGGCAGGTTGGCTGCTTGGTTTATTTGTTTATTTTGGTGCAGAAAGATGGGATTTTGGAATCTGAGTTTGATTCCTAGCTTGTGGGCTGTTCAGTGAATAACAAAACCTCTGTTCCTTGGCTATCGTTCTGTAACGGGGTAAGGACCTTTCCCTCCCCACTCCCTGCTTTGTCACCCCTGTCACTTGCTGGGATGGCTCCTGATCCCCTGGTCGTGTGTTAGACTGAGCTTCATGTTTGGAGCTGAGGGAGGGGAAAACTGGGACAGTGTTGCCCAGATCTCTATAAAAGCCCTGTTCCCTCTAACTGCCCCAAAACTCCTGTTGGAAATGTTTGAAGAATGTTGGATAAGCAGCTTCCCAGTGTTGTGTGCTTTATTTGTTACAAAATTCAAAGGAGGGGAACTGCTGATGAGGTTTGAAGAGATTCCCTTGGAAATGTAAAACCATGTAGGGATGATTTCTTGATTATTATTTTTTTAATGACATTGGGACTAGGAGGATCCTTGGAAGAATAACAAGACAAGCAATCCTGTTTCTGCAGGTAGGAGTCACAATTCTGATTCCCACGTGGCTGAGGTAGCCAATCCAGGGATGAGCACTGGACAAGTGTCCATAGTGTTGGAAAGATTCATGAGCTCCAGCTCTGCTGGCTTTTACTGGAGGCTCATACAGGTTGGCCCTTCCTTCTACTTAATCCCATTCCTGCCCCTCTTTCCTCTTTCACTTCAGCTATTTACTCTAGAAAAAATTCCTAATACATTTTTAATGTGGCTTCCCTGCATGCAGGTTTGCTTTCTCTTCTCTTCTGTGCAAGCACTTTTCACCCCCTGATGTCCCTGGGCTGCACCCTGTGGCCCGCAGCCGAGGCTGGCTGTGATGGGTTTGCCCTGTGTGCTGCAGTACCAGCTGCCAGTGCCCTCCTCCTGTCACTTCTGATGCTCAGTGCCTTCCCCCCCCCTTCACATGACTAAAGTTTGTACAAATCTGTTCTGGTTTAAATGTGTATTATGTATTTGAGAGAGAGAGGGTGGGAGAGGGGCATGCAGACCTCACCCTGAAAGCCCAACCCATCCCCATTCCCAGACTCCTTCCAAAAGGAAAGGCAAAAAAGAACCACCTGATCCCCTTTTCTTCCAAGTCTCATGATTCACAATCAGCCTTTGGTGGGGGGCTGCCCCACAGAGTTAAAATTCCAGAGGACAACGATTTGTAGTGGTTTGCACACCTTGCCTCCTCCCCAGAGTCACAGGAGTCACCCATGAAGGAGGACAGCACAGTGGCCTCAGTGGCACCAGATACATTTAGTCTCATGTGTGCCCATTTTAGGGGTTGGAAATGTCACCAAGCTTTGTCTTTGGGTGACCTGCCTTGAGTGTGTGCCCTCCTGGCATTGCCTCCTCTTTCTGGGTGGCCCCAATGGGGTGGCTAATGGGGGAAGCCACCGCCTCTGCAAGATGATAAATCCTGTACTTGCAGAGCCACAGGCACATGGGCTGAATTTTGCCAGCTTTGACCCCTTTTCTCTCAGCTGGATGTGTGAGGCCTGGAGAAATCCCCAGCAAAAAGTGTCGAACTCCCCTACAAAGGACTGTTCATGTCTCACTTCAGTTTCCTATTCAAACACCCCTTGCTGCCGGAGGTGACAAATTCCCTGGGTGACCCCAAAGGGGGTGGCTGCCCACTGTCACCGTGGTGGGGACCCGTGCAGGACCCCCAGCAGGAGCCCACTGCCTGCCCAGCCTGCAGCCCCGTGCTGCTCCCTGCTCTAGCCTGGCTGAGCCGGGAGCTGCCTGGTGAGCCAGGGAAAAAAGAGGCTGCAGCAAAAGATGGAACAAACAGAATTTTTTTTTGCATCTAGAGGGGGAAGCACAGAGCTAAAAATAAAACGGGAAGATCAGTATCTGTCAGGCTGACGGCGGATTGGCTCTGTGGAAATGCATGTAATTACCAGGCTGTAGGTAGACATTTGCATGGAGCGAATAGC
Source organism: Passer montanus (assembly GCF_014805655.1). NCBI lineage: Eukaryota > Metazoa > Chordata > Aves > Passeriformes > Passeridae > Passer > Passer montanus. The sequence continues at coordinate 5,925,162 of NW_024369151.1, forward strand.
AAGCTACTGAGACAAGGTTACGCTTTAACCTTTAAGTCCTGAATCTGCTGGAAAACTAAGACAGAACTGCAGGAAATTAACTTAAATTAATAGAGTTGCTGTGACTGAGCCACATGTTCCTTCGATGTGTGTCACTTCACGGCACAGAGCGTCTTGCTGCCCCTGTGCCCTGGCTCCTGGAGGAGGGAGATGCTTTGGAAGCAAGTTCGGCGTGCGTGGATCTCCTTCCTCGTTTGGGGATTCAACTTGGTTGGGGAGAGGAGCTGTGGCTTTTTATGGTCCATATTCCTTCTTTCTTTGCATCCTTTGAATTGCCAGTCTTCAAAGACATTGCAGGAATTTGGGCAAAGGGACCCCCCCATCCTGGGGGATGCTGTGCTGTTGGGTGGTGGGTGTGGGTGAAATCCAGGTGTGCTGCTCCATGGAGGGCCAAGGAGGGGATGTGGCTGGGGATGGATGTTTTGCTGAGCATCTAGAGCTTGAGCTCTGCGTGCAGAACTCTGCAGGCACTATTTAGTGCTGAAATTGAACAGATTATAGCAAAGATGGTTCCTTTGTGCATAAGAACTGCTCCAGTGAAAAACACAGAGGAACAAAACCATGCTAAAACAAAACTGTGTGCTCCCACTCTGGGCTCCTGTTGATGTTCCTGGTGCTCTTGGCTTACACGTTGCCTCCTTCCCCCTCCTGCTGTTGCCCATCATCCACTGGTCAGGCAGCACTGTGTGGTGGGAAGAGAGGAACTCCCCACCAGGAGGAGAGATGGAGGTGCCATGGGCACATTCCTCATTCCCAACTGGCACAATCACTAGAGCTGCTGCTGCTGTGGGATGCAGGTACAAGCAGCTTAGTTCAGCTGAGAATGGAGGGTGAGCAGGCTGGGAAACATGAGGCTTTGAAGTCTGCAGTGACATTTTGCTTTCTGTTGTCACTATGCTGCCATGAACTGTGGGTGTGGTTTGGAGAATCCCAATTTTTCAGCCTCTTTGCTAGCCATGTTGGCCAGGCAATGCTTGTTTCCAAAATTCCTGCCTTCTTCCCTCCAGCATGGGGACAGTGTTGCTGGCTGTATTGAAGCCATGGCTTGGCTCAAGCTGGCTGTGCTTCTGTGCAGTGCAGCAGAAGCTGAAGGTAGAAACTGTGGTGGGAGCAGGTGGTGCAGAGCACCACCACTCACCTCCCCAAAGGGCTGGGCCACCAGGAGCTCAAGCTGCTCCACTGGCTCCCCATCAGCTTCAGAAGCCAATTTAAGGCTCTGGCCCTAATCTTCAAAGCAGCTAATGGAGGAAGTGCCAATGGCATCAAAGGCTGAATTTTGTTCTGTCAGCAGCACAGAGGCTTCTCTGAGGCAGTCCAGAGCATGAAGGCTGGGATGAGACCTAGGAGAGCAATTGCAGCTGGCCAGGATATGGCAAAGGTGGGCAGTGGTCAGGGCTTCTGACCCAGATTCTGGGATTTTGAACTTGGTTCTTTGCTCTCTGTGACACTGGACCCAGGCTGAGGTGCCTGAACACCATGAAATCCTCAAACCTGGTGCCTTGAGGAGTTTATGCAGAGGGAAGCTGGGGCTTTGTCTCTCTGCCCCTAGTGACCCATCTGCAAAAGACAGATAAGTGCTGCCTCATTTCTTGGGGGCAGCCAGAGGACAAGCATCTTGAAGACTGCCAGACCTGAGAATTGGAGACATCCTAGGATGTTCTTTAGGCATGAGAGGGAGCAGAGTCTGGGCAAACCTACAGCATGCTTATCATTAGGGAACAACCCATCCTCTTTTGCTCTTTCATCAAAAGAAGGGATCTTCATCTCCCCAGCCAGGCATTAGACCCAGCAGGTGTCTGGCCCCCAAAGGCAGCACTGCTGGAGACTTCACAGAGCTGGAGGATGCTGTAACATCAGATGTGGAAGGTACTTCCATGCTCCATCAGCGACCTGGCATGAAGCCCACAGTATTCCTGCCTGGCTGTTGGGAGGTGGAGGATCAAATTGTGGTGATCAAGGTACAAAGTTTGGCTCTCCATGTGTTGCTTTCTTGCTGACAAAAAAGAGTTAAAATAGTCATATATTAGCACAAGGGATGATTTGTTTTATGACTTCTTCATCATGAGAGTGTGGTATAAAAGGGACATGAGGATCAGATCTCCTATTGTGCTTAGTTCTGTAATCCATCTGCCTCCTGCCTCCCTGGATCCGTGTTTGAGGAGTGGAGACCAAGGCAGCTTCACACATAGAGGATATCATTGTCTTGAAGTGGTCCTGGAGTCAGATCTTGGAAAACTTTCCCTTTCCAAAGAATGCCGACCTCTTTGGAAATCTTGCTTTGATGGTTTCTTCCCCACCTTTTTGGAAATCCCCCTCCTGGATGCCTTTCTGTTTGAACTCATTGCTTTTTTCCAACCCTTCAGCCAGTGGTGTTTTTCACTCGGGGTGCAGCCTAGGAAAAAAACCGGGAACATCCTGTTTTAACTACAGACTTCTCCTGCCTGCAACATAGGCAGACCTTAAAGAAAGCCAGTTGTGCCCAAAATTCAGGCTGTTGTTTTTCCGGCTCTGTCAGCTGGCCTGATAAAAGCCATGGCCTCTCCCTTCTCCCTCTCTCAGACTGCCTTCGATCCATGCTCTTTTATTTTTTTGGATGTTGGTTCCTCATCAGTAAGCAGCAAGCAGGAGCCCTCCCTCCTTACAGCAGCACGAGGCAGAATTTAAGGCAGTTGGATCTTTTGCAGGAGGAGAAGGGAAGTCTGAAACAGTTGTTGGAAAGGGAGGTGCTGACAGTGGGGATGACCACCAGCTTTCCAGCAGGCCTTTGAGTGTGCATGGGGAAAGGTTTGTCCCTGTCACTTGTCCCTTTTTGGTAACAGGCTGCTTGCTCCCACAGGCGTTACCATCATTTTGTCACCTCCTTCCTGGGTTCCTGCTTTGGTCGATTGTTTGTGAAATCCTGAGGGGATTGAATTGTCCTTCGAGTCCCAGCCACGAGACAGTGCCCCAGGGCACGGGGGGACAGTGGAGGCTCCTGCTTTGCTCTGCCTGAGGCTGCTCACACACAGAGGGATGCTCTGCTCATGGTGCAGCCCTGGAAACACCACCTTCCACAGCGTGCTGCTTTGAGGTGAATTCCAACTGAATGCCACATTGTAAACTTGGTGTGGGCAAACCCTGTGGTCTGGTGTGCCCATATCTACCTGAAACTAGCTTTAAATTAGTCTTGGTAGCAGGGCATAAAGGACTTGGTGTGTTGGATAAGACCAGGTCTGCCAAGCTCTGTCTCTTGGAGTGAGCACATGCTCTACCCATCATTAGATCAAGCTAGTTACCAGGATCAAATACCAGTGCTGCAAACACACCTTGATGAGCCTGGGAAAGCTGGAGTGCTGTGGAAGCACAGCTGACTTGGTCTGAAGCACCAAATGCTTGGTCCAGTCTCGTGCTGGGCGTCCTTGCAGCTTTGACGCAACGATACATTTTTGTTTTTGTGGAAATGAATCAAAAGAATGAGGGGACGTGCTTACAAACTCGTTTTTAATGAAGATCCTGACATGCAGACTGATCCTTTCTCCAGATATGAATGTATTTATGCCGGTGGCACCTTGCCATTCATACAGCAACTTACACACTGTGTAATGTGATAGCAGTGTATACAAGTGAGGCTGGAGCACAAAAGACTGAGAGATCAGGGTTTGGTCTTTCCTTCCCCTGTTCTTCGTGGGCTTACACTGGCTGATACCAGCTGAGGAGAGAGTGCTTTTATTTTTCCTTAAATTGGTTTAGAGGAACACTAAGCCTCAGTATTTGGTGTTGGTTGTGTTGTACATCCATGGTACTGTTGTGCTGGGGATGCCTGGTGTGATGAAACCCTGAGCTTCAGTGCAGCTGAGATGATGGAAAGAGGGTGAAAGAGATGCTGGAAAGAGGGTGAAAATCCCAGCTTTCATCTTTTGTTACAAGTAGTATCTGAAGGAATTTGTACTATTTTTACTGCTTGTTTTTGTTTCTCCCCTCCTCTTTTAACTATGCACCTTAGCATTTTCTGTGGGCCCTGTCACTGGGATAGCTTCATTTGGACTTTGAAACAGATGACTCAGCGTCATGGTTGTTTAGAATAGTTTTAAGTTATTTTTGCTATCCAGCCCCATTTTCTATCATCATGCTGCAATTACTGAAGTTCCAGCTCTGCAGGGGAACACTTGCTTCTTTTAAACAAATGGTTTCCTTTGGAATTAGAAAACTTCGTTTATGGAAACATTTCTGTGATCCTTTGATTATTAGTCTATCATGAAGAGTCTAATTCTATCCTATTAAAAATATGAAATTTTAATTTTACAAACCTAAATTTGGAAGCAGCTTTTGAACCAAGGCAATTCCTTTGACATGGACTTTGGTGTGTGTGTGTGTTTCTTTTTAAAAGGTAAATCTGCCTTTTGTTGGCTCTGTGATATGTGGTTGATCCTGTTGGGCCTGCTCTGATGGGACTGGTGCTGGAGGGAGCCGAGCAGGGCTGAGTATCGGTGTGGGAGATCCGATCTCCACTGGGAAGGCAGCCTGGACTGGGGCTGGCTGACACCCCCTGCCCCTAAGCCTCTGCTCTCTCTGCCTGCCAAAGCCCTGGGCTCAGCCCCGGGTTTCAGTGATCCTACCTGTGCTAGGAAGGGCTTTGTCTGGTTTTTCCACTCAGTCCAAAAAGAAAAAAAAAAAAGGAAAAGCATTTGCTGTTGTGCTTGATCCATAAATGGGACTTTTAAGCTGTTGCAGCTGTCTGGAGACTGCTCAGACCAAGCTGATTTTCAAGTGGAGTGGCACAGGCATGTTTTTGTCCATTCACATGGATTGATGTAACTCCTGGTTGCTGTTTTTTTCAGAGGTGAGGTGTGCTGGTACCAGCTCTGGAGGTGCTGTGCCACCTTCTCCTGCCCCAGCTCTCAGGGACCAGCTTGTGTGGCAGGGCAAAGACCAGATCTCTCTGGGGGATCAAGAGATCAGGAGATCAAGAGGAACCAGGCTGAGAAAGGGGCTGGGGAGAGGCATGACTGCTGGGCTTCCTCTGGGCACTCAAGTTTGTCTCTGGCTCTTGATGGGTGCGAGCAGCCATGTGCCAAATCCTGCCTCTGAGTCATGGGGGATTCACACTGACAGACCTTGGAGCCAAACCTCACCCCGAGAGATCTCTCCTCTGGTGGTGTTGATGAGAAACTCTCCTCAGCACCATGATTTTAAATGGTGTGAATGGAAGGACTCAACATTCCCCTTCTCTGGGGTGCACAATGAGCCTCGCCAGGCTGTGGCTGTCCCCGGGTCCCTGCTGGGACCATCATCCAGGACATGGGGCTGGGGGTGGCAGGGGACATCTGGCTGTACAGTGCCTGGGGCTGTGCTGCGTGCTGGGAGCTCTGATGGCTGTTGGCCAGGGCTGAGGATGGTCCCCTGCCTCTCCATCAGGCCATGGGAAGGGGAAGAGGAGGGCTGCATTCCCAGGGATTTTTTAGGGTTTTGATTTTTTTTTTTTTTTTAGGGAGTGGTGCTGTATTTAAATGCTTGATCTTAGAGCGGATTCCTCTCTCGCACTGCCTCTGGACTCTTGAGAAGCCTTTTGGCCACAGCAGGGAAGGGGTTAAGGCTTCCTCGCTGGCCTGGGAGCTGCTGCTGGCTGCCTGTTGCCCTTCCGGGGCTGCCGGGCTGAGGTTTGCTGGTATGTGTGCAATGCGGGGCCGGCCGGCCGAGAGCACCCAGCCCTCGCCCCAGCGCTGCGAAATTCCCGGCACAGCCTCCCCTGGCTCGCTCCTGCAGCGCTGAGTGATGGGGATCAGGGACCTGCTGGGAGAGCAAAGCCAGGGGCAAGAGGACTCCAGCTGGAAGAGTCGAGCTGCAGGGCAGCAGTCTGGGCTCCTCTGAGACTCTCTTGCACAGGGGAGAGTCCCTGGATACAGCTTTGTGCTGGCCCAAGGTTTCACTGCTTGCCTGTGCTCATGTCTTCACCTTCACGATGCCACGGGCAGGGAAGGTGCTTTGGCTGATGCCGTGGGATTACACCTGATGGGAGCTGAGTTTCCAGCAGGCTCTTGCTTCCTGGGGCTTAGTGCAGACACAGGCAGGAGCTGGAAAACTGCAGCAACAGCAGTAGTATTCAAGCCGAAACATAGTGAGAAGCCTTGGAGGGAGATGCAGACTTGGAGGGAGATGCAGATTGCCTGGAGTTCTCTCTGCAAAAAAAATTTATGTCCCTTATATAACTGGGGAAAAGCAAACAAAGAAACTTGTCTCCAAGTGGGAACGTGGTGTCACTGGGAGAAATCTCGCAGCGAGAGTGAGGCCTCCGCTTCGCTCTCAGGGCTGTTAGCTCTTTGGCAGAAGGTCAATGCTTTTAGTGCTGATTTTCTAGATAAATCTCTTGAATATTCCTGAAGAATTGTGCATGAGTTGCCTGGTTTAAGCAAATGGCAGAAATGATTTTTCGCTGTGGTTCTTTCTGGGGTTCACTGGGGCTTCTTCTGCCCAGGGAAGGGATTGCTGCTGGCTTTGCCGTGCTCCCCCCATGTTCTCCCACCAGCCACAAGGTTCCTGTTGCTGAAGGACTGTGCTTTGCCTTTGATCTCCTACAGCACCGCCATTGACATTGGCAGGAACAGTCCTGCAGACCAAGGCTGTTATATGGTGCTAATTTTGTAGTCTCAGATAACAGAGCCTCTCTAAAAATGTCATTTGGGGCCATTTGCGGGGTGAGTTTGACATCACTGACTGCTGCTGGGATGCATGTCCTGCGGGAGGACCTGGCACACGTGGGAGGTGGCACTCAGTGTCACTGGGGAGGTTTGTGGACAAGTTCTTCAGCAAAACAATTTTCATTTCTCTACTCTCTCTTAACTTTTCCAAACTGACAAATAAAGCCCTTGGTTCCTCCAGGCTCTGGGGCCAATGTGAAAATAAGGTCAGTCAAAAAAGGAATAAAAGGGGGAGTGTGACTCTGGATTATGGTTACACCATAACTTTCCTATTAACTCAAATTAAGTTAAAAAGGAAATTGATTTAACCAAAGGAGGCGTTTCAGATGCCAGTGGCAATATACTTGATTGTGGGTTTTTTTTCCTCTGCACAGGCAATTATCAAATTAATCACCTTTGATATCAGCTTAATATTGACACAATCACTAATATATTTATACTTGTCTAGTGACAGCTATTCAATAAGTTGTTTTTCTGTTGTTTTGTCAAACACCACTTTCTTTTGCCTTCATGTTTCTCTGGCAAGGCAGGGGGACAGTTTCTGGGTGGAAATCCCCGAGTTCCCTCTGTGAGATTCTCACCCGCTGCCCTTTCACAGGGGCATTTCTATTGAAAAAAAAAAAATTCAATCCAAATGCAGTTAACAGCCCAAAATGTTTCCAAATTGTGACTTGCTGTTGGGAGGGGAGCTGGTGTTGTGCAGGGAGCTGTACAAACCCCCGTGTGCAGATGAACCAAGCCTTCCCAGATTGTTTGTGCCTGTAAATCCCCAGCAGCTGAGGCAGAGGGGTGGGACTGCGCAGCACACATGCAAGTCAACAGCTCAGCTGGTGCACATTGCCACTGTAGTCTTACTTTGTTTTGTTTTGTTCTTGTTTTTCTTTCTTTTTTCCCTTTCTTTAAGGGAACAGGCCCTCTGTGATCCAGCCTGTGCATGTGTGCATACGTGTCTCTCCTTTTCTCTCCCTCTCCATTTGTTCCCGCCTCCCCCTGTTTTTTACCCAGCGACGAGTTCCAATTACATTTGGCTGAAGGAAAGAGCTCTTGTGTGGCTCCCACAAGCCTTGTGAAAATGGGTGGGTGGGTAAAGAGAGAGCTCGATAGCTGCATGGGAACTCAACCCTTATGAGACACCAGAGAATCCACACTGGAAAGGCTCCTGGGAAGCCTGTTTTGTTTGCCTTCCCACCCCAAAAGTGCCTGGTTTAGGGGAGCTGGAGGGTGGTAGGAAGCAGGAGATAGCTGAGCACTGCTTTGCTATCCTGGGCTTGCTGGACCTGGCAAAAGGATGTTTCTGGAGGTTGATGGGGAAGATCTGGCAGCGTGTTCCCCTGCGTGTCCTTTGGACAGTAGATGAGGCAGACGAGGGTGAGTCAGCCATGAAGAAGCAGGTGGTTAGATTAGATCTGGCCACAGCAGGGGATAGCTGGACGAGGGAGGAGAAGGCAGGCTCCAGACAGCATTTCCCAAAGGAGCAAAGGGGCCAAACCCTACATGACAGTGAGGCTCGATGGGCAGGTATGTCCAGTTGTCTGTCTGCAGCCTTGGGATCTTTAGGAATGGACAGGTGAACTTTGCAAGCTCCTGGTTTTCCAGAAGGGACACTTGCAGGGAGAAGCTGAGAGAATGTGATGCAAAGCAGCAGCTGCTGATACACCATAGCATGCTTCCCTGCAGAACATTTACACTTTGTGAGCTTGCACCATGTCAGGGCATCCCCACTGGAGCCCCCTTGCCATTCCTGATCCTGGACCTCTGCTCTCCATGTGCACCTAGTGGGTTTTAGTGCTGTGGCTGGGAAGTGAAACCTGACACAAGTAAATACCTTGACAGCCTGTTTTCAGCCGGCAGGGAATGTAAATTATCTCATTTGAACAAGGCTAATGCAGAATCAAGCCGTTGGTCCCAAATATCCCTTATAAGTGCAGATGAGAAATATTCATGGCATCTTCACTCCCAGAATATTGCTTTTATCTTTGTGGTTCCTTGAGTGGCAATATAAAAGTTACTGATTTTGCACTTTTTATGCATCTGAACCTGCAGACTTTGAAATCAGTAGGTTTGCCTGCGTGATTTGCCTCGTTAGATCCGATCCTTGCAGACACTTTGGAATGATCTACTACGTAAGCTCCACTGTACTTGTTGTCTTGGGTGTAACATCCTATCTTGGGAACATCCTCAGCCAGGGCATTGGGACGAGTGAAGGTGAGGTTGGGTTGGGTCATTCCAGGGCAAGGTAGAGCCTGGCCATGGGAGCAGCTCGTGTGCACAGTGCTGTTGTAGTGACTCCTGCGGCTCAGTCAAGCAGCGGTGGTAGTGTGCATGTGAGGATCCATGGAGCCAGCAAAGAGATACTCAAAAACTTTTTACCAGAGCCATTTTGGGGAGTCATGCCCTCCAGGTTGGCCTGGAGCTTGGCCTTGCCTTCTGGAGCTCCCCATAACTGGGATCATCCACATCTAAAGAGGGATGTGCACTCAGCTCTCGCTGTTCAGTCAGGAAAGGTACTGGGATGCAGAGGTTGGATTTCTTCAGCACATCCAGGCACCACTCATTTCTTCCATGGAGCCCAGCCCAGGCTGTTGCAGGGATGTTTCTGTGCTGCCCTCACCTGAGAGCTTGATTACTGTCAGAACATCTTGCTTCAGCTCAGGCACAAGCATGGCTGGCATTGGGGGTCTCACCAGCTCTCCTCCCACTGGTGATGATGGGAAGGGGACCAAAGGCACCAGTCTGCCTGGCTGGAACCACGGCAGGGCAGCAGCTGGACATCTCTGGGACCCAATCCTCCTTCACACCAGCCTTTGCAGGGCTGTGAAGGTCGGATTGTCCTGAAACCTTGACAAGTGTTTGCGGGCGGACGTCTCTGGGCTTTGCTTTTCTCTCCGTAACAGGTTTTTCCCTTTAAGAACGCAGAAGATTGATTCCCTTGCAGGGCGCATCGCCGAGCCGAGCCATGTCCAAATGGTTTGCACGTCTGCATTTTTTACTGCTCTCGTTTAATATGTATGCAAATGCAGTCTCTCCTGTCCTCACTCTCTGTGTGGGTTTGCACAGTCAGGAGCACATTCCCATTACTGCTGCCCATCTCCTGCTCTGCTCGGCATTCGAGGAGACTGCCTTTGAAACGCTGATAGATGGAGGTGCAAGGGGAAAAGAGAGAAGTGACGGATTTTTGTAATTTCTTTGCTGGGGAGGGTGGAGGAGTTGGGAAACCAGAGAAAGGAGGTTTAAATATATGCAAAATTGTTTATTGGGAGAAAGGGGGGGGTGGGCTCCAACTCTGAGAGTCAGGGAGCGTATTTTGTATGCCATTCCATTTTCAAAGGATTTTAGCTGGAGGTTAGGGAAAAAAATCTAAGCACTGGCAATAATCTTGTGATAGGGGAAATATTCAGCTTTTCTCCTGATAAATAGACACATGTCATAACTGAATCAGTGTTTCAGGCCTGGAAAGCAATGCTGGGTTGCTTTTTTAAAATTTTATTTTAATAAATAAGAAACAAGATGTCCAGGGTAGTTCCCTACAAGGGTGGTAGTGTATGGCTGCTGCTACTTTGTTTTCCTTCCTATTTTAATAGCTGTATTTTTCCAAAGCACTTCAAAACCAGCACCTGTGAACCCTGGACACTTGTATACCAGGAGCTACATTTTTATAAGTGAAACGGGAAACTGCACTCCAGCTAAAGCCAAAATGTGGGAAGCAACTCTGGAAATGTGGAAAGAAGTGGGGAGCTTTTCCTGTCCCCAGTTTTGGTTTGTTTTTTTTTTTAAATTAGGCCATTTGAAGTTGCGGATCTCCAGTTTTGCATCTGCTTGGAGGTAACTGGGAAGGCTGAGGAGGTCCTTGTTGTGGGAAGCAGGGGATGACACATCCCTTCATTTCCCAGATGACTCTGGAGGGGAAAGGGAGGCTCATGCAGCTTCCCACCTCCTGCGGTGAAACTTTAAATCGGGTCAAAGAGCCAGATTTTTAGGTGTGTTTTAGGCGCTTCAAGTCGTTCACTGTTTTAACCTTTAAACACAAAACATCTTTAACACCTGGTTCGTTTTGAAGCCCATTATGGAGTGCCAAAGCCTCACCAAGCTGCCCGGTCTGGCTGCCCAGGGCTGGGGGCCACCTACCCCAGGGCAGGGGGAGCCCTGGGCAGTCTCCTGCTGCCTGTGCCCTCCACAAGCCTGGCTCTCTCCATGGAGCACGGATAATTAGCTTGAAGCCGGATCTTTTTCAACCTCTTCCAGGAGTTCATAGACAAGGTTACTTTTGTTTCTAGAAGCCAAAGGGCCTTTGGTGCTGGGAAACCCCCTCTGCTGCCCCAGGACTTGTCAGATCTGTTGACTTTTGCATCTCCAAGTTGTGTAAGAGGGTTCTGCGTCTCTTGTGCTCGATGTTGTGAAACTCCTTTCTGAGCAGTAGCACGGAAAAGTCCCTCTGTGGGGGAACCACAGCAGCACACTGACCCTGTGCTGGAGCTTTGGCTCGTGGAGCTCAGATCTTGTCTTTGCTTTTGGCACAGAGTTAGAGGGACCAAGGGGCAATGTTTAAGAGGCATCCTGGTGTTTGGAGGCGCTCAGCTCCTGTGGTGGTGTGCAGGAGTGAGTTTTCTTCAGGTAAGAGGCATTGGAATTCTTGCTGTTTGGAGATGAGCTCCAGCTCCTGCCTTTACCTCCCCGAGAATCTGGGAAAAGCCTGCCTTTGGGAATGTTGAGACACACTGTAGCTGCCAGCCCAGGTGGGATCACAGCCTCCCCTGCTCACTGGGTCCACAACCTGCATTCAGGGCTGTCTCTGACACAAAGGACTGCTCTTTCTGCTTCTTTTCTTTCCATCACATTTGGAAGTTTATCCTGTCCCTTATCAACAGCCATGCTCTTGTAGGGCACAAGCTCAGCTCCTGCCCGCTGCTCCTGCCTGTCCCTCAGCTCCTTTCCCAGCCTGGCTGCTGTGAAGTGTCTTGTGCTGCCGTGTCCTCACTCTGGTGGGTCTGTGCTTCTGATCACAGGCTCCAAACTTCCCCTATTACTGCTGCTTTTTGAACAGTGCCTTTTTATTGGCGAGTAGATTCGCGGAGCCTTTCTACTTCCTTCATCTGTAAATTGTCCTCTACATAACGAAGGAACCATTCTGACTATGTTTTGATGTGTGTGTCGCCCAACAGATGTCTGGGTGGTTAAAGTGCCCCCTGAGTACAAATATCCTGTGTTTGTGAGCTCTTTGATAGTTGGTTCAGGAATCTTTTTGTTCTTTCTTTCTCTCCTCCAGTCCTGGGGGTCTGTAGCAGCTGCCTGCTGAAGTCTCTCCTTTGTTTTCTGCTCCTGATATCTGTGCCCACAGTGTCATTCCTCTACCCTCTCCCTTATCAAATTAGATTATCTCCTTCTCGTAAGTACTTTTGACACGTGCAGCCGTGCAAAGGCACGATAAGCGTATTGGAACACACTGTTGTGTGTCTGTTGTTCATGTCTCTTGTCCTCCTTGCATCTTTGGGCCAAGCTGGCACATTACCTGCCATTCATACTGGTACCATCAGAAGTAAGTCAAGCTGGCTCCTCTCCTGGTTGCAGCCAAGTCCAACACCCCTTTTGGGCACTGCCACATCACCTCCATGGGAATCCCAGGTCCATTTTGTCCAGGTGTGCCCTCACTTTTCCTCACTGCTGTCTCCAGCATCTCCCTCTGTGTTCTGGGCTTGGCTGGTGGCACTGAAGATCCTTCAGGGTGTCACAGGCTTCTCCTTGCTCATTCCTTGGCTCCCTGCCTTTCCTGGTTTCCACGTGTGATCCAGAAAAACCTCTTTGTTATTCTGTCCTTCCTCCCCGTCACAAACTCGTGTTTCTGTTCCATCTTTCATGAAAAGGTCTAAGACTGAAGGTGAAATGTGATAACAGCCTTCAAAAATATGTCAGTGGCTGCTGCAAACAGGACAGGAATAAACGATTCTCCATGTCCTACGGTGGGTAGGACAAGAAATTGTGGGCTTAAACTGTAGTACAAGAGAGATTTAGGTTTCATGTTCAGATATCCTGGGGGTGTAGCACCAAAGGAGACTGCTGGGGAGTCACTGGAGGGGCAGGTGAGATGAGTAGGTGTCAGGAGAGGCTGGGAGCCAAGGGATACTGGGATGATGCAGAAGATCATTTTTCATCCTCTTCAGCCCTCTTACCTTCCCTTCCATCTGCTGAAGCCTCCAGCCAGGCAAGGGGCTTTTCGTGGCTTGCTCAGCCAGGCTTATGCCTTTCTCTATTCTTGCCTTTTGTTTCTGTTGCAGCAGTTCTGGCAAATACAATTACAGCAGCCTGGAAATAGTCAGGGCAAGGCACTCCTCCCCAAACCTCTCCTTGGTGCTTGGTGGCTCTTTCAAACCCATACAGTGGTGGAGGCAATGGCAGCTGCCATCAGAGCACTGGGACGTGCAGAAGTGATCAAAACAAACGATTTGGTACACCCAGAAGGGTCAGGGGGCAGGCTCAGAGGTGCTGCTCAAGGCCCTCAATGGGAAGCTGCTGCCAGCTGTACAGAGGGATGTGTTTGGCACTGTCAGTGCACACGTGGAGATGGGAGGGTGCTGATGGCTCCTGGAAGTGCTGGCTCAGCTGGGGGAGTGGGGCTCCCTTTGGCTCAGCTGCCTGTGAGAGTGGGGGCACGAGCAGCTGTGTGCCCACCCTCAGTGGGACGCCAGGACATCAGGAAGCTGGGGATTTGGGGGAGTCAGGGAAGCAGGAGTCCTTGCAGAGCTCCCCATCCCCACCTCCTCAGCAGGACACTGCAGGGCATCAGCCAGACTGCTGTCTTTGCCAAAATAAAAATTAGGGAGCCCAAAACTCACACAGGGCTCCATCCAAAGCATGCACACGAGCAGCCACGTTGTTCCTGACACTGCTGAATGGGAGGTTGTGCAGTCCCCTGGGCACCTTCAGCTGCCTGCTCCCTACACCCACCTCTCCTCACCCTTCCCCATCTGGCACTGCCATGATTGTGTCGGGGTCCAACCACATCTATGCTGTTCCTGCTTCCCTCCCCAAACTTCCCTGGATGGGGGCTGCACCACTGCCAGCAGCTGTGTGCCCACCCTCGGTGGGACGCCAGGACATCAGGACGCTGGGGATTTGGGGGAGTCAGGGAAGCAGGAGTCCTTGCAGAGCTCCCCATCCCCACCTCCTCAGCAGGACACTGCAGGGCATCAGCCAGACTGCTGTCTTTGCCAAAATAAAAATTAGGGAGCTCAAAAATCACACAGGGCTCCATCCAAAGCACGCACACGAGCAGCCACGTTGTTCCTGACACTGCTGAATGGGAGGTTGTGCAGTCCCCTGGGCACCTTCAGCTGCCTGCTCCCTACACCCACCTCTCCTCACCCTTCCCCATCTGGCACTGCCATGATTGTGTCGGGGTCCAACCACATCTATGCTGTTCCTGCTTCCCTCCCCAAACTTCCCTGCCTCCTCTCCCTGGGGTGCTGGAGGGGCCCAGGGTCCTGGTCAGCCGTGACCCCCCTCACTCACCCTGCAGCATCATCCCCTTTCACAGCTCCCCGCCATGAGAGGCGGGCAGGGAGAAACAGGCAGATGAATAATTTATTATAACGATGCAAAATAGGGTTTTAAAACTCTACCCATATAAATATTTATTTTTGACTCGTTAGCACCACAGCTGCCTCCATGCCCCCCAACCCTTCTCCTTTCAGAAGACCCCCCAGCCTTTGGGCTATCGTGGCTGGTTCTCCAGCTTCATCTGTCTGTCTGTCTGTCCTGCCCTTGCTTTTCACATGATCTGAGCCCTGGTGCCAAACGCTTCCTGGGAAAGAGGAAAAAAACCCAACTCTTTCTTGCGTACACGCACACAAAAAACAACGAGGGGAGGGGGGAGCCGGAGCAGCGCACACAGGCACACGCACAAAACCCTTTGAAGCCTGTGCAGGGTGAGGGTTGTTTCTGTGGTAACGGCGCGGGGATTGGCGGCGCTGGGCGAGGGCCTCCATCCCGCCTGGTGCCGAGTGATTAATGAGCCATTGCTGGGCTGTGGGAGCTCCTGGGCCAGCTCGGGCACCTCGGGGCTGCTCCAGCGCCGCCGGACTTTGGACGCTTCTTCATCCTCCTCTGCTCGCCCCCGGGTGCTGCAGCAGCACCCCACGTCTCCTTGGTGTGGGCTCTTGTGGGGTGTCAGCCCTGCGAGGGATGGGGCAGCCAGGCTTGGGACATCCCTTTGTCCCCTGTCCTGATGGTTCCAGGCCATTCTTGGCGCTGTGGCCTTCATCCTGACATGGGGCCTTGCTCCTCTGCACTGTTGTTGATCCTAGAGCAGGTCTGGCATCTCTTCTACTGCAGAGATGGACCAGAGCTGTGGGGGTACATGGTGGCATCCACAGGGCCACGAGGCAGTCCCATCTTCTGGGTCCCACACTATTTTGGGGAGTGTCACTCACAGCCTCACCTCGACACCTGCCCTTGGCCCCATTGCTGCCTGCCTGAATCCCTCCCACCCTGCAGCTCCCAAGGCTGAAAGGTGGCTTACGGCTGGGCAGTGACAAGAGCTGTGCTCTCCTTGCCCCATGGCCAGCCTTGTTTTGTGGCACTACCCGTTAAGTGTCACTGGGGTCCTTGTTCCATCTCTCAGCGAGAGCTGCAGTTCCCAGAGAACCTTACACCACTGTGTGCTTTGAAACTCACCTCGTTTTGCTTTCCACTTTGAAAAGGCAAAGGAGAAACAGGCATCTCTTGGGTGAACAATAATAATGAGTGAGTTTCAAATCTCTTTCCCCCAAAATAGCCAAACCAGAACACGCACAGCCTTCCCGAGCTGCTGTCTGAAACAGATGTGCTGCCAGTGAGCAGCTATTTATAATGTGCAGCATTCCCTTTTCAGCCGCAGCGACTCCAGCCCTCGGCTCTCGCGCTCGGCAGCTCCTTTTGAAGCCTGTAGCTCTAATCCGGGGACTGTTCCTGCTGCTGCTAAAAATCTCCTCGTAAACCCGCCGGGGTGCCAGTGAGCTGGAGCCCTGCCTGCTCTCTGCCTCTAAAGGGGTTTATCATCCCCAGAGGCCGTGGGACGGGACAGTCCCAGCCAGGATGGAACAGCACCGGGGTCTTGTTGGGTGCTGTGTCGCAGACATCCTCACTGCTGCAGGCTCTGCAGGGCTCTGATCCCCCTCTGCACCAGGGCTCAGGGTGAAACGCTTTCCCAGCCCCTAATTTGAGAGGACAGAGGACAAGGGAGGGTCAGGACAGTGCTGCTGTGGTGGGGGAGAGGCTGGTATGGGTTTGAGCTGGTCCTCAGTGAAGGAAAGGCATGGCACCATGGCCTGGGGGGATGAAGACAGTGAGGGATAAGGAAAACTGGGGATCCAATTAAAGTGAGATTCGAGGGGGTTTGCCAGCGCTGGAGCCCACACTTACACTGGGTGTTTGCTGGCCTGGGGGTCCTGCAGCACCACTGGAGCTGTGGCACAGCTGTGAATGGGCACCTCGAGCTACCCACACCCCCAGGGACCACGGGGGGCTCGCAGGGCCCTGTCCCAGGAGGGGCTGCAGCCCACGGTGCTGCCTCAGCCCCTCGCACAGGGATGAATAAGTGTGCTGGTATGTCGGGCTGAGGGCTCAGCACAGCACGAGCATGTGGAAGCTGTTTACTGCCAGGGCTGCTGCAGGCCCTGCTCTGCCTCCCCCAGCCAGCTGGGCTGCTGTGGCCGCTCTGCGTGGGGCCAGGGGGGCCCCAGCCTGGGCTGGGGGTGGGCGACTGCTGGGAGACAGGGCTGGGGGGGCCGAGGGGGTTGCTTTTATCACATCTCTCCTTTTCTGTTTGTTTCTCTCCCAAACAGGCTGTTGGAGGCATGGAGATCATTGGAACCAAATCCTAGGTTTTGAGGACAGCTTGAAACCTTGTCCTTCCTTCCTGGATAGCCCAGCCTGTCACAGCATGGTCATCTGGGCAGCTGGGAGATGGGTGATCTGTAAGGAGCTCTTCAGAAAGGGAGATCCTGGAAAGCACCCCCCAGAGTGGCCTAAAATGTGCTGCTCTGGCTTTGCTCACTCGCTGTTTTGGAGGTGCCAGGGGATGGGGGTCTCCCTCAGCAGGCAGAGACCACCCACGACCCCCAAACTCTGTCCTTTGACCTCCAAATCCCATCCTGAGGGAGAGTACTAGCTTGTCCTCCTGAGCACACACCAGGTCAGCCTTGAAAAGAAAGTGGAGAGTTCAAAATGTCCCAGGGAGGTGTCTCCAACATAGGGTAGGATTTTGGGAAGGAGCAGAGGATGGGCTGCCTTGGCTCTGGCAGCGTGATGGATCAGCTCAGCCCAGTGGAGACAGAAGCAGGTTCCCATGAGGACAGCATCCCTGGCTGAGACTGGAGCCTTCCTTGTTTCCAGTGGTAACAGACAAACCTTTGCTCCTGAAAGAGGGACTGTAACACAGCCCATGGCAGTGAAGCCTCTTAAAAGCTGGTCTCATTGCAGTTGTGTTAATTATTAATAGGATATGGGGAAGAAAACACTGGAAAACCCCAACTGTTTAAGGCAAGCTGCTACCTCATCTGTGTCCAGTGGTGTGGGCCTGGCTTTCCCCTGATCCAAGGGGAGATTTATGGGTGTCTTTTCCAGTCACTGCTGTTGGCAAGTGTGAATGAAGGGGCTTGACCCCCTCTCTGAAAACCACAGCACTTCTAAACTGAGGAGCTAAATAGATCTCAGCTTGGTCTTTAGCAGAGATTTGCTCCCAAGGGATAAAGTCCTTTTTGGCAGCATCTCTGCCCAGCAGGATGCTGGAATTGCAGGATCTAGTGGCACAGAGGCACTAGGGATCCTGTCCCAGCCCGGGGCACCCTGCAGAGCTGTGTGGGCAGGATGGGACCCAAAGATGGTGCTTGAACTGCACCCACATGGTGAGTCAGAGCTAGAGGATCTCAGCAGGCAATTTTGAGGAAAAACAAAGAAATGGGGAATCTTCATCCAAAAGGCTTGTGGACTTTGAGGGTTTCTTCTGACTGTGGGTACCAGGGCTGTCTCCGTGTGGGTAACTGGGAGGTGTTTCCATGGAAACCAGCAATGTTGCTGCAGGGGGGACCCCATGGCACAGATTTGGGCCCTTCATCAGTGCTGCAGGAGCAGTGCTTGGCACGGAGAGGCACCGGTCTGATGGAGGCTCTTGGCAGTGCCCTGGCTCCATGGTGTGCAGCTGGGAGAAGCTTTGCAATGCCCATGGTCCTCCATGTGGGGAGGAGATCCCAAACCTCAGGTGCAGGTGATAGCCATAGGTGTGCCAGCCCATCTGCCTTCCCACCACCCCTTCCAGCAGCCCCTGCTTCCCACTGCGCTCTCCTCTCTCCTCTCTCCCTTCTCTTCCTTTCCATTCCTCATTCCCTTTCTCTCCCTTTCTTCCCCTTGCTCCACCCCCCTCCAGACTCCTCTATGGGGCATTGATTTTTCCATCCATCAGCGAAACGCTTGAGGAAAATGAAAGAGCATCTTCTTGATCGATCAGGAGAACTCTTCAGCCTGGGGTCAGGAAGGGTTTGAATCAGCTGCTCCTCTGGCATATAATTACCCCCTCTCTCCCAGGCTGGGGCTTTTCACACGCCTGCAGGAGCAGCCACCCCACTGCGGGGCCACAGCATCGCTCTGGAGAGCACACCCGTGGGTGCATCCGTGCTGGAAGAAAGTGCCTGTGGATGTGGTGGGTTTTGGGGCTGCCAGGGCTCAGTGCTGGGCTGGCTCTGTGTGCTCACACCGCTCTGTGCCGAGCAGGGTGTGCCGAGTGGGTGTGAGCTGCTCGCAAGCCGGAATCGACCGCTCTGTGTCGAGCTAATTCTGTGCAGAGCTCAGTGAGGGTGGGGAGCGCTGAGGCTGAGAGTTTAGAGAAGCTGAAGGAGAACTAAATCTGATAGGAACCGGGTGCCCAACTCGCTTCTCTGTTTTGAACATCTCATTTGCACGGAGCATTGTCTGGGGTGTGCTGCGCATACGGACCGCGTTGGTAGCAGCCTGGAGATGCCTGTGGAAATGCCAGAGTTTGCCATCTGGTACCACGCTGGCCCCTGAGGTCCCACTGCTGCCCTCCCCTAGAGAGCCAGCAAATAGCTGAGGGAGCTTCTCATTCCACCGTGGGGTGGCTGCATGCAAATGTTGACTTCTTCATGGCAACCGGCGTGAGTCACGCTGCGAGCCGAGGGGGACGCCGGTGCCTGCAGCTCTCCCTCTCTCTGCTCGTGGACTGTTGCCTGCTTGCACGGAGGTGTTGGCACAGCCTTCCTGGAGCTTCATCTCTGCTCAGTGGGATGTGCTCACTGCTTTTCTTGTGAGAGGTTCCCAGCGCCCATATGTGCACTGGTGGGGTTCAGCAGTCGAAGCATGTCATGCATGGGGGCTGTGGCCTTGAGTCTTGTGACACAGCAGGGAAAATTTATCCTTTGGATTTGTCCTAAGGGAGGACTTTCTGAGCTCGCATTTCCATCAGCATGGAGGGATATCAACCCCAGAGCCAACACCAGACATTCTAGCACATCCCAGAATTGATAGGGTTTTGCCAGTCTCCACTGACCCTTAGGCTCCTCACTCCCAATTTCCCCTTGTTTTCCATAGGTTTTGGTCAATGCATTTCCTGAGCTACATGAAGGGGTGAACAACACATGGCTGGTTGGATCTTGCTGGGCTAGAGCTGGGACACAGCATCTTCCTGTGGTGGGCTGTGCATCTCCATCTAACATCTCTCACTGGGCAGATGCAGCATGAAATCACTGTCTCAAGGGCAATCAGGAGCAGTAAGAGAGCAAGGGGGAAATGCAGTAACTGTGGGGTTGTTGCCCCATGTTGTGCCACTTTGACCTGGGAGCTCAGAGCCATTTAATTCTGTTTCCTTGCTGGTCTGGGAATGAGTATGCACAGAAAGAGATGAGGACAGAAAAGCAGGGTGAGAAACCAAAGCTGAAAGCTCCTGCTCCCACCACAGCCAGTTCTGACCAGCCAGACCAGAGCTCCACTGGAGAAGGACAATGCAAAACTTTGGCTTTCTCTCTCCAAACCAGCAGGCATGAGGCTGCTCCAGCATGGATGTGTTGCAGATGTGCTGATAGCAGCGAGCTGAGTGCTGACACTGCTGTGGAGGGGCTGCAGGTAAGGCAGAGCTGGGTTTATCTGCACCACAGATAATGTCTTCTGCTGAAAGCAGCTGAAACAGCTGCATCCTGGCGTTGTGGCACAGTTTATTTTACATCAGGCAATAAGAGCTTGTCCCACGTCCCTGGTAAAACCTTGACATAAAGCCCCATCTGATCAGAGTCTTTTCCCTGGTGGGATTTGGCATCAGTCAGACAGCTGGGGGAACTCCTCTTAACCTGTGGGTGTTCCATCCTAATATAAATGTGGATCTAACCCAGTTTTCTTGAATCTGCATTGCTCCACTGATAGCAAGGGAGAGAGGCTGATTAATGCAGGTGGGTATGGGATCTTCCTGTTATTCCTTGCAAACAGAGGGCTTTGGTGAGCTGTCGCCAGGTGCTGTCACTGCTGGGTTCAGTGCAGATGATGGGGTGGGGGAACTCAGCATCTCTCCATTGCTCTGCTGACCATCCTGCTGACTACCCTTGGCCATATTCCTTGGTCTTCCTGCTGTCTCCTTGCTCCCAGGTCTGGAAAGTGAAGATAAAATACAATCTGACTTGCTGAGGAGCTCGCAGCCCAATTAAGAAGTGCACGCTAATTAAAGTGAGCTCCTCCATTCCTGTTGATATCCCATAGCCATCAGTGGGGTGCTGGAAAGCTCTGGGATGTGGGAGTGTGAGGTTGCAACAGAGACAAAACAATACGCTCTCAGACTGCTGAACAGAAAGTGGATCCATGTGTTAATCTGGGAAAAGGAGTGTGAAAATAGCTGCAAATCCTTCACGACTTTGTTGTAATTTCTCCCAGATAGGATACAGCCTGCTCCACACTCCAGCCTCCTTGGCTCCCAGGTCATTACTGAGCTGAACCTGAGGCTGATGCAAGAGGAAACCCTGTCCCATTGCTGGGCTTTGTGCAGGACTGCTGGAAATTTAGGGGGGAAGGGTTAATGGTTGCACTGTTTGGGGGCAGCTGGGGTCCCAGTGGCTCGAAGGTCAGCCAGGTCTGCTCCCTGGTGTGTCTGGGGCAGGCTCCTGGCTGGCTCAGCCTGGCTGCTGGGGGAGCTGGGAGGATGCCTGGGCAGGTAGAGCTGAGTGGTGCCTTTGAGAGCAGCACGCTCACATCGGGTGGGTGACCGTGGGGTGTGGAGAGCCGGCCCCTCCCAGCTGCCCAGCTGCCTTTCTGCTAATGCTCATCTAATTAAACAGCAGCCTGGAGTGGCTGAAACCAGGGCAGCGGGAGAGCTGAGGTTTGCATTCAATAGGTTCCTGTCTCCAGCTCAGGAACCAGAAGAAAAACCCATTTCATATTGTCAGATCGATACGCAGGTGGCGTTCCACCTCCCTTTCCCTTCACCTTCTCCAGCTCTCCTTTCCCCTCCCGGGCCAGGGAAGCTTTTTAAAACCAGAGCTGGGCTGGGATTGCTAGCTGTTGGTTTTTGCACCTCATTCCCCATCCTGGATGCCGTGCATGCCACACATGTGCTGGACAGCTGAGAGGTGCCAGGAATGGTGATTGCTGGGACCATGATCTCAGCAGGTATCTGGGAAAGCAAATCTTGGCTTCAAACCGGGGCATGGTCCCTCCTTCAGGGAGGATTTTCAGTCACTAAGGTATCCAAAGAGCCACTGAGCCAATCCACTCAGCTCCAGGACTGTGAACGTGGGTAGGATTTGACCAGCAACTTTTGTCCTGCTTGCTCAGGTACAGGCGAGGGTTAACATGAAGCGACATTTTATTTTGCTGCATCTTTGGCTTTCTGGAAGGAGATGCTCTTCCTGGTGCTTCTGCTGTTGTAAATGCATTCTTCTTCCCAAGGTGTCTTCTGGAAATGAGCTCCAGCATGTTGTCAGTGGTGGAGAGATGATTATGGAGAAGCAGCTGTCCGTCCCCTCCTGCCAGCTCCCGGCGAGGCACCGGGAGGGGTGGCAGCTCCTCTGGGTGCTTGCTGCTGGCAGCAGAATTTGCAGTGCCTGATCCAGGCTCTGGTGTAAATAAGCAGCTTCAGGCTGTGGCATTTTCCACCTCCTCTCAGTGCAGCAGGGCAAGGACCCACCGTGCAGTGCCCAGCCTCCAGCCAGGGGGGTTTTTTCACAGTAAGAAAGTTGTACAAATCTTCCCCAAACGTCAGCCTGCTCGGGCAGCCTGCAAGGGGTCGGCTTCAGCTCCTGTATTGTTTCTCTCTGCAGGAGAGAAATTACTGTCCTAATTCTTCATGCAAAAATGAGGGATTGGAAACGGGCTGAAGGGGAGAGGAGCTGGATGGGTGCCCCAGTGACCTCACCAACTCAGAGGATGACAGCCCTGTCTGAGGTTCCATCTCTCTGTCCCTTCCCTGGTCCCTCTGCCATTAATGCTGAGCTGGATTTATTGGGTTTATTATCCGTGCTCCTGCACCAGGATTCAAACACTGCCCAGCAGCGTCTGGATCACAAACCATCTCGGGATGCTCCAGCCAAGAGGGAAGTGAGCTCCACACCTGCCAGCAGGGCAGGGCTGTCACAGCCAGATGCAAGCTCTTCCCCGGTATCTCCCCCTCTTCCCCTTGCCCTAGCCTCAGGCCAAGCAGGAAAAATCCTTCAGCAGACCCCAGCTGGGGCTGCTGGCTGCCGGCTTTCCATGGCAACAGTCCATCAGGGGGTCGGAGTCGACAGCAAAAAATGCTGCCCCTCCTCGTTCCCCCGGCTGGGCTGCCGGTCGCTATTTTGATTGCATTCCTGGGGAGCTGGGCTGCAGATGTGGTCGCCTTATCTTGGGAAGGTCTGAGTCAGTTTTTCCCTGTGTGACAGAGCAGGCAGCTGAGGGCTGGAGGGAGAAATAAATAACTCCTGAGGTATGCCAGGGCCGTCTGTCCCTGGGGACAGGGTGCTGGGCCAGCAGCCTTCCAGCATCCAGTCCTGGTCACGGTGTCCACGTGTCCCCGCACATACACAGGGGACAAGGGAGATGTCTCCTCTGAGCAACCTTCATGCATCCTTGACATCTCAACCAAGGGAAAAGAACGGGTTGCCCAGGAGCATCTGAGCTGTGGGCTGGGTGCTGCCCCCAGGGAGACCTGAGGAGCCCATCCATGGGGAGGAAGCTCCTTCACATGCACATGCCATGCTGTGAGTGCTCACCACTCCTCCATCCTCCCTGGTGTGTCAGTGCAGGATTCTCTGCAGCTGTGCAGGGGGTGGCTGAGAGCAGGGTCCAGCCCCACGGAGCAGACACACTGTCCCAGGCCTGCTCTGCATCCAGGGGCTCTGAGCAGAGCTCAGGGTGCAGCCCCACGGAGCAGACACACTGTCCCAGGCCTGCTCTGCATCCAGGGGCTCTGAGCAGAGCTCAGGGTGCAGCTCCCACGGTGGTGTGACTGCCTGGCCCTGCTGTGAGGAGGTGGGACAGTCCCTCTGGATCCTCTGCTGCTCTTCTGAAAGGGGAGCTGCCTCCTTCCCTTCCTCAGGGAGATGATGTCCTCTGGTTGCTTTTCTGCTGAAGAAGCTCCCTCCTGGATGCCTCACCACGGAGATGTGGTGTCTCCATTCCCAGCAAAGCTGTTGGTGCAGCCCTGGTGATCCGTGCAGGTTTCATGCTGTAAGCTGATCTCCTTCTGCAAAGCAAAGACCTGAGGCACAGCCTGCTCAGAGGGAGAGGAAGAGTTTTGTCTAAGGTGCTGTTATCTACCCAAAGCATGAACTCCTCCAGAGGTCATGCACTGAATAATTATCAGTCCAACATAAGAAAAAACAGATCTACATTAAGGGTTAAACACATTACAAGCTTTCCTTCTCTTGCTGGGATCCTCAACTTGGGTTTTCGAGCATTTTCCCAAAGTCTGGCAGCTCAGGGAGCAATTCTGCTTTGTTTCCATCTTTATCTTCCTTTCTCCAAGTGCGAGCAGGGTTTGTCACACAGACCTTGGCTCCAGGAGCTGGTGCTAAAGGCTTTCAGGAAGGGTGGCAGAAGAAAACAAAGGGTGGCAAAGAAGACCTTTCAGTGTTGGAGGCTGGAAATGCAGAGCCTGGGGATGGCAGGACACCAGGGGCTGGCTGCTGGTTGTGGTGGCCACCATGTGCTCCCTGCTGCAGTGGGACCTGGGAAGCAGCACTGGGTTCCTGTGGGACTGCTGGACACCATGGGATGCACCAGTGGCAGCAGGACTGGGGTCCAAACTGGCTTCAGTCTCTCATCTTGGAGCAGCAACCAGGAGCCAGGGCTCGGGAGAGGGTTTCTATAGCAACAGCTGCCACTCACTTCCCATCTTGGATGTAAATTAGTGAGGATTTTATTAGTGTGCAGAATTTCAAGAGGCCAGAGCTGGCAAAGAGGCCTGATGGATTCGGGACAGGAGTGTTCAAGGGGAGCATCTTTAGGAGTTTGGGCTGGGGCAGAGTTTGGGGTTTCTGAATTGTGGGAGTGCCTGGTTCTTCACCCCAGGGACAGCAGCCACATCTGAAATGGCTCTGGGGTTTGCACAGCTCAGGCAGGATGTTGGATATGGAGCACCTGCTGTCAGGCCCTGGGCTGGCAGCTCTGTGTCTCCAGGTGGAATTTCCACACCTCTTTACCTCTGTTTTGCAAAAAGGTTCCTCAGAAGGGCTGAAAGTGTGAGACCATCTCAAGAGACCACGGCTGGTGCAGCTGCCTCTGGAGGGTTTTCAGTCAACAGCTTGTGATGAAGCTGCCTGATGGGTTAGCAGGAGAGTAGCAGTGACCTTTTGGGCCAAAGAGATGAGAAACTGGGGGGTTTCTAAGAGTCACAGGTGGGGCTGCAGTCTTTGTTAGGGGGTCTGCATGTCTGACATCCCTGGGCCATGGGGCTCCTTGTTAGAGGGATGTGTCTGGCTCATGGACATCTCCATGGACATCTGGATTTTTGCTGGAGCTGAGTCTCTTTGGAAAAGTGCTCCTGGTTGTCAGTGCTGCTCTGTTGGGAACTCTCCTCTTTGTGTGCTCAAAAGTAAGCAAATAAGGAGTGTGATTGTAATGCCAGTTGTTGCCCCCAGACCAGAAATCTGCTATAAAACTTGTGTGAAAAATTCTGATTTCTGTGTTTTCCCTTTCCTGTGTGGTTAGGAGCTGTATTTTCAGAACTCATATTTTCAAGCCTTTGCCTCTAACCATGAGTGCTGAGGATTTTCCTGTTTAATGAAAGATTTTTTTAAAATTTTTCTTCTATAACTTCATGGCTCTGGGAGCAGGGGCTTTCTGGAAGTCAAAAGGTTGTGCAACACCTTGTGATGGTGCTGTGATATTTGCCAGCACTGGGTTAGAGCTGGATGGTGATGTGTAAGGTTTATATATCTAGTGTAGAGATAATAACAATGTGCTTGTGTGCAGCACAAAAAGAGGGCTGGAAGCACCCTTGAAATACAAGAAGTGTGGGGCTGGGCTGGCTGGCTGGCAAGTGTCTACTTGATTTGGAAGCTGGGTGGGGGGTGGGGGAAAGCCAGATTTTTTTGTTTTAGGAGTTTGTCATGCTGCAAAACGACTTACAGAGGAGTGGCTGGTGCTCAGCTTGGCTGGGCTGTGCTGGGATCAGAAAGGCAATTTTCCTGCCCCATCCTGTGCGAGTGGGGCTGGTTGCAGCCAGAGCCAGCTGCAGCCAGTGCTTGGGGGGACCCTCTTGGCCTCATCCATAAATACTGACATTATAATTACTATAACAACCTGCTGCTCTCTTCCTGCATGGTGTTCGTTCCCTGGCCTTAGGTAACGCTTTTTTCTTGTTGATTTGCTCCCTCCTTCACCTCCCCCTCTTTTTAATTCCTCAACACACTGTGGAAACATCAATTAATTAATCTAAATAATAGTTATTATTCAAAAACCAATTTGCTATCATGGCTTGCACTGGTGTGGTGAAAATAACCCATCCAGGTGATGAGAAATTTGGGTTATTGGAGCTGGGGCAGTTCCCTCTCTGGTGTGTGCCCCACTACAGGGCATGGCTGGTTCTGTTTGGTATAGCAGAACTCTCTGCCTGCCCAAGCTGCTGCCTGCTGGAAAGGGCAGCCCCTAAGGCAGGGTTTACTTTCAAAATAAATTGGCCTTTTTGTAGGGGACCATGTCCTAAGCATGATGAAAATGCTAAATGTGCTGATAATGCAACTTGAGACAGATGCACAGAGACTTTGCACTGGCGTCCTGAGTGTACTGTGAGTAGAAAAGGAACTGGGTGATGTGTGGGGTAACTGGGCTGTGAGCTCTGCAGGTGTGCCAGCAGTGCAGGAGGGGCAGTACTGGGCAGGGGTGTGAGCAGTGCTCCCCCTGATTTTGGAGAGGATTTGTTCCTACGAGGAGGTCAGTGCAGACTGTGTCAGCCAGGGCAGCAGGCTCTGGAGACTTTCTGGTGCTCTGGGGTCAAGTTTGGGCTCCAAGTCTTGGGGTGAAGTGGCCCTGAGATGGTCATGTCTGTCCCACTCATGGGACCGAGCAGAGCATGAGAACATGAGAAGAATCCTGGCCTTGAGCTGAGGGAGACTCTGAGTCCCCACTGTCCTGATGGTTTCCAAAATTAGACCAAGCCCTTCCTGGGCAGCAGTGCCAGGGCCTCTGGGCAGGCAGCTGCTCCACTGGATGGGATGGGGACCCCTCAAAACTGATGCAGGGAGAGGAGTGTCTGCCCCATACCTGGTGTTAATCAGCACCTTGGAGGAGGGCTGTCCCCAGGAGCAGTGGCTTTGCACTTACAGCAGGAGATGTCACAGCTTGGGGACAGCCAGGTGCCTTCCCCAGGTTTGGGCGGGGGCCCTGGGCCAGCCCCAGTTCAGAGAACTGACCTTGGTGAAGGGAGCTAATGAGGTGAGAACCCTTGAGCTCGTCCTTCAGCTCCACTGAAGGAAAGATTCTTTTGGTGCATGCTTGAATTAAGTGCATGGTAAAGTATGCTCCTGTTCCTGGGCCTCAGACAGGGCAAGGATGGCTGCAAAAATCAGGACACAGCGTGACAACACAGCCACGAGCTCGCTCCCATCTCACACGAGGCCGACTTTGGGGATTAGCACTGGGCTGCTTATTTTGCAGCCCCAGAGCCGGGGCTCTGGAGCTGTCCCGCCTCTTTGTCATCTCCTGAAGCCTCTCTGCATCCTCCTCCTCATCACAGCCTCCATCCTTGCCTCTCTCTGGCGTCAGCTGCTCTCCCCAAGGCTGCTCCATCCCTCCACTGCCGTCCCTCTGCCTGCAGAGCAGAAAGCTCGTGGCCCAGATATTTTACTTCACATCAGCACAAAGCTAACCCAGATCTTTCTCCGAGATGGCTCAGCCGGGCAGAGCCTGCCCTGCAGCCGGGGGCTGGGGGACACCCCCGGGTGCCCCTGCCCCTCTCTGGGGCTGCAGTTCCCCCTCTGTGGCCGTGCATCTGGCTGCTCTGGGCTGCCTGGGAAGCTGGAGCCTGCCATCAGCTCGGGAGGCAGCAACAGCAGCCTCTGCTTTTCCACACGTCGGTATTTTTAGCTCTGCTGTGCATTAGCGTGCAGGAGCTCAAACTGCGAATCCTGGCTGAGGTTTTATCTGTTGTGACAGCCCTTAGGGCTGTAGTCAGACACTCTCTCGCTTGCTCGCTCCCTCTCTTTTTTTTATTTTTCCTTTTTTTTTTAAAGTTTGGAGCTTGAATCTGCTCTCTCCCTGCAGAGACACTGTGCAGCTGTCAGGACAAGGGACCAAGGGTGGGGAGTAGGGTCCAAGGCATGGTTTGAGCCCCTTTACAAGGGAGCTCTATTCACTCCTTTCTGTATTTTTCCATTCCTCCCTGCTGCTGCTGTCAGAGCTGGCGTGGCCAGAGCTGATGCTGCAGGATTAGGTGCTGCCTCGCCCCTGCTGCCCTGCCCCAAAGGGTCCCCAAAAAGCTGTGCTGGGTGACAGCTACATGGCTACTGGGGACAGCAAAGCAGAGAGCAAAGGCCAGCCCTGTCCAGCATGCTGGGGTTTGGCAGATCTAGTGCTCTGTCTGCTGCTGCTTTTTCCAATTTCCCTTTTCCAAACAGCACAAATGTTGCTCCTGTTGGGGCTGCTTTGGGCTTCTGGCACCCCAAAGCATTGGGAAGAATTTAAAGCCCCTTGTGAGGGACTTGCTTCAACACAGAAGGTTTTTATTGTGCTTAAGCAGTGTGTCTGATCTCCCCCAAGAGAACAAGACCCATGAATTTACCCCAATCCTGGCTCCATACAAGCACCTAACGCTTTGGTTTGGTTTCTCTAAGGAGGGTTTTCTTCATTGCTTCTTCTCTACCTGGACACCTTTCCCCTCACCCCCAGGATATTTTCTAACCCCTGGAGAGCTGCACAAATTTGAAATATCTTTTTGCCACCCCAGTAGATATGAAAATCCAGCTGGGAGTGGGGTGGCAGAAAAGGCAGCATTGGTGATGCCCTTTGGAAGGGTGAGGAGCCAAAGTGCTGAATGGATTTTGGCTTTCCAGCCCTCTCAGTGACCTGCCACGCCAGGCTCTGCCCACGTCAGTGGGGGTTTAAAGGGAACAGGAGTTGTCTGAAAATCTGGTGCCCCTGGAATTTGTCCAAGGTCATGGGGGAAGTTGTGGATGGAATGGGAATGGGATCTGGCTTCCTCTCCCATATGTCCAGCCTTTCTCTCTAACCCTTAGCACATGCCTGCCTCACATCTTTCTGGCTGGAGCTTCCTGCACCCAGGACTTGGGATGTCCATGCCAACTCTGATCTCTTGGGAGAGAACAGACCCTGTGCAAGGATTTCTTCTGCTTTTCCTTCTTGGGAAGGGCTTCTTTAGGGTGCTTAGCCAGAGATTGTTGAGGAAAATCTGTATTTAGGTAGTAAATAGTGCTCTGGTATTTTTAAGGCTTTTAATGCCTGAGGAGATCACAGCAGCACTCCAGCTGGCCCAAGGTGGCCCCGGGCTGTGTGTGCCCAGGAGCTCAGTGTGCATGGGTGCTGAGGGGCTGGAGGGAAGCAGAGAGGGGGGAGATGTTTGTGATGGGTCACAGCTCCTTTACACAAGTCTGCCCACACCACATTTCCTCCTGCAGTCGCATTGTTTGCGAGTGCAGCAGGTTCAGCATTCAGCAGCTCCCACATCTTTGTCTGAGACCGTGCTGGCGGAGACTGCAGGGCTGCACTGATGGGTCAGAGGGCTCCAGGAGCACCGGGGGCCAGCCTTGTCACCTGGTTATCTGGGGACAAATCCAATGGGGAGCCTCGGGTATCTCCCTGGGTCCGCCTGCTTCATTTGCATTGATAAGGGGTGGAGGGACATGCCAAAGTCTGTCTGGCAAGTCCACAAATGGGGCTCCTTTTCTAATGAACTGTCCCTCCGCTGTGATTCCTCTGCTCTCCCCCCCAGTTCCTCCCTCTCTTGCTGGCAGCCACAGAGACAAACTGCACAGCTCGACCTGCAGCAGGCATTGCTGGAAATATCTGGTGCCTTTGCCCTTTTCAGGGAGCAGCCAGGGATGAGGATTCTGCAGCTCTGTGGTGCAGAGCAGGGTGCGTGGGGCTTGGCTCCAGTGGCATTTGCTTTGTGCAGCTTGTTTGTGCCGTGTGTGTCCTTGGGAGCAGCCAGAGCTTTGGCATCTCCAAAACAGCCCCTGAGCAGCTCTGAGAGGCTGGGTTGTCAGCTTCTCCTTCTCTCCCCAGCCTGGGGAACCCCACTGATGGCTGCAGGGGACAGATGCAGATCCTCAACATCACTGAAAACCCAGAGCAGCACTCAGGTTCGGAGCTGCTTCGCCCTTTCTGGGCTCTTCCTCTTGCTGAGGGAAGCTGCTAACAGCAGCTGGAGCTGTTTCCTGGTGTGCACAGGGTCCTCTGTCATTGCAGTGTGGGGCCAGGAATGTCTTCCTCTCTTCCTTCATCCAGGGGCTGTGACACCTGAGTAGCTAGATGAGGTCTAAAGGAATTTAAACATTGCTGGTTTTATTTCCGGATGTTAAGCTGGGAGATTAAGGAGGGGGGAGTGGGGATGGGGATAGAGGAAGTTAGTACTTTAGGAGTTTTTCAACTTTAAAAACATCCTGTGGCACCCATGTTAATGCATCTTCTTGCATTAATAGTGTCCTTACACCATTCCAAACCCCCAAGGATGTTGGCTGATGTCCTTGTGGATGACAACAAGACTCAAAGGATGCTGGCTGCCATGGGGCACTTTCCCCCTGAGGCAGCTGAGCTGCTCCCAGGCTATCAGACCATAAGCTCCCTGCCCTGTGTCCTGGAAGGGGCTGGGTACAGGCAGGTCTGTGTGGGGGCTCTGGGTGACTCCAGCTGCTCTTGGTGCCATAAATCAGACTCTTCCCTGCTGCCTGATATCCTGAGCTTCCCAGGCTGCAAGCAGTTCCTCTGCTTATCCCCAAAACCACCCACTTTTTCCTCATCCCACTCCTTCCCTCCCTGCTCCGGAGCTGTCTCGGGCTCGGCGTGGCCGATGCCTCGGTGCTGCCAGGAGTTTGATCTCCAACTGCTTCCCACCCCCCTGTGCATGTGGGCACCGGGAGGAGCTGAGAAAGTGGGGAAGAGATGAACAGCAGGAGAAGAATTCTTAAGTGAGGGGATGGGGGAAGGATGAGGAAAGCAAGGAGGGGGGAGAAAGTGAGAACAGGGAGGAGGAGTGAAGGATGCTGCCTTGTCCTTGGATTTATACTGGTTGAGTTGCACTGGATTAGCTAAAAGTGGTGCAGAGCTGCCTTCCCCTCCCTTTTCCTCCAGGCACACGCTCCTGCTTGGAGCTGAATGCCTTAATTCACTTCAGCTTCAACCTGCTCCTAATTGACTTAAACCACATGGAAAGAAACTCTGCTTCCCCAGCAAGTGGCTGCAAAATTGCACCTTCAGTGAAGCCAGTGTGATTCTGCATTTAAAGAGACCCAGAGTCTGGCAGGGGTGTGTGCAGGGGGCTGTGCTGAGCTATCCAGAGCCCCACTGGGCTGCTCCTCTCCAGAGGGGTTTTGGTCTCACTCCGAGCAAGTTGGGATTTGGGGGTGATGGGGGGTTTGAGTCACGGGGATTTGGCTGTTAGAAGAATTGCTGTTTCTTCTCATTCCTCTCTCCCTCTTCTCCTGCTGCAGATGTCTGCTGTAAAAAAGAGAAGAAGGGGGGAAAAACCCCCACCCTCCCCAAATGTCATGATAATGCTCACTGGAGGGCTGTTTCTGCTGCACATCTGATATGTGTGACAGGGTCAGATTAACCGAGCCTCTGATTTCCAACCACAGCTATTCTGAAGGCACCAAAACCAATGCAAAACACCCCAAAGGGACTCCTCTGTGCTGAAGAGGAGCTGGCCAGGCAGGATGAGCTCATGGTGCTCTGGGGATGTGGCAGCCCAGTGCTCAGTGGGACCAAATGCCAGGCAAGAGAGAGGAGAGCGTGCTTTGAGATGAATCTGCTCTCTCAAACTCAGCTTGCAGGGAGGCAGAGATTTTCCTTTGTATTTAAGGTTGGGGATTTCAAAGACAGAAGGGGAGCAGTGCTGGTAACTACAAGCAGATATCTGATGTCAGGGGATGTTCTGAAAACCCCTCTTCCTTGTCAAGGGCTCCTGTCCCACCTGGACACACTGTCTGGATGGAGGGCAGGAAAGCCTCTTTATTCCACCCTCCTATCCCCTCCTCTTCCGACCTCTCTGCATCCTCTGTCACCAGTTTTGGCTTTGCTGTTTTTCTCTCCCTCTGTTTAATTCCAAACCCAAGGATTTAGCCAAGGTTCTGGCTCAGCTGTTCTTTTAATGAGACATTTTGCCACTTTGAGGCCTAGAGAACAGGGCTGGACGTGACCTCTGGAGACCAACGTGTCCTGGTGGCAGGAGTTGTACCCAGACAGTGTTTAACTTTTCCCCAGCAGTGAGTCCACCACCCTGGGTGTGTCCGTGTCCCAGGGCAGCACTGTTCCTATGGGATGGCTGCCAAAAACATCAACACCTGCTCCCTGGTATGGGAGCTGTCTGGGGGCTCGGGCTGGAGATGCTAAAGGGGAAAATGTGTCCCAGGGCAGGATAGCAAAAGTGAGAGGTGTGGGGGACCCCCTTGGAACCCCTCTGCTCCCAGAGGAGGTGCTGTGCCTCGCTGGGTGGGTACCTGACCCTCCCTGGGGCTGGCAGGGGCTGCACAGAGGGGTCCTGCCAGTGCAGGGGACACCCTGTGAGCACCCCTTGTGAGCCTCACTGCCTGAGAGGCTCCCTGGGATGGGGCTCCAGCAGGAAATCAAGATGAGGAGAAGGGGTGGGAAAAAAAAACCCCAAAAATCCCCACGGAGCGGGAAGCAGAGTCGGGAGCGGAGCCGCTCAGCTGATGGGGTTGCCATGGCGACGCGGCGGCGAGGAAAAGGAAAAGGCAGAAAATAGCCCGATGCCGGGCTGAGACCTGCGGGAGCCCGGCCCGCCAGCCTCCTCCATCCCCGGCCCTATTTCTGTCCTCCTTCTTTCTCTTTTTGCTTTGCTCCCCTCAGTTTGATCTGCCCCAGCCCCTCTCCCAGGGGGTGACTGGGGGTTCTTTCCCTGCAGTGCTGGGGTGGGGGGCTGAAAGAAAGAGTGGAGGGTCCTCTTGTGTAGGGCTGGATGTGTCAGGTGTGTTCCCTCGGGGCACAAGGTTTGCAGGCAGCCAGATCACACACAGAGGACCAAAATGGGTGCAGGGTTAGGGCCGTGCTGTTGGCGAGGGTCTGGGATGGTGCTGGGACTAGCACAGGTCTGCTGGAAATACTCTTCACCCAGCCAAGCCAGGTTTTGTTTCTCAGATCGTGCTTGGGTTGTCTGTTGTGTCCTGATAGGTGATGCCCAGTTTTAAGGATGGACAGAGGTTTTGTTTCATGTGCTGGATTGTTTTGCTCTCTGGGAAAGTGATGCTTCATAACCACAGCGAGTCATTTCCCCTCCCTGAGTCAGACTGGGGCCTCCTGCATGGTCTGTATTGGGTCTAACCATTGAACCCCAGCTCACTGAAAAGGAACAGAAACCCAGACTGGGTAGAAGAAAAGAAAATGTTGTTGTGCCAAGCCCTGGGGGATTCGCCCCACAAAATGGAGACACCAACCCAGGCTCTTTGCTTTATCACAAATACTTTAAAGTTAAGGTTACAGATTCTGGTGGCCATGAGGAGATCTTACTTTTCAGTAAAAAAATAGTGTTTCAACCTCCTGGGGCCACAGCAAGAAAGCAGTAAAGGTAAATGTGACCTCATAAAGCCTAAAAAAGCAGAAGATGCACCATAACCAGCCAGCTGAGCACTGTTTGGACACAAACTCTTATAGACCCTCCTCATAATTTTGTTTGGGGCTTGGCAGTGACAGATGGATGCCTGAAGCTGGCAGTGCTGCAGATGGGGAATCATCCTGCTTCTTCTTCCTCCTCCTCTCTCTCTTCTTGCCTCTGCAGCAGCTGCGGGGCTGTGCCTGGGTGTGAGCACCCGTGCAGAGCTGTGAGTGCAGAGGCACCACTGCTGTGTTTGTGTTGCTGTCCCTGAGCTCAGTGTGCCTTTCCCTTTCTCCTTCCCCTTGCTGGGGTTCTGCTCCAGCAGAAACCCTCCTGCAGCTCCCACCTTCTTCCCACATGGGGAGAAGCCACTGCAGTTTCTCCCACTTCCCCCTGCCTCAGTGCCTGTGCCACATCACTCTGTGCTCTCTAACAACTGGTGCTGTGCTTGGGGTGCAGATGGCCCAGCTAATGGGGCTGGAGCAGAAAATCTCCATTACTGGGGTCACTTTTGCTGTCCCTCTGTGGCCCTGACCCTCACCTCACCCAGGCTCTCCTGCCTGGGAGGCCAGAGGGGAGCAGAAATTCCTCCTGCTGTCAGTGGTGTTCCTGGCACAAGGGAAGTGTTGGGCTCTCCCGGCCTCACCAGCTCTTATTTTGGAGGCTGGCTCCTCTTGCAAGGTTTGTTCCTCCCTTCCCTGTAATTCCCAGGGTGTTCTGCAGACACCCCAGCTCTTCCTCCCAAAGGAGGGCTGTGAAGAGCTTTATCTGGAGATCTCACACCTCTGTGTGAACCACCCCCTGTGAGCTGTCCCTGCACTCCCTTTGCCCTAAGGACAGGGGCAGGAAGCTTGCATGGAGAGCCTTCCAGGTATTGGGGTTTTTAGTGGGAATACGTCACACTGAGGGAGCAGAAAGCTGCCTGGAACTGGAAATGGCCTTGGAACTCTGGCACATGGTGCATAATCAACCCTGTCTGTTGTATTTGGAACATGAGCATTTCTCTGTGCAATCTAAATATTAAGCACAGCTTGACTAAGAGTTCACTTAAACCAGAGATGGACAAATATCTGAAGGTCACAAACACACAGCTGAGTAATTATTTAGAGTGGTCTAAGGGGTATAACTATGGGTAATGGGATGAATGGAGGAAAGGTAAATGCAGCGCAGTTGTCAGAAAATTCTCCTCAGGTCCCTGCTTAGTGCTGCAGAGGGAAACATGTGGGTCCTTGATAAACCTGGAGGGATGATTTATGGATTGACACATGAAATGATGGCAAACTCCCCAAGGAGAAGTGGTGAATGGCCCATCTCCTGAGACTCTGCAAACTCAGCTTTGCAAATCCAGTAGATGAGAGGCCACGGAGCACCAGGGCAGGAGAGGAGCTGTTTCACTGACAGATATTGCTGGCTGATGACCAAATGACTAGAAAATGCCCACAAGTAAGTTAAGGCCGAAAGTGAGGAACTGATTTCTGGTGAAGGAGGGGATGAGACTCTGGGCCAGCCCTGCTGAGCAGGTGAAATGCTGGTGGGTCTGGAGATGGAGCAGCTCACGTGTGGGGCAGAGCCAGTTTTGTGACCCAGCTGCTCACAGGTGACAAACGTGGCAGCCTCCAGGCTGTCCCAAATTCCTGTGTGATGTGCTCTGTGAGGCCAGGCACATCCTCATGTCTCCACTGTTATGCTGCCAATAATAATCAGAGCTCAGGGACAGCAACAATCTTCCTTGGCAAACACCTAGACATTCCCCAGTGCATCTGGAGAGCTTCTTCTAACTTTAGTGGATGATGCATCTTGTAACACTAAGGGCTTGTGTCTGTATCTTGTGAAAACATACCTAAAAAAATTACTGGAATTGGTTTGAGGGATGCTGAGTTACCTTTGTAATGTTTCTACCTCAGCATCAGTTGTCTTGGAGATGGCTGCTGCCTCTGCCAGGGTGAGATGGGTTCCAAGGACCAAAAAGGGCTCTTCCCATTCAATCTCCCTTTCTTCAAAAAGCAACTACAAGAAAAATTAAAACATGGTGCTGTTTCTAGAAAGCCCTTTGCACAGCTG
The DNA here is from genome assembly GCF_014805655.1 of Passer montanus. Classification (NCBI taxonomy): domain Eukaryota; kingdom Metazoa; phylum Chordata; class Aves; order Passeriformes; family Passeridae; genus Passer; species Passer montanus. Next base: position 5,960,160 of record NW_024369151.1, read on the forward strand.
AGTGTGGTGTTTCCAGAGATCCTCCCGCTCCCAGCATGTCCCACTCCTAGCAAGGATGAGAGTTTGCTCTCCTGGCACTTTCTCCTCTCCACACGGATAGTTGAAAGGGGTCCTGAAAGGACCTGGGGAGATCAAGGGCTGTGAGTGTGTTGAGTGAGGCCAGGGGCTGACAAGGTCCTTTTTGGTGTCCTGTTCCACATATTGTCCCTCAGGTAGGTGTGAGGGAGAACGGAGGGTGAGGCTGCTCACGTTCCCGTGCCCCTGCCCCAGGACAAACAACCTGGGACAGACTCTGAGGAGTGAGGGACTTTGGGGGCTGCTCTGAGGGTTTTGGTGTCCCCTGAGCATCCACAGTGTTGCCCTCCTGGAGCTGCTGGTTCCTGGCTCCAGGAGCTGGGCTGGGAGCATGGCCATCTTCCTCCACCCTGGCATGGCATGAACCATCTCCCCCTGCACTGGTTTGTGCCACTTTACTGCTTCCTGCTCCCCAGCAATATTTTACATCTTCCCCAGTAATGCTTGGTTTCCTTAATAGCGTCTCATGTGGGATTTTTTTCAAAGGCTTTAGGACAATCCAAATAAATTATATCTAGTGATTTCCCTTTATCCATAGTTTTGTTGATTCCATCAGAAATCCTCTCCCAGAGAGGACGCACAGGCTTTGCCTTTAGAAGCCAGCCGGGCTTGTTCCATTTCTATCTCAGCCATTTCACGTTTCAATTAATTTTGAAACATTGAATTACTGCTCTCAGTAGCCCTTGGAAAGAACAATCTGAGGAACACCACTGCCTTGTGCTGCACCTCGAATCTGCACACAGCAGTCACAGCTGCTGGTCAAGAGGGGATGCTCTCGGTGGGATGTTTGCACAAGTGGTGCTCGTGTCGAGACACCATCCCCACTTCCAGGAGCTGGGATTTTCCCAGCAGCAAAGGGATGCATCTGAAATAATCTGCGCTCCAGAAAAGCCCAGCTCCCCTCGGAGCACAGGAGGCTGCTCGTCCCCTGCGGTGGCAGCTGACCACTGACTCGCTCCGGCTTTGTCCTTGAAACCCAGAGTGCGAGTCTGCCGGCTGCGGCTCCGCGGAGCGGGGAGGAGGCGGCGAAACCGGTCCGCCAAGGGTTAATAATTTCCATTGCAATTGTGTCATCTCTTCGGGGACCTCTCGCTCATTTGGCGAGCGGGCGCTGAAAGGCGAGGCGCGGGGCTCGTTCTTATTCAGCCGCACGCAGCTCCGGCCGCGCAGCTGGGCTCGGCCGCCTCGGCCTGCAGATGGATGGGGAGAAAGGATTTGTGTGCCTGCGAGTGCTTTGCTTGCGTGCATGTCTCTGTGTGTGTGTGTGTGTGAAACCCAATTGTCTGCTGTCTAATCCGTCAGCCGGGGGCACAGCTTGCACCAGCCCCTTGCAGGCAGGCTGATAAACGCGGCGCTGCCAGGCCCCTGCGCGAGGCACTTTGGTTTAATTGGGATTGCTGCGTGCCCGGGTTTGGCGTGCTCGGGAGGGATGCTGAGCGCCGGAAATGCGTGGCCAGGCTCCCCAGGGATGGCTCCTGCCTCCAGCCCGGCTCCCGGTGCGATCCTGGGACATGGTGTTCAGGGAAGGGATGTGGGCGCAGCCCAGGGCTGGCTGGGTGAGTTAAGGGTGGCCCCAAGTCGTGTTAAACCAGTGACAGCAGCAGTGGCACTGTGTGGTCCCGCTCTTATGGACTTGGTACCTCGGAGCAGTTCAGTGCCCCCAAGAGTGGGCTGTAAATACACCCTGACAGGACCTGGGCACCACCCAGAGTGTGACACGGAACCTGTGGACATCAGCCTGCTGGCCCGGAGATGTCACCTGCCATCTGCAGCCTAAGGAGCTGAGCAGGGCTGTCCCTGCTCCAGCTGTCCCCACAATGACCGGGACCTCTGAATCTCTTGAGCATCTCCAGCCCTGAGCACGTGGCAGCTCAGGGACTCCCCAGGCTGAAGTGGCATTTCATCTTTAATACCCCTCAATGGATTTCCCATGAATTTGTCTAGTTGATTTTTGTAAACACGTAAGTTTTAATCATCCCCAGAGAGCTGTGGCAAGGACTTCACTGCTTAACCATGCACCGTGTAGGGAACCGTCTCCTCTTGTTTCTTTTGAACCTGCTGCCTCTTAATGTTATTGGATATCTCCTAATTCTTTTATTGGGAGACGCAGCAAGCAATCAATCTTGGTTCACCCTCTTGAGGCCACAAGTGTGCCTCTCTGGCTGCTGCTTTTCCAGGCTGAGATCTTCCTCCTTTGGACTAATATTTTTTTTAATCATCCTGCTCCAGATCTTTTTCCAGCCCTGCTGCTGATGTCAGGAGTCCGTATGTGGCGACATCCTCATCCGTTGTGTAATTAAAGGTGATGTCATGATTATAGCAGATGGTATTTGCATCAGCTTTGGTTGCTTAGTGCATGTTGATGTCAGGGGCTCCTTGTGTCCTGCCCAGTCATGAGAACTTCTCAGAGGCTGCTGATCCAAAGCCTGAGGGTTCTGTAATAATATTTAGCCTTTGTGTTCCCTGCCTGAAAAAGGCGGGGCCAGGTATTATTTATCAGGGATCACTCACTGTGCTTTGCAAGACACTCCTGACTAAAAGCAGTGACATGTCCATGTCATGTCATCCCCCAGATGCAGTCACCTATGGATTGATACCCACCAACTCTTCAATCACAAGTGTGCACCAGGTTTCAGGACAGGTGATTTGAAGGCATCGTGCTTGCAGGTGAAGGATTAGAGGATGCCAGACTGGTCACTTGTGTAGGCACCTCCCTGGTGGCTGGAAAGTTTCACTGTGGTGCTGCTTTATCCCAGAGCCCAGCAGGGTCCCAGACTCGCTGCAGGGTTTGGAAGCCAAGGGGCAGGAGCAGGGTGCCCAGGTCCAGGGCTGCCCTGGCACAGACTGGGTCATGTTGTGGCACCTCCACCCTGCTCATCCTGTGCTCCCCTGCCCATGGCTGCCCCTGGCCTGAACGTGTGACCAGTTACCAACAGACCCTAACCCAGTACCCTGCCCTCCTCCTCCTCCCTCTCCCTTTCCCCCTTTACTCTCCCTTTGCTTCTCTTTCCACACCTGCTCCTCTCTTTCCTCCCCTTTTCTCCTTCCTCCTCCTCCCCTTGCTTCTCTCTCTATCCTCTTATCTCATCCCCTTGTTTTTCTCCTCTCTGCCTGTCCAGCTGATTTACATGCACGCTGTGTTGCAGCAGCTCAGCTGGATCTAATGCCTCCTGCCGAGAGGAGCGGAGCCATCCGGACCCGCTGCACAGCGTCCCTGGGCAAGGGCTGGGACGTCCTCTGTGCCCCCCCCCACCTTGGCCCGTGCTTTGGCCCCTTCCTGCATCCCCTTTTGCTCTTCATCCCCTCTCTTTCCTTTCTACATCCTTTAGCTGATGCTGCTGCCCTCACTGGTGTCTTCTCCATGTCTCCTGCCAGTCCCCAGCCCGTGTGCCCACTCCATCCTCGCTGCTGGGTGGGTGCATGAGCATGGACCAAAGCCCTGCAGCCAGCCTGGGGGATGGTTTATTATGACTGGTGCCATTCCTGTGGCCTTGGCACCAGTGATGACCTGAAAACCTGATCCTGAATATTCCCTGATGCTGAATATTCCCTGACGCTGAATATTCCCAGGTGCAGCCCGTGGGTCCCCCCTTCCTCCACCTGAGTTCAGATATGGGAGCCTGGGGCAGCTCTCCTGTGCCCTCATGGCCCCTGCTGCTCATGGAGCTGGGATCGATGTGGCTGTGTTCTTCTCTGGCTCTAATCACTCCCGTTTCCATTCTGCTGATTTGCATTTCCACAAGAGGAAGATGCCCTGATTAATATCCCCTCAGAAGAGCTTTATTGCGATGGCTCCTGCCTCTCTAATTGGAAAGTGGTCTTAACCTTTCATGCAAGTGGCTGGGACACTCCCCGACTGCCAGAAATTCCACGAAGGGTCTGGCTTGTCCTGAATTCCAGGGCAGTGGTAGCTTTGGAGGATCCAACTCTGCCTCCAAAGTGGGGTAGGGATCCCTCTGCCGTGGAGGACTCTCCTGGGCATCCCTCTGATACCAGGGGTGGGACCCTCCCCAGCACAGTGGGTTGTCTAAACAGGAGTCCAGGAAAGGGATTGTAATGGGTGGATGTGCTGGATGATCCAAATCCAGGGAGCACCCAGCCAGCCCTGAGCAGCTTGCTGCTCCCCAGCTCACACCCAGGTGCCAGTGAAGGGTCCATGGAGAGAATGTTCATGTGGTGTCGACAGAGCTGGTGCCATTTACCTTCCTGTGGCTGGGAGGCAGGATCTGACCTGGCAGCTGGGATTCTACAGCTCTTGCTCCCTGGGGAGTCCCAGGCCCACCACTAACCCACACTGGCAGCTTGAAAGCCTGCCTTGCACTTAGCTGCTTTCTGATCTTCAAAGGCTCTGAATGCCCAAGGAAATCAGACCTCGTGCCTTTTCTTTCCATGCACTTCCCAGATCCAGTCTCTCATGCAATTTATTATCCCTGACACGTGCCACTCCCTCCCTGGCTGTGCATGGGGAGGGAGCACATCCTTCCTTGGGTACCAGAACTGCCTGCCCTGGCCATGGTGCGAAGCTGCTGCTCCTCGTGTGCTCCCCAGCCCATGAAACTCAAGGCAGAGCCAGGGAAATGTGCTGGCATTGGCACTGACAGCTCCACCCTGGCTTCCCAGTGATGTGCCCTCTGGCTGAGGCTGGCAGCTGCCTGCTCCAGGCAGGTTCTGGGGTCTCCTGACAGTGGGTTTTGCTGCTCTATCCCTCCAGCCAGGGCTGGCCATCCCCACTGTGCCAGCCTGTTTTGCCTGTGCCTATGGCTATTTTATCAAGCCCCTGACTTGTCTCCCAGGTGCTTTTACTTCCCCTTCCCCAATCCCTCTCCTTCTGAGGTTACAGAAAAGATTTTGGGTTTATTTTTAATTATTTTTTAATTTTGGTGTTTAAGCTGGTTTAGCGGCTGCAGCAGCGAGTGTTCCTGATAAACAGCCCCGGAGATCCAGAGAATAATCTCTCTGCTTGGTGACGGCACAGGCGCCTATCGCAGCTGCTGGCAGCACGCTAAAAAGCTGTCTTCATCTGCTGCCTGCTCTATCAGCCCAGGGAGGGAGAAATTGCCTCCATCCTTAATCACAGAATTTGAAATCCCAGCTAGTCTGCACCTTTTATTCTTCAGGTTCACAGTGTTTTGCAGGGTGAGCAGGAGGAGAAATATGCAGCCCTTAGGTGGAAGCAGGAGCTGGGGAAGGGACTGGGGAGAGGTGGGTGAGCAGCAGCTTTTCCCCTCTGCCAGGTTTCTCCAGGACTTGCCACCCCATGATGCTTTCATGGAAACTCTCTTCAGGGAGGTGGGTGGAGGCTGTATTTTTGATAGGGTCACAGAACACCATACTCAGGGCTCTTGTGTACTCTGAGGGTTTGTGTAGCACCACTGTGGTTGGAGAGAGTGTGTGCACTGAGAGCCACAGCTCCAGTTCTGGAGCCCCAGTGCCAGGGCAGCTCAGGGAAATCTGGTAAAAAGGGCAGATGAAACGATAGAAGGACACAAGGAAGAGCTGAGATGAATTATTATTTCCTCACCAACAAGAAGATGCTCAAGCTTGTCCCTGTGTCACAGAGCAGGTCAAGTAAAGCAACTGGGTTTGTGGCACAGGAAGGGCCCAGGTTTATGGACAATGCCCAAAAATGGCTGGTGCATGATGCAAGGTCCCAGCCCCACAGGCAATGAGCCCCACCCAGAGAATGTGTGATGCTGAAGCCATAATGTCTATCAGAGGGTGGTTCTGGGGTGCAGGAACACCCTCAATACCCCACAGTGAGTGCAGAGCAGTGAGGGGATGGAAGGTGCCTCTGCTCCACGCTCAGTGCCACCAAATGACAGCGTGGCACCCGTGGCTGTCACTGCTGACAGCTGCTCAGCCCAACAGTGGAACACAGAGCCCGCCATGCCAGAGACTGGCGGCAGAGTTGCTGGAGATTGCCTTTAATGAGACAGATAAAGCAAAATGAAAAGCAAATTAAGATGCAGGGCTGTGGGAGCTGTCTTGAATGCAGCACTGTGACTTTCCTGGGGGAAGCTGGGGTTGCAAATGATGGTGGGGGCACTGGAGAGGCAATTGCAGGAGATGGTCATCCTGGATGGGCTCAAACCAGAGAGCCCTTGAATCCTTCCCAGTGCCTTTTGCAGGTGCCCTACTTCTCCAGAAGCCACTGTGATATATGAAACAGACCCTTGTGTTGCACCTTTGGTCTCAAAGTGCACCAACAATGGTGCCTCAGCTCCCCTGTCCTTCCCCCATCTCCAGTGGCTGAAGTGGGTTTGGGAAGCCCTGCAGTTGCAGGAAAACTTTTCAGCCATGTCCCAGTGATGCTGGTGGAGATTGCTGGCTCCCTGCAGCAGGGCTGCTGTGTACAGGGCTGTCTGGGAGGTTGGCAGTCCATCCTAAACTTTCCATTGAGCTCAGAGCATCTGGGCTATTTCTGTAAAAATCCTGTGCTGGGTCAGGAGGCAGGAGAGGGGCTTCTGCTGCAGCCAGGTCTGTTCTTAAGCAGAGAATGTTTAACACAAAAATCCCTCCTGTTTCTCAGCAAAAAAACCACTCAGGCACTGACTATCAACGTGAGCAGCATTGCTCAGGCAAATGCTGTTTACACCCCGAAGCCTTCAGACTTTCTGGATTTTACCTGCTTCTCTGCAGAAACCCCTTGAGAAAATGTTACTGAACAAGGCAATACTTGGGTGGATAAATTGCCTGGAACAAACGAGCTGGAATTTGTACGATCCCATTCTTCATGTAAGAAAGATGTCACTCCTTAAGCAGTCCCTGGAGAAAGTGCCCACCCCGGGGAGCAGCACCCTGGGCTGCCTGTGTTGGCTGTCCCCTGATCTGGACCAAGCTGCTTGGGTTTCCATGCACTGCAGTGCTTTTTGCCATCCCTTCCCAGGAATCATGAGTGGAATCACAAGCAGGGGAAAAGCAAGTTCTCATTTCCTCCAGCCCCCTCCCCAGCCCAGCTGTTGAAGTGGGGTGTCAGGAGGGAGGTTTGCTGCTGCATTTTGCTGGTTCTGGGGGAGCTGATCCCACGGCCAGAGGCATCTGGGGACACATCCCTCCAGTTGTCATTACTTGTCCCTCTCGTGGTGCAGCTATTTCTGCTTCAACTTCCCAGGAAGCTGCCTCCAACACTCCCCTGTCTAAAACCACGCTGGTTTAGAGAGCCAATTTCATCCCTGCTTCCATGTCTCATTTGCATATATTTGCATAGCACACCGGTTTATGGGATGGGAGGGGAGGAGGCGCTGGAGAGGCACATCCTTTATTCCTCTTGTTTTCTTTTTTCTTCTCCCCTTTCAGTGCAATTGTATTTATTAATTTAAACCCAGTGGGGCTCACTCCCAGCTGGGTCCCACAGGTGACTCGGTGGTGGGTGACCTAATGCAAGCTGGGAGTAAATTTACAGAATTTTCACTCACTATTGTGTGGGGCCTGGCCCTTGTCCTTCCCACAGCATCTTCTCTGGCAGGCTCTGGTGCTGCCTGGCATGGGAAGGGGGTAAAGATTTCCTCACCCCAGCTCCCAACTTGTGATAGCCTTGTGGAAGGGAAAAAAACACCTCAGTTTTCCCCAGAGTTTGCTGATTTTCCCTCTCCTGTCTGTTGGTCTCTAGGTTTTGGTACTTCTCTGACACTCCTGAAGGGCTGTTCCATCTGAGACCCAGTAGAATTTGACACTTCTCTTGGGAAACAACAAATCCTTTCCTTTGGGATGGGTTTCATGAACCCCAGAAATGTCCCTTCTGATCCTGAGAAAGGCACCTCGTTTCCCTCTACCACAGGCTCCCCTCAACTCAGGATGCTGGGAATGTGGACAGCTGGAATAGTACATGCTCAGGGGGATGTGATGACCCCAAAACAGCTCCATCCCTGTGAGCAACCAGGAACTGGGCAAACGAGGTGGTGAGCCTTGGTGTTTTGGTTCTCATTTGCTGGTGCACCCAGAGAGATTTGGGAAGTGTGGAGTCATCCTGATCAGTCACAGCACTGCTGGGGTACAGCTAATATTGCTTGTCATAAAAAAAAATAATACAGGTGGACCCCACCAACTCCTGTGCCTGTTGCTCTGTCCTCCTTGGCCTTGGACACATCCCTTCGTGTCTCTGCCACACTGTCCTTTGCTCTGAGATGGGTGAGATCAAAGAGCTCCTTTCCAGCCTACTGAGGGAGAGGGGCAGAACAGCAGGACAATGTCATGTTGGGGCCTTGGTCTGCCACCAGCAGGGCTGTGCAGACTCGGGGCTCCCTTCAGCTGGGTTTTGTCCTAGCCCAGGGCACGAGGAGAGGGAGAGACCAGCACAGGGCAGGGGAGAGCGGCCATCAGCAGAGAGGGTGAGGGGAGCAGTGAGGTGCAGGGTACTGGGACGTTGTGAGCCAGCCCCGGGCATGTGGAGCCGTCTGGAACATCTCACATTTGGCTGGGGTTTAATTTTTACACAGAACCCTGTTTGCAGCGAGCGCGGTGCTGCGGCTCCCGGTACCGCAGAGCGCGGAGGCGAGCTGCTGGGCTGAGAGCTGAGCTGAGAGCTGGCTCTGGCTGGGCAGGGAGAGCTGGCTGAGACCAGCCCGGCACAGCACGGCTCGGCTCTGCCATCCCCGTGCACCACAGAGGCACCTGGGCAGGGCGGTGTGGCCAGAGGGAGCTTGGCTGTCCCAGCTGGGGTGTGCAGGCACAGCAGGGCTTGGCACAGCTCCATGCTGGAGAACATCCCCTTTAAGACCTGGACTCACAAAAATCTAGAGCATCCCCTGGAGAGAGGGCCACAAAGGCCCGGCGTGGACGGGCAGAGGGCTCAGGGCACAGCCTGCTCTTGGCTCCAGTGCCCTCTCTCTCCGGGAGGTTTCCAAGCTGCCCGGCTCAGAGCTGTTTGTCTTCAGCTTGACCGCCTCCCCCGCCTGTCTGCTCCGCTTCCTCATTCTCGGAGCTGGGTTGAGCAAGAGCAGAGCGGAGCCTCCTCGGGATCAGGGTGAGGCCGGGGGGGCCTCCAGTTCCAAGTTCCTTTTTTGTTGATGTTGGGTTTTTTTCCCCTCTATTTTTTTCCCTCCTTCTTTGCTCTGCACACAAAGCTGGGCTATGATGAAACTCCAGCTCTGCCTTGCTCACAGCATTCATGCACGGCACATGCTGGAAATAATTGTCCTTGGTGGAGCTCTGCAAACTGCAGAGTGATTTAACTGAAAAGAGGTGGAAGGGAGTTTTATTTCTACACGTGGTGTTTGAGGCTCAGTGCAGCCCCAGGTTCACCTACAAGGGGGACTGGAGGCAGGCGTGGGCTCTCTGCAAGCCCTGTGACCGTGGCCAAGCCTGAGTTAATATCTCTTGCTATTCAGGAGCATTTTTTACACTGAGCTTGACATGGCTTTGGTCTTCTTAGCCCCAGGCTGTGGCTGCCTGCAGTGCCCCATGTTGTGCAAGCACTGCAATGGGCTCAGTATCAATCTCCTGTTGGTTTCTCCAAGTTTGGGATCAGATGCTACAGTGGGAATTTATGTAGGTGCCAAGCTGTGCTGATAAGGGAAATATGTTGGGTGCTCACTGAGTGTAGAGTGTTCCTCACAACCTGGCCTTAAGCCACAGGTGATTTTGTAAATCTTGCTTTATATTTTTAGGTGTACAAACTAGCTGGGAACACCTGTCCTGTCCAATGCATTGTTTTGATGGGCAGAAGGAAGCATAAGCTGGAAGAGGAGGGTTGGTTCCAGAGCTTTTGGAGGTGTTTGGAGCGAGGATTTTGTCTGATCTGCTTTAAGGAAAGGGCTCATGTAGATGTAGAAGCCCCACCACAGAACCACTCTGAGATTTTGCCTTGCCTAAGGAGAGCTCCCTGCCCTGTGCCAGCAGGAGCTGTGTGTGCAGAGTGTGTTCTCAGCACCATTCAGGATATAACTCATTCCTTGGTTTGCTCATTATTCATACCACGTCCTCCTTCTCCAGTTCACACAACAGAACTGCAGTTTGTCAGGATGTGTTGTGGAATTTCTGTCCACAAAACTCATTTTTCTTCAAACTTCCCATTCTTTCCAATTGCCAACCCACTTTCCTGTGACACTGTTCTTGGTCACTGTTGTTGTTCATCTCAGCTGGGTTAGCACTTTGCAGCTGGTCAAAGTCAGATGTGAATGTTTTCTGATCCCATTGGGATAAAGACCGAATCCTTTTGCTGTGAAAACCTGGGGCACAACCATCCACCCCTTGATGAGAAGGACCTTGCCACTGCTTTTTTGGTTTCACCAACTTCTCTTCTCCTCTGGTGTGAGAAACAGTGTACAACCTCTAAACTGTTTTCTCCTACCAGCTCAGGAAGATGTGACCTCACATGTTCTTCTCAGAGCTCTGCAGAAAGAGGCTTTTGCATTATTTACTCTGTTTTGGAGCTGGAGCCAGACCTGACTCTGGGCTTGTTCAGCTCAAGGCAATAGAGGTGGGAGTGAAGCCCTCCCAATAACACCATCAGAGCCACTGGAGCTGGGCTCAGGTTTCTCCCCTGGCTGGTTCTCCTGGCTCAGCAGAGTCCAGCCCTGTTCCCTCCTGTGTAACGCTGACACCGGAGTTTTCAGCTCCCTTCAGCCCTGCTGTGGCTTCCCCAGCCACCACCCACCAGCCGGGCTTTGTGCTCGGGGTGCTCCATCCCAGCTGACCTGGGGCCACCCAGCCCTTTGCAGGCACTCGCTGGTGAGGCAGAGCCAAATTCTCGACTCTGGCCCTTCAGCTGTGGCCAGGGTCGGTGTGGGGTGAGGAGGAGGAGGAGGAGGAGGAGAAGGGCTGCAATGTCAGCCCCGGTTGGAGTCTCCCCCACCCCCGCGCCCAGGGAAGAGATGCCAGTGAGGTTCTTTGCCCGCTGGCAGCCGACTTTGCCCCCATCCATCCACCCTTGCTGAAGCATAGATCCGGGAGTGGGGGATCCATTCAACACCTGCTTTTCTCTCCCCTTCCTGCCGCCCTCATCCCTCTAATTCCCCCCGCCCCCCAAAAAATCTTGCATCATCTAAAAAAACCCCACATTCTCTCTGGCTGCTTTTTCTCGCTAACCTCCGCTCGCTTTGCCTCTCCTCCCCTCCCTCCCTCCTCTCCATCTCCCTCCCTCCCTCTCTCTGGGGGGAAAAAAGGTCATTGCGCAAATGATTAGTCAGAGCTCAGTTGCTGTAGCAACCGGCTGCTGGAACTGGGACAGGCGTGCAGCGAGGACAACGGAGAGGTCGAGCATCAGCCGGGCTGGGGAGCCCAGCCTTTGTGTGTGGGAGCCGGGGAGAGGGGCTGCGGAGCCCCCCGCTCCGCTCCACGCGTGGGGCCCTTCCCCGCAGCCCGGAGCGCTCCCCGGCCAGGCGCCCTCGGTGGCCGGCATCTCTGTGCCACCGTGCCTCGGCACGGCCTTGGTGTTTGTCCCGTGTCTCTCGGCGTGGTGGCTCCGTCCCTGGCCGGGAGGGACGGTCCTGCCCTCGGCCGAGCGGCCAAGGAGAGGGGCACGTCCTGGGTTCCTCCCAGGGAACGCGTGCCGCTGGGGTTCAGGGCTCCTTGTCCTCTTGCAACATCCCACACATGAAATATGAAGCCAAGTTCCTCCTGATCCTTCACGAGGAACCAGGCGTTAACTGTGTCCTGCCCAGTTCCAGTTCCAGAGCGCTGCAGTCCCTCTGCCTTCTGCCCCCAAGCAGCTTCAGACAGCTTTTCCAAATCTTCCTTCTTTTCTCCCTACCCTAAACTTGAGGACAGCAGCCTGGCACGCAGCATCCATGGGCTGCTTGGCCTCGGAGTGCAGAGCAAGGGCTCTGCTGGGAACGCTCGGCCCCATGCACGGTGGTTTCCATCGCTGTGGCCATCATCTCCCAGAGTGTTTTCCAGGGCTGCTGGAGCCCTGCAGTGCTGGCTCAGCCTGCCCCAGCCAAGCCCCAGAACCAGAGAACTGGGGAGGATGGAGGGGGAACCCCACCCCAGTCCCTGCCCTGGGCACTGCAGACCTCAGCTCTCCTCCACAGCCCCCAAAGTGCTGCTCCATGAGCCCTTCAGGGGACCTCCATGTGTGAATCTGTTCCAGTCACCAGCTCCCTGCTGTGGAGAAAATATCAGCTCTGAATCGTGTGGGGTGAAAGAACCTTGACACTGGACTGTCTCCATCCCTGCTGTTCCCTTTGCACACCAGTCCTTCAGGGGCTGAGGACCAGTTTATTTTCCAGTGTGCACTGCCTGGGTATTTGAGTAAGCTGCTCCTTGCTCTTTGTGTGTTGAGCAGTGATTTGGGGTCTTGCTTCCATCTGGGATGTGCGTGGGGTGTGAATGGGCTCGAGGTTGCAGGGGGCTTTGAGATACCCAAAGGAAAATGCTGGGGTGGGGTGATGTTGTGGGGCATCTGGGAATTGGTACTGAGGAGGGGATGTAAAACCTCTGCTTTGGACTCTGGGTAGGATTTTGGGAATGTCTTTGGTCTCTCACTCAAGGTTGAGCTCTGTGCATCCATCTAGAAAGCTGTGGGCTGGCGTCCTCAAGCCTAGGAAATTATTTTAGTCTGACTTTGTGGGAAACAGCAGGAAAGGGCTATTTATGCAGAAAATGGCTTCCAATAAACACGCTTCCTTTGGGAGTGGAGAGAAATTGCTGAGATGTGCTGGAAGTCTTTTCCCCTTCCTGGGACTGTCCTCATTGCCAAGAGTGAGCCAGCCACGCGGCGCGGCCACGCCGGCGCTCGGCGACGTTCCCTGCCCTGCCTCACCCCCTGTCCCCAGCTCTCCTCACCCTGTGGGTGCAGAGGGGCTTTCAAGGACACCTCTCACTCTGCCTTGCCCGTTGATGCTCCTCTTGGTCCTGTGAATGGTCCTCCAAACCTTTTGAGATTTCCCTTGGATCCCAGCGTTTCCTTCTCTCCTCCATTTTTGTGGAGCTGGGAGATTGCAGAGCACTGGCAGGGGGTGCTGCTTTCAGGGCTTCTTACCTCATGTAAGAGAGGAGCTTAGCAGAGTGATGTCAGAGTGGCCTACAGGCTCGAAAGCCAACAGGGAAATAAAAGCAAGGCAGCTGGCCCTCTTTCTTTTTCCTTTTTTTCTTCTTCTCTCTCTTTTTTTTTTCCCTTGCAAATCTCATTATTTTAAAAGCTCTTACCTGATTTTTCTAGTGTCTGGAAATCTTCAGGAGCTCTAAATGTTTGGGGTTTGCCATGATGTTTTGCTATGTTTCAGTCCTTTGGAGGTGGTGAGTAAACCCTGCAGATTCAGCCCAGCTCACTAACATTTCAGATTATTGAAAGTAACAAAAGAAAGGAAGAGTGAATGAATCTGAAGCCTCCAGGAGAGGGCCAAAAATCCCTGTGACTCACTCAAACACTATTTCTGAGCTTGAAAACACAAAATGGTGCCTGTTTCTTGCTGCTCCTTGCAATGGGCCAGGAGATTATAACCATCCAGAACATGGTTTGGGTTACAAGGCTGCCAGGTTCACATTTTCTGCTACAGATTTTGTCTCTCAAACCCCTCCTCTCTCCTTAAGGACCCCCAGGGTCCTGGCTAGAGATGGTTGTGCTACTGTTTGAAGGCATCAACCCTATCCTGAACATCCATGAGCTGTAAGAAGAGTTTAGAAAGCACTGAGGGTTTTTCCCTTTATGGATGATATCCAATTAAGGCTTCAAGCAATCAGCACTGTCTATGATAATTTGGAGCACATCCATGACTGTATGAGAGCTTCCTGCACGGAAAGGACATAAGAGGGGAGAGCTTGGGAACATTCTAGTGACAAAGGTGATGCAGTCCAAGGGGAGGGGAAAGCTTTAAAGCCATTTGGCAAAAAAGCGTTTGCAGTTTCACCCACAGCCCTGCAGCACCGCTCTTCATTGGGAGCCACCTGCAGAGCAGGATGTGTTCCCTGCCTGCAGAGAATCCCTGAAGTGGGGTGGGATGTGACCTGGGCTGGCTGAGCCTCTCCTGGCGGGAGCAGCTGGGAAGGGGAGCACACGGGAGAAGGCGTGCAGCCCTTCCCTCAGCTCTCTCAGTGAGTGTGTGCTCCTCCAAAGAAATGTACTCCTGAGCATTTGTCAGTGATTGCCATGGAAGGAGGCAAAAATCTATAACCTGGGGTCAGGCCTTTCATCCAGGCTCTCATGTCATGAGATTCTCTCCACCTCCTGCCTCAAACTGCAGGGAGCAGCCCCTGTGCGCCGTGTCTCATCTCGCTGACACGGCTTGGCTGCAGCCCGTGTCCGGGAGGTCGCCGGCAGACGTCGGCTGTCGCTGGAAAATAGCTGGAGTGGTGTCCTGGGGATGCCACGGGGCCAGGCAGCTCCAAGCGGCCCCGTCAGTGCAGCTGCCCTGATGGGCGAGTGCCCCGTGCTGCCAGCGCTGCCAGCCCGGCTCTGCCGCGGCGGGGTGGGCGATGCTCCTCGCGGGTCTGTCAAGGGAAATCCACCCGGAGTTAATGTGCGCTCTGCTTCCAGCCCTCCTTTGTGAAGGGGTTGGGCCGGTGCCACGCGGGGAGCGCGGCAGGCAGCGCTGGGGGCCAGCTTTTGTTCGGCATTGTGGCTCCTCCGTGGAAAGCACGGTTGGCCAAAACGGGGCGCGTGCGAGCGCGGCAGCCGCTCCGCCCGGGGAGGAGCCCAGCTGCTCCCTGCTCGGCACTGAGCTCCCCGGGGCTCTGTGGGAGCACGGGGAAGCTGCTCGCTCCCAAAGCCCGCCGGAGATTTCGCTCATGCTGTGGCAGAGCGCTGCTCCCCGTGTCAGCTGAGTGGGTGCTGGGGTGTCCCGTCTGTAACCCGGGACAGACCTGCCCCGATCTTCCCTCCGTTCCGTGGCACTGGGTGGCCGTGACATGAGACAGCTCCTCGGCCTGTCCTGGGTCAGGGCCAGGTCCTGCTCGGCTTTGGTTAAGCTGAGCACAGCTAGCAGACCGCCGGATTTGGCCATCTCCATCTGCTGGAAACACTCCCTGTTCTGCCCAGCCTTTGTTTCCTCCCAGCTCCTCGTTATTTTTCATGGCGTTTTCCCTTCTGACTCTTGTGCTGCTCGAGGCTGTTGGTGCAAGCTCAGCATTTGGGCTCGTGCTTGTTCAGCTGAACACGGCTCTGTGCGAGCTGGGTTCTTTTGTGTGCTCCCCAGCTCCAGGGGTCCCAAAGAGCGAGGCTCAGCCCCACCTCGGCTCTTCCACCACAGCACGTCCACGTGAACCCGAGCCCCAAAGCGGCCCGCGGGGAATGACGCAGCGAAGGTGAAATTTCAAAGGGAGACGGGAAGTGCATGGCAAGAGCAGGGGAAACAGAGGAGAGAATAGCCGGAGCTGACCTCAGCAGGGAGGGGAGCCGGCCGCACGCATGGAAGGGAAATGGGAAAAGGATACAGCTGGGACCGGCTGTGACACCCGTGTGCTCTGCCCCAGCAGTGTCCGCTGCCCGCTTTTCCCCAGGATGGGCTGGGGCAGTGGGATGGGGCAGGGCTGGCTCCCACACAGCAGCGCTCCTGCCCACCGGGGGTTGCCTCAAACGCACCCCTCGGGCAGCTCCGGAGCTCGGCATCCAGGGGTGCTCTTGGCATCGGCGTGCCCGTGTGCCAGGAGCTGGCAGCCGGGAAACAGCCCTGCTCTGGTCACCGTCAGCTGCGGACCCGCCCCGGCTCCCCGGGTGCGCTCGGGGACACACCGCGTCCTGCCAGCCTCCCCCGGCCCGGAGGTGTCACCGCCCCCGGGGCCGCCTGTCCCACAGGCCGTCCCAGGGTAGCTGCTGTCCCTTCCAGCGCTCTCGGTTTTGCCCAGGGACTCCGGACTTTTTTTTTTTTTTAAAGCATGTGGAGTTTTATTTTTAGCTGGAAAAAAAAAACCCCAGCCTTTAAAAAACAAACACACACAAAGTTTTGGGGTTTTTTTTGTGAAAAATACTCAACATAATGGGATTTTTTTTCTTCTTCATGAAACTGACTGTGACATTTCTAAATGAAGGGTTCCTCCTGTCCTTCTGCTCTTCCCCCCTCAATCTTCAGTGAAATTTCTCCTTTCCCTAAGCCCCATTTTTCTCCTCAGAATGTGCTCTTTCAGGAGGAGGCACAGCAATTATAAAGACTGCTCTGTTTTTTCTGGATTTTTTTTCCCAAAGTAGTAGAAAATTTATTAAAACATCCCTTTTGAACCTGTTACAATGGAATGAAATTAATTTTGTTTTTCCCCCCTAGTTCTCAACTGTTCTTAGTCTTTAGAGTGGGAGAACTGGGATAATAAATGGCAGAAATCAGATCCTACTCTTTCTTTATTCAAGGGGAAGATTTTTCCATCCCAGTTGAACTCTTCCTTTGGGGCTGGAGGGCACCCAAAAGCCAACATCTGGAGGGGTTCATGTTTCTGACCTTTTTTCCCTCCAGTGGAGAGGTGTACAGAAGGCTTTGGTGGTCCGTGGGGCTGTGGGAGGGCTGGGATTGTCCCAGGGATGGTCAGGATGGATGTGAGGACTTGGGAGCTGCACAGCAGAAACCTGGATTCTGTTCTGGGCTCTTCAGCAGCATTTCCCAGGTGACCTTGGGGAAGTCACTTCATCACTCTTCACATTCATTTCCCTGCCTCCAGAAGAGGAGAGCACTTTCTCTGCACCTGTGGGCTTAGGCAGGCATCTGATACCTTTTGATCACTGAGTTGCCACAGGAATTTGATCAGCCCCCATTGACTCAGTTGAAGCAGGGGACAGTAGTTTTCCTTCCAGGCTGGAAGTGCATTGGCTGCTTTTCAAAAGTAGCGACTGGTTTCTCAGAGCTGAAGGCACTGGAGGTGGAGATGCTTCTATCCTTAGACAACACAGCCCTCTGCACCCTCTTGGCACCCAGGAACATCCAAACCAGCATCCGCATTGCAGAAATTTATCCCCCCTGGTGATCTGAGGGTCTCTCCTGACCCAACCCAGGAGCCTTCACACAGCTTGGCTGGGATGTGGGGACATGGAGCAGAACTCTTGGGCTTTAGAAGAAAACACTTGAGACAAAACAGGCTGAGGTCACACCTTCCAATGCAAAAGTCTGGTCTCAGGGAGCCTAATTCAGCCACCCAAATGAAAGTGATGTCACAGAGATCCTGTCAGAGTGGATGCTGCTCCTCTGCCTTGAATACACAGCCCATCACTTGGAGAGGGACCTGACAAGGAGCTCTCAGGACTGGACTGGTGCTTGTGTGCATGGAGCTTCTTTTCTCAAACTCAGGGAGAAATATCAGGGCTTCTGCAGCCCATGTGGGAGCCTTGTAACCCCTGGAGCAGGGAAGGGCAGCAAAGCAAACACACTTTGTCCAGGCTATTTATTTTGTGCTGGGGTAAGGGTTTTTTTTTCATTTCAGACATGCGATGAGTGTGTTACTCAGCCATGACTCGAGAACTTGTGAGCAATAAAGTCATCCCGAAGTCTGCCAAAAAAAATCTTCTTAGCACACCCACCTCATCACACGTTCCCACTGTAGCTACTTTGGTGCGATCTGCCGCGGAAAGGCGGCTGCCGCGCGGGGAGGCTGCGGTGGCCATCTGCCTCGCGGCACTGGCCCGGGGATGAACCCATGCCCATCGGCACAGTGCCACCCGTGTCACCTGCCTGGTGGCTGGGACCCTTCGCAGGCATCGTCACAAAGATGGTGGGCTGGAGCTTGCTCCGAAATCCAAGAGAAAGCAGAGCTGGAAGGGGCTGTGTAGACTGGTGGGATTTTCCGTCTGCAGCAAGGGCTGGGTTTGGGGTTTGGAATGTTGGTTTTGACCTTTTGGGGTCAAGACTGACCTGAGACCTCCATGAGGAGGAGAGCCCTGGACACATTCCTCTTGCTTCGCTGAGCCAAATCAGCTCCAGTAGGGTTGGCTGGATGTGAGGGTGACTTGAGGCTCCAGAGCCCTGCACCAGCCACCTCTGCAGTCTGGGAGTGGTGATGAGCAGTGGTACATCCTCCAGACTGCAGGAGAGGAGACATGCACTGGCAACCCAGAGAGGGCTCCTGAAGTGCCCGAGAAAATGTACATTGGTGCTAAAATTTGCATTTTTGGGAGCTGACTGGTTCCTTGAATAATGAGTCAGGGTCCAAGGTCCCCATGTGTGATCCCTCACCCTCCAGTTGGCCACTCTGCCTGTGGGTAGTGCAGCCCTCCACTCAGGCACCATGGCTCTGGAACTGGGATGCTCCTGGAACTGGATATCTTGGCTTGCTCTGAGGGGAAACCCTGCTCTGCTGAAGGCAGGATGGGTCAGGGATAGAAACAACCCCATGTCAGTGGGGTGGGATGCAAGGGATGGCCTTGGAGACATCCCAACACCAGTGGGGAGGTGGGACCATGCAGAACCCCCTCCCCTGAACTACCAGGATAAGAACTGCCTCTTCCATGGCTTCCTCTCCCCACCCCTTCCCTGCACCGAGGCTGTAAATAATTGATAAGACTGATAAATAATAGATCTTGTATTTGCTCCTTCGCTGTCTCTGGCAGGGCGTGTGCGCTCGCAGCCCGGCGCTGCTGCATCAGGGTTACGGGGATGGGGAGCGCGGCTGTTGGGCCGGGGTAGGGAGCTCTGCAGCGGGGAGAGCATTCCGGGGAGATAAAGGGCTGGTTTGATGTGTGTTCATGTGGCGGGGCTGTTTTGCCTTGCATGCCTTTCTCTTTTGCTTTATTTTTTTCCTGGAGTGAAGCCTGGCGCCAGCAGTCTGGAACCAGCCTGACAAGCTTTTGAGTTATGGAAAGGGGGAGGAAGGGGGGAGGAGAGAGAAAGAGGGAGCGAGAGAGGCAGGGAGGAGGAGGGCGAAGGCAGAGGGAGGCAGCTGGGATGTGGATTATTAGGGGAGAACAAGAATACACACAAGAGGCTGGTGGGGTGAGGGCTGGGGGCTACCGAGGCTTGCGGGGAGGGGATGGAGCTGGCTTCGAGCAAATGTTTCAAAGGAGATTTTTTTTTCTTTTTTTTTTCTTTTTTTTTTTTCATGGAGGGGAGAGGGGGAATTGAGTCATTTTGGGCATGAAACGCAAACCTCGCCGCGTCAAGGAACAAGGAAGTTTTTTAAAGCGCCAATTAAAGGGCTCGGAGAGGTCCGGGGCTTTTAAACAGCCTTGGGAGGGGGGGTTCCTGGCCGGCGTTCAGGCTGCCGTCCCATCAGGACATTCCTTTCTGCTGAACGCTGCTGCTCCCGGCCCTCTTCTCCTCCTTTTCCAAGCTGCCGTCGAATCCTTTCCAACTCCCCGCGTCCGAACCCGGGGAACTTTGCTCCGTTTCATCTCTCGCCGCCTGCCTCCCCCCGGCCCGGCCTGTGCTCGGCGCTTTGATCACTGAGCTGCCCGCACAGAGAGCCCCGAACCCCGCGCTCTGCACCCCCGGGACGCAGGCGCCAGCAGCCCCTGCAGCGCTGGCATGGCCAAACCCCCTGCCTTGATGGAGACCCCCGTCTGCCATCACAGCCTTGCTCAGGGAAGGCAGCTGCTCCATGGAATTGGTCGCTGCAGTGCTGGGGGGAGGGCTCGGTGCCCAAGGACAGGGACCTGGCCCCAAAAATGAGAGGGGGTGAACTTGCCCCGGAGGGGTGTGAGGGGGTGGGTTAGGCAGCGTGTGCGGAAAGGTCCCGTCAGGGTGCCCACAGCTGGGAAAGCCATGTGGTGCCCATGAGGGCTCCTCCTGCGCTGCTTCGGGGGGGTCACGGGGCTGGCAGCAGCACAGCCAGAGTCTGGAGCAAATTCACTGGAGCAGGGGGATGGCAGCAGAGGCTGCAGCAGCTCCCTGGCATGTTTTCCACTCTGAGACCCCCTCACCCATGGCATGTTTTCCACTCTGAGACCCCCTCACCCATGGCATGTTTTCCACTCTGAGACCCCCTCACCCATGGCATGTTTTCCACTCTGAGACCCCCTCATCACCTTCTGTGGGTGTCCAGCAGAGAGGCACAGGAAGGAACACACCCTTGTTGCTTCAGCCCACCTTTTGGAGTGGGGAGAGAGCCGTGGCACACCGAGGAGCGCCGTGCCCGCGCTCCGGGGGAAATCCAGAGTGCTGGCCAGGGGACGGATTTGGAGCTGCTTTGCAGGGGCTTTGTTTGGTTTGGTTTCAGCGCAGCCTATTTAACTCCAACAACTGGTGAAGGCTGGGGAGAAAAGAGCTCTTTGTTATAGGCTGAACAGCCCCAGGTCTTTAACTCAGCTTGTGGGAAGAGCTCGGAGAAGTTGAGATAGCCCAGGGAAGGGCTGATTTTGGGATGGGCAGATTTTATATCACTCACACCTCTAAAGTGAAGAATGAGAGTGAGGGTTTGAATACCCAGCTCCCAAAAAAAGCCCAGCACAAGCCCTGTGAGCACTACCACCATCTGCCAAGTCTTTGTCTTTGCAGAGGAGGTGGAAGGGGGAACACCCAGTTTTCTGAAATCTCCATTACAGGTTGCCTCTGAGCTGCAGCTCTTCACAAAAAATACTTCTTTCTCTGTGTTTCCAGGAAGCAAAATGTTGCCCTCCGCTGTTTGCAGCATTGCTGGAACAGAGAACTCGCTGCATCCAAGCCAGTCCAGCGCTTTGCTCCAGTGTCACATCCATAGCAGTGGTCAGGGAATTTGGAGACACAACTCCCACCCAGCCCATCGACACTGCAAAGACCTGCAAAAGGTCCCATGATACTCCCTGAGCCACCAGGAGTGACGGCCTCCCACTCTCAGGGTGAGCTGCTCCTGCCCTGGCACCTCGGTACAGGACTGAGACGTGGGGATGGGCCATGGGCTCAGCTGGGCTCTTCAGACTGAGGTGGGTCCAACCAAGACCAACCTCCTCACGTGTCGTGTTTCACAAGAAAACAATGCAAAGCAGCTCAGTTGTGCATCCTTGGTCCAAATTCCTCATTTTTCCCTTCTCTTTTTCCTTGGTGACTCCTCAAGCTCCTTCTGGTAACTTTAGAACTATGCTGGCAAAATTGTCCCCCAGCTCCTCCTTGCTGGAGATGCAACACAGATGGATTCATGCCTTTTATAGACCTTCAGCATCTGAGTGCTGGGAGTCTTAAACCAGTTAGTGGAGGGAGTGACTTTTTTTGTACATGTGGAAACTGAGGCATAGGCTACTTGTCCAGGTGAAAAGAAATCAGATTTTAGGGCCAAGGGACACAATTTCACTTGGAAACCTTTGCTGCATCAGCTTCCCTGGAATTTCTTGAGGTGATTCCATGAGTAAGGAGACCCTTTCTCCCTTCTTCTTGCCCAGAAAGGATCAGAAGTCAGGGACAGAGCTGACAACATGGCACCTTGGCCCATCCCCAACCCATGACCTCCCCGCTTGCACAAGGGGCAGCAGGCAGAAATAAAACACAGTTCAGGGCTGGCAGAGCTGGGGGAGCTGGGGAAGAGCAAGATGAGTCTTGGTGGGGAGACCATGCTCACCTTTCATATTCTAATGCCTTGCCTTTTCCTGATTTGTGAGCTCTTGGGAGTCCTGCTGGGAATTCGCTGGAACGGAGGCACACGCCGCCGTCCCTCGGTAAATTACACAGAGATATAATGAAGGAGGAGAAATCAGTTACTCTGTGACTGTGGCTCCCCAGGGGACCTTAATTCAAATATTTGTGGAGCTGAGCAAGTGGGGCGTTGGGGAGCCGCGGAGTTGGAGTCTCTCGACAGGTTGCTTGCAGGTGGTTGGTGATGGGGAGGCAGCACTGTGGGATACAGGATACATCCCCAAAGAGGCTTCAGGTTCTTAAAGTATCCTTAGAGTTAAGGTTAGGGTTAGATGGAAGAGGAAAATGCTGGAGGAAGGTGAGACTATGGTCTGGCTGCCACTGCCTGAAAAAGGGATGTGGGCTCCAGCCTGCAACTGGTGGCATTTGGGATGGGGCAGCCCCGTGTGTCCCTCTGCCAATGGCTGTGAACAGTGTGAGGTGACAGGGACACCTGCCCATCACCTGTGCCTGGGATCTGCATCATCTCTCAGGGAGGGACTGGGACAGTGACCTGAGAGGGGATAGGGAGGAGCAGGGTTTGCAAAGCCAGGACAGTTTTCTGCTGCCCACGTGGCCTCTGTTTTCAGTACTAAAGGCAGAAAGGGTTAAATATTCCATGGCAGCAAGGAGAGGGCAAACCCCACATTGCTCAATTTAGGAATGAGAAATCGATTTACCTCCAGCTTCATTCCCTCTGTGTGCCCTTAACCCAGGCTTCCCGCCCCTCTCCTCAGCACCTTGGACCTGCGAAAACAAACGGGGTCCAATTTGCCCAGCCAGAAACCTGCACCAGAAGCTGGGGCACAGCTGGGGGGCAGCCCCTTGCTGGATGCATGCAAGACTCCTCAGGTCCCACTTCACCTTGGTGGCCAAAGCAGAGGCTCCATCAAGGACACAGTGGCACTGTGGCTGTGCCATGGTGCTGTCACCTGCTTCAGCAGTGGGTGCTTTTGCAGGAGCATGGAGAGCTGGGCTGCAGGGTGAACTGGGGTGCAGGGTGAACTGAGCTGCAGGGTGCCCAGGCCCCAAGGAGAGGTGTTGGTGTGGGGGCTGAAGGCAGCTGTGTTCACCTGGTGCCATTCCTACACAGCCTCATTTTTCTCTTGGAGGTCCTACAACATCAGCCCAGCGCTCAGCAGCGATGCTGCTACCAGGAGCTGTGTGTGTGAGACACATTTCCCCCGTGCGCCAGCTCTCCCTCGTGTGCCAGCATCACCCCCCCAGCGGAGGCAGTTTTGCCTCGGGCTGCCGAGCGTGGCAGGGGCAATCCCACACCCACCCGCACTCCCAGCCCTGCCACCAGCCGGCACGGGCGGCCTCCCCACGCCGCGGCCCCTTCCTCGCCCGCGCAGCGCCTTCGGGACTGCGCGCACCCGCGTCCGCGCGCGGATCCGCAGCACGCCAACTGTTGGGAAGGGGAAGGGAAAAAAACCCCACCGACTCAGCCGAGAGAGGTTGGGGGGGAGAAGAGAGAGAAAGAGAGAGAGAATGACAGACTGCAATCCCCCTTGAGTGCCTAGCCTCATGAATATTAATAAGGTGGTAATTAAAATGCAGGGACACAGCAGGACGGATGCAGGCGCTGCCTTCGGAGCGCTGGGAACGGGGGGAGCGCGTCTTTCCAGGCAGGTTTTGATTCCGTTCTCTGATGAAAAGAAGAAAACGGAGCCTTCAACTTTAATCAGTTTAGAGTTTTTTTGACACGACATATCTTTAATTGCTGATATTTCTGCTCTTCTCAAACCCGGCTCCACCGACTCCAGTCTAAGCGGAGATAACGAACCACGCTGAAGTGCCGTGGATTCGTGCTGTATTTACGCCTCGACTTGTTTGCTACTTTCTTGGGGTTTCACCTCTCTGCCTGGGGTTGGAATGCACAGCCCTGCTGCCGCTTGCCTCTGCAGCCAGGTGTGGGGGTGGAAATGCAGCCCGGCACCTATGTGTAACCCCCCCTCCCAACCTGCCACTGCATCCTTAGGGAAAGCTGCTTTTTCTTTTTCTTTTCTTTTTTTTTTTTTTTTTTTTTTTTTTTTTTTTTTTTGGGGCCCGGCCCTTGGGGGGGGTGCGAACCCTTGGGAAGCTTCCTTTTTTTTTTTTTTTTTTTTTTTTTTTTTTTTTTTTTTTTTTTTTTTTTCCTTAGGGCCATGGCTCTGTGGTGAGCTTGATTTGGATATGGTCCCACCTGGTCAGGGTGGCAGGGTTGGAGGTTGGGGACATAGGTGGTGGCAGTGAGAAGGATGGGTAGGGTTGGGCAGGGTTGGGTTAAATCGGGTTGGGCTGGTTGGAAATCAGATCTCCTGAGAAGAGACTGTGTTCCCCACTCCAGAGGAGGTTCCCTGAGGGTCCTGGGAAGGGTGCAGAGGGCAAGCTCCGAGGTCTGTGAGGAAGCAGAACCAAAGAGTTCATCTTTCTTGAAGAAGGGAGTTGCTGCAGTGGGTCTGGTCCATTGGTGGAGAACCATGTTGCTGGAAAAATGAATGGAAAGTGTTGCTTGGTGCCCAGATGGAATGTCTTGGGTGTGGGAATTGGACCATGCCAACCCAAAACAAGGATTTAGTAGGCAATTTCTGGTAAAATGAAAAAGGAAAGAAGCTACAAAATACCCCATCCCTGTGCAAGCAATTGTTTTAGGTAAAGCCAGAATGTTTGGTTTAGTGTGTTATGTTTTCGTTTTGTTCTGTTTTATTTGGGATTTGCCTAATTTACTTAGATCTCTTCTTCTACATTGAGACAATTTTTTGAATTGAAAAGAAGTATTTTTTTAATGAAGAAATCAAGAAGATTCTTTTAGAAAATGCCTGAATACAACAGATCATCAGGTGACTGATGGGAGAAGGTGGTTTACATCTTTAAAGCCATCTCCTCTGCCTGGCACTGGTATTTCTGTTTTTCATTCCAAAGAGTTTTTCAATTTCACCCTGAGTTTCAGGATGATTCAGCCTTTTTGAACCTTCCAATTGTTTGTGAATTTACTATTCCCTCAAAACCAAACAAAGAAAATCCCCCTCAGCTCCTAGAAAGATGAGAGTGACCAAGAGAGTAGAGCACAGTGCAAGTCCCCATCACAGTCTCCCAGCTGGTGCCTCCCTGCCTTGGTTGGAGCTGGCCATGGAAAGACAATGGGGACATTCCTGGATCATGGATGGAGGAGAAAGGTTTTGCCCCACCCTGCACACACATGTTACCCAGAGAGCAACTGAGTTTCAGGGCATTGCTGTGATGTGTTGGTTTGCTCCTGCATCCTCCTGAGTCCAGAGGTGTGTCCAGGAGCATATCCTGGCTTCCAGACTTAACTGCACTCCTGCAGTGCCATTTCTCCATCCCAAGCTTTGGAATTTTCTCTCCCCTGTGAACATGTCCTTGTGCCCTCCCTGTGGGAGAGGTGGAAAAGAAGAGCTGCAACATCTTGGACCCCTTGAGATTTTGTTGTCCAGTGCTGGAGGTGTTGGTGCAGTAGGGTCTTTTCCATGGTGTTTTTCTGTAAGAATGTGGGATGACCTTGTCTAACAGGGGCCTGGGTGTCTTTGGGTGTCCTGGAATGTCCTGGGTGTCCTGGAATGTCCTGGGCGTCCTGGGCTCTGCCCATGGCAGGCTGACATCTCCCTGCTGTCCTCCCCCATAACAGGGAAGCAGCTGGAGCAGAAGAAGCTTTGGGTTTTACTGGATTTAACAGCTGGATCTATCCCCTTTTGCTCTGTTTTTCCTCACCCAAGGTAAATAATTTCCCACGTGAGGGGAATGCTGGTGAGCCCGGATGCAGGTAGGGGTTGGGAATTGAGCTGAACTCCTTGGCTGGAAGAACAGGTAATTTTGCAGGAATGCCAGCTAAGCTGGCTTTCCTTAGCTGTGCTGGAGATATGAAATGTGAGCATGAGCTGGAGACCTCATCAGCGATCATGGCAGACACAAGCAGGTGAGGGAGTAGGAAATGGGAGCCACAGGGAAAACAGCACCCATGGAAGGGGCCACCTTGGGATCAGCCAGCCTCAGCCTGAGGGGCTGGTGGATAAACAAAGCTTTGGGTGTTCAGTAGGGGGAAAAATATTTTTCCTGTGTTGTTTTTTTCTTCTCTGCTTCTCCTCCTTCGTTGTCGCCTTTCTCCTTTCCTGCAGCACTACAACAGCTGGTTTGAGGCAGGACAAGGGGAAAGTCTAGCCAGTGTCTGAGATCCCCTTCGCCCCAACCTCCCACTGCTGCCATCCAGTCTGTGCTGAAAAACCTTGGGAAATATCAGGGGTGCCCTGTGTTGTGGTGCCCTGCAGATGGGGTGAGCGGGCTGGGGCACTGCGGGGACAGGGACAGCCCTGGACAACAGCCTTGGGCAGGTTGGGAGTGCAAAAACCTGGGGTGGAGAGAGGGACAAGATATCACTGTGCTGTTAACAGAGGATTTGGGTGGTGAAACACAAATGGGACCTGGTGACTTGTGTGGGGAACAGAGGCTGGGCTTGGGCTCAGCTGTGAGGAGCATGGGAGGGAGGGCACAGGATGGGCCCCAGGTACTGATTCCTGGTGACACCCCTCCGGCAGTCCCAGTCACCCCCGAGTCACATCCTGCTTGTGCTGGCTCATGTCTCATCCTGCTGCCTGCAATTTCTCAATCCCTTTCACTCCTGCCAGCGTTTCCTGGCTGCTGAGGTTGCTGCAGGGCTTGTGGGACAGGCAGTGATGGAGGCAGCTCCCAAGGCACCAGAGAATTTGGAATGGGAGGTTTTTGATCACCTAGGGATGATCAGAGCCTGGTCCTGCTCTGGCTCCTGGCTGTGTCCTGCCATCAGGACATTCTTTCCTGCCCTGACTGTTGGCTGTGTGGGGCCACAGGGGCTCTGGGCACACATCTCCTGGTGCAGAGTGAGGGCTCGCAGGTCCCCACACACCCATCCTGCTGCCTCCAGCCCCAGCTGCCAGGGCAGGCAGCTAAGTAAGGAATGAACTGGAGGCTTCTTCCCCTCCTGTCTCCTGCCCTGAGCCCTGCACAGGGCTGTGGCTCTGCAGGGACGCTTGGGAGGGCAGAGTTGGGGCTGCAGATCGTGCTCCTGTGGGGCTGTCGGTGAGGAGCCAGCCTGGCTCACAGTCCCGGCTGAGCTGTGCTTGGGTCCTGCAGGGAAAACAAACACTGAGCTCCATCCTACCCTATTTTACAGCAGAACTGCCATTTAAGGGAGGATTTGGAGAGAAGACGTCTTCTTCTTTCAGATCCCTTTTGCAAGGCTGGACCTCGCTCTAGAGAGCACCCCGGCAGCTCAGGGGTGATCCAGGAGCAGCTCTCCTGCACCCACCGGGCCCTGCCTTGTGCCCAGTGCCCTCTGCTCCTTCCCAGCCCCATCTCCGGAGGGGCTGTGCTTCCAGCTCTGCCGGCAGCGGCTCCGGGAAGGGCAGTGTCCTCCTGCGGGACGCTTTGTGCCCTGGCACCGGAGCAGCGGGGCTGAGCCAGCCAGCGCGGGGGGTGAGCGCCGGCCCAGCCCGTGCCTCTTGGCTCCGCTCGGCGCTGGGGTGCTGAGCTTAGGATTTCTGGCCTTGGAGCCTTTCTGCATTGGCCAGGAGATTTCAAGGGGAGTTTTTGGCCGAGCAGGGAGATGCTGCAATACACCAGCAAGCTGGAGCCTCGAGGAGGTGGAGGGGGGGTCAGTTCGTAGCTCTGCCACAGACTCACTGGGATAACCTTGGCCAAGGCTTTCTGCCTTGCTTGCCCTGCTGTAAAGCAGCGCCCTGTGTCCCACAACTGTGCTGGGAAATCTGCTTGTGCTCAGAGCCTGGCTGGCAAGCGGGGAGAGTGGAGGGGATTTAGCCTCAGAGGAGCTTTCCCCTGTGTGGTTTTTACCCAGGTGTGACCCTGCCTTTTCTCCTGCTTCCTACTCCCCGCGCTGAAGGAGATGACTCCCAGCAGTTGGCAGAGGGCTGCCAGCTCCTGCCAGAGCTGCACTGCAGCAGGGCTGAGCCATGGATCCCTGAACCCGGGGATCACTCCCTGCAGACCTCACAGCTGTGGGGCCAGAGCTGCTGGTCCCTCCGTGACCCTGAGCAGCACAGCTGCCACCCTCAGCCAGTGCTGAGCCCCCTGACAGGATGCAGGCAGGGGTGTGGGTGCCCAGGGAGCACCTGTGGCTGGATCAGGAGCTCCCACGGGCACCATGTTTCTGCATTTTGCCTCCAGGAAGGCAGGATAGCTCCGAGGGAACCCAGGAGGAATACTGCACCCGTGTAACTTTTGGGCTGAGACCATTACTCGCCATGGGGTGCTGGCACCCTGCATCCCTTCTCATCATCCTCTGGGCAGCCCTCAAGGGAGCACGGCCTGGCAGGGACCCAGAGCAGGGGTCCCGGGTGATGGAGAGAGCTCTGGGCTCTCCACTCCTTCCCTCCAGGGCACGCAATGGTTAAATTCCTTTCCAGCTGAGCTGGCAAGCAGAGCCCAAGCATATTAGTCAGATCCCTGTAGGGGGTGGGGAGGAGGAAGGAGAGAGCAGCGAGGAGGGGCCGGAGCGAGCCGAGCCGAGCTATTCTCCGGGGCGCGAGTGCAGGGAGGCAGGCGCAGCAGGGCTGCTGCTTCCCAGAAACTTGATTATTTTTAACCCAGGAAGAAGAAAGGAAGGAAGGCGGGGGGGGGGGGGGGGGGGGGGGGGAAGGAGGAGGAGGGGGTAAATCTGGAGGAACTGGAAAACAGGCAGTTGGCATTTGCAGACAGCTTTGCAGAGGGGAGGGATGAGGAGCGGGAAGGTGAGCGAGGGTCGTGGTGTGGCACAGGGTGCCAGGGCTGCCCGTGTGCCTCCCCGCACGGCCCCGGCCCTCAGGACAGGATGCAGAGCCGAGCCAGTCCGGCTGATGGTGTCCCTGCTGCGGCCAGAGAGCTCCGGCTGCCCCGGTGCCTTCTCTGCCGGCACACGGCGCTGCCCGGGGCCGGCCCGGAACAGCATGGGGCTCCCTCCCACCAGCCGCTCACACACAGACAGCACAGCACGGCACGGCATGGCACAGCATGGCACAGCACAGCATGGCACGGCACAGCACAGCATGGCAGAGCATGGCAAAGCACAGCACAGCACTGCACAGCACAGCATGGCACAGCACACTACAGCACAGCACTGCACAGCATGGCACAGCACAGCATGGCACGGCACAGCATTGCACAGCACACAGCATGGCACGGCTCAGCCCAGCACAGCCCAACACAGCACAGCACGGCACGGCTCAGCCCAGCACAGCACAGCACAGCACTGCACGTACACCGGCAGTTGTGGCTTCCCGGATCCCTCCTCTCCCCGCTGCCGGGAACTGTGGCCGTTTCAGAGAGCTGGGGACACACTGGGGACACACAGGGGCCCTGACTGTGGGCACATGTTGGTGGCTTCGTGGGCTGCTGTAGACCCTACATCTCTCTGCAGGGCTGAGCCTTGCCGGGGTCTGAGGGCAGCTGGGGCTCCCCAGGTTGCTCTGAAGGCTCAGGCTGCCCGAGGGAGGAATGCTGGAAGTGTCATGGAGAAGGCAAGGCCTTTCTTTCTTGCACGTCCTTCCTAGGCTCCAGTGGAAGTCTGGCATTGGAGACGGGCACAGAGGCCTCGTGGCAGCCCGGTGTCAGTCCCAGTGCATTTCATGGCTCTGTCTGCTCCGGTCTTTGGGAAAACACTTTCCCAAGCCCACAAGTCAGTCACAGGCCTGGGTCAGGGTGGGCTGGCCAAAATCTCCTAGTGAAGGACAAACAAAGCCCAGGCTCACAAGGGGAAGGCCTGCCACTTCTCATATCACATATTTGTTTCACTGCAGCACCCACACGTGTTGGAAGCTCAGTGTCCTCCATGGCTGGAGCATTACCAGCCCTGGCTGTGGAGCTTTGCTGGAGCTGGACACCCCATCCTTGAGCTGCAGAAGCCGTGAGGGAGCTGAGCACCATGGCCTTGGGACCTGAGGACACCACTGTGATGGGACGTGAGCAATGAGCAGAGCTGGCATTCCCCTCCTCTGACCCTCACTGGGGAACCCTGCACTGAAATGTCATCATCTCCGCGCACACACCATGGCCAGCCAAGGGAACAAGGGGACGAGTCCCTCCCCAGGCAGGTTTTGCCACCCTGGCCATTGTGGGACCTGTGCTGTCATCTCCTCTGATCTGCCACAGCAGCCGGATCCCGCACAAGGCTGATTTTATCCACACAGCAACAACCGTGCCATGTACCCAGGGGAGAAAAAGTCCTTGATTTAGCAGACATGACCAGACCTGGCCAGAAAATGGATATTGTTCCTCAAAGGCAGAGAGGGACAAGGACAAACAGCTGAGTTGAGCCGGTTTGGGGTCAGGCATTGCTCACAGTACAACCCACACTGGCAGAGCACGCTGATTGCTGGGGTTTGCTGCAAAAATGCCTTCTGACAAAGGTGTCCCTGCACTGAGGGGCCTAAGTGGGGCTCGCCAAGGATATCTGCCATGGTTTAGACCCCAGGGCAAAGTCACCCCATCCCAGCTGAGCAAGCTGAAGCTGGGGAGCTTCCCTGTTTCCAGGCTGGATTGTTAGTGAGGAAATCATGTCCAACCTGCTGGGTATTCCCTCGAGCCTCCTTTCCAAGCATTAAAAGTGCTAATTAAACCAGAGCTGTGCTCCAGTATCTGGAGGGATCGGCTGCCTTTCCCAGCAGACGGGCCAAGAGCCTCTGCAGGGATGGTCCCCGGTGCCATCCAGCAGGGGAGAAGGTCACTTGGCCATGCTGCTGGGTGCACCCAAATTTAGAAGATGGGTGGCACAGCCTTGGAGCTGGGGATGCTTCCAAAGGGCCTCATCTGCAGGGCAGCCCCATGGACTGTTGAGTGGGATCATCACCACCCGCAAAACCATGGAAGCGATTGAGACAGGGCACTCAAATTCTCCCTCTCACCTCTTCCCCTCTGAGGTATGTGGAGCTGGCTGTCACCACAGAGCTGGGGGGGCACGTGGCGGGTGCTTCCAGCGGGAGGCAGGAATTCCTGACTCACAGCCAGCTCTGGGTGTTAATTCCCTCCTGGGAGTCTCAGCCACATCCCAGACCTGCAGACAGCACAAAAACCCCTCAGTGGGCAAAGGGCTCCAGAGGGGAAAGGGTAACTCCTCTAGCAGTGGGTGGGGAGGCAGGATGGAGGAGAGGACAGGAAGGATGATTTTTATTCCTGTGAATTTGCAGGAGTGACATCCCATGATTTCCTGAGACCCAAAGAAGCTGAGGAGCAGCAGGAGCATTGGGGTGCCCAGTTCTAGAATTCACATCCCCACTGCTTGGAGAAGGTGTGGGCATCCCTGGACTCTGGGGTGAGGCCGAGGTGTCCATCTGACCATCAGCTGTTGGTCTGGGAGCAGCTCCATTGGTACTCATGGCCAAATGCTGCCTGCTGGGAGCTGGGACACCCCAACCTCCCTCCCCAGGGGGATCCTCCCCACCAGCCCTGCCTGCCATGCCCCATAGCCTGGCCTTGAAGGGAGAGTTGAACCCAGCAGCTGCACCCCAAAAGCAGCCAAAACCCAGGGCTGGCTCAGGAATTGTTTGCATCCATGGTCTCCTCCACAGCTGCTGCTGTGAGGGCACTGGGGGCTGTGGTCAGCCCTATAGCCTGGCCTTGCAGGGAGAGTTGAACCCAGCAGCTGCACCCCAAAAGCAGCCAAAACCCAGGGCTGGCTCAGGAATTGTTTGCATCCATGGTCTCCTCCACAGCTGCTGCTGTGAGGGCACTGGGGGCTGTGTGAGGGCACTGAGGGCTGTGAGGGCATCTGGGGCTGTGAGAGCACCGGGGATTGTGAGGGCACCCGGGGTTGTGAGGGCACCAGGGGCTGTGAGAGCACTGAGGCTGTGAGGACACTTGGAGCTGTGTGAGGGCACTGAGGGCTGTGGAAGGCACTGGGGCTGTGTGAGGGCACTGAGGGCTGTGACGACACTGAGGGCGTGAGAGCACTGAGGGCTGTGTGAGGGCACTGAGGGCTGTGAGGGCACTAAGGGCTGTGTGAGGGCACTGGGGGCTGTGAGGGCACTG
Source organism: Passer montanus (assembly GCF_014805655.1). Lineage (NCBI taxonomy): Eukaryota > Metazoa > Chordata > Aves > Passeriformes > Passeridae > Passer > Passer montanus. Next base: position 5,991,593 of record NW_024369151.1, read on the forward strand.
AGGGCTGTGAGAGCACTGAGGGCTGTGAGGGCAGTGGGGCTGTGAGGGCCCTGAGGGCTGTGGAAGGCACTGGGGCTGTGAGAGCACTGAGGGCTGTGTGAGGGCACTGAGGGCTGTGAGGGCACTAAGGGCTGTGTGAGGGCACTGGGGGCTGTGAGGGCACTAAGGGCTGTGAGGGCACCTGGGGCTGTGTGAGGGCATTGGGAGCTGTGAGGGCACTAAGGGCTATGAGGGCACCTGGGGCTGTGAGGACCCTGAGGGCTGTGAGGGCACTGAGGCTGTGAGGGCACTGGGGGCTGTGAGGGCACCAGAGACTGTGTGAGGGCACCAGGGGCTGTGTGAGGGACCTGGGGCTATGAGGGTACCGGGGGCTGTGTGAGGGCACTGAGGGCTGTGTGAGGCCACCGGGGGCTGTGAGGGCACTGAGGCTGTGAGGGCACCGGGGGCTGTGTGAGGGCACTGAGGGCTGTGTGAGGGTGGTGAGGGCTGTGAGGGCACTGGGGCTGTGTGAGGGCACCAGGGGCTGTGGAGGGCACTGGGGCTGTGGAGGGCACTGAGGCTGTGAGGGCACTGAGGGCTGTGTGAGGGCACTGAGGGCTGTGTGAGGGTGCTGAGGTCTGTGAGGGCACTGGGGCTGTGGAGGGCACTGGGGCTGTGAGGGCACCTGGGGCTGCGGCTGGCGGGGGGCGCGGGCGATGGAGGAGCCTCCGAAGAGCCCCTTGTGCTGGAGGGAGCCCAGCTAACCGCCGGCAGGGTATTTTTTTTCTCCCTCGCTCTTTGTTAAGCTCCCTTTCAGCTGAAATGGCAATGCCTGGGTGTTCTGAGCTGACAATAATTGCTGCAGTCTAGACACTGTCTGGTATGAGGCACGGGGAATCAAAGAGGCCCCTTCTCTCACTGCGACTTTCACACATGCTCCCTCGCTCCGGCTCCTTCCTTCTCCCTCTCCCATGTTCCCTTGGTCTTTGCCTCCTTTTTTTTCCCCCCCTTGTTCCCCTCTATCTGCCTCTCTCCGAGATGGAGGAGAAGCGTCAGCATCTTCCCCCCCACGCTCTCCCTCTCTGCCGTCTGTTCCTCTCTCCCGCTCCCCCTCTCCCTCGCTCCTTCTCTCATCTGTCTCCTCTCTCCTTCCTCCACTCTTACCTTTATGCTATTCCCTTCCTCCCAAAGTTAGCAGAGAAGCAGGAGGGAGGGCTGGCAGAGCCGGGGTTTAACTCTTTCCTCACCCTCTCGTAGGTTCTCCTCCCCATCCCAGCCCCTTGCTGGGATCCAGGGTGTCTCTGCTCTTTTGGGGTGCTGGGCTCCTCTCTGGGGCTGTGCATTGGTCCTGTGGGGGTTGAGGAGGTGCTGTTCAGGGCTGGTCCGGGTCAGATGAGGCCTGGTCAGGGCAAAGGGGGCTGGACCTGGATCCAAGGTGATCTCCTTTGCTCTCTTTTTGCCTTCCCCACACCACAAGTGTCTCTGGCTGCAAGGAGCCCATCCTTGGGGACACAGGTTGTTCCTTCAAGTGCTCTAGAAAGCCAAAGGGTTTTTTTCCCCACCCACTGCAGACCTCAGCAGAGCTTGCTGTGCTGCTGGGAGATTGATCCCATGGCTCACAGCAATGCTCTGCCTCAGGCTGAGCTCAGCTACCCTGGCACTGCCCTGTGCCCCCTGTGGGCTCCGGCCGGGCCATGTCCCCCTGGCATTTCCATGGGATCCCATGTGGTCAGTTCAGTCCTGCTCAGGAATTAGGCTTGTCTGCTACAATGTATTAACAGATCATTTCCAGCTCAGCCCTGGACTTCTATTAATGCCAGGGCCATGTCCGCCTGGCATTTCCATGGGATCCCATGCGGTCAGTTCAGTCCTGCTCAGGAATTAGGCTTGTCTGCTACAATGTATTAACAGATCATTTCCAGCTCAGCCCTGGACTTCTATTAACCTCTGATCCTGTGCAGAAGACCCATTTTCTATAAAGCCCAACAAACCCTGTCAAGTTTTAGTTCATGTGACATCTTATTGCAGAGAACGGACCACAAGTGGGGAAACTGAGGCAAGACACAGTGAACAAACTGGGTCAGTCTGCTGAGGTGAAATCTGCCTCAGGGCCACACAATCCCCTTCTGTGGGGCCCAAATTTGTCCATCCATGGCCACAAGTGAGCAGCTCTCCTGCGACCTCCAGCATCTCACCTCCAGCCATGCTGCTGCTTACCATGGAAAAGTCACATTAGGAAAGTATGTGATGTATTTTTAACTGTCTATAATGCAATTTAACAGCTGGAAAGGAGGAAGAACGCCAGCCCCATGCAATCCGCCAGATCTCTGCTGTCTACAAGTGAGGGCTCTGTGGACTCAGGGGTTTTTGGTATGGTTGGAGACCTTGTTTGGGAAAAGGGCAGGAAACACCCTCCTCCTCAAGATGGGCTCTGACTCATGAAAGGCAACGTGTGCAGGATGGATGTGTTAGCACTCAGCAGCTGCCAGGGTGACACGCTTGTCCCCAGAAGCCACCAGTCTGTGGCCAGGCCCAATTCCCCAGAGAGCTCAGTCTCTTGGCTGTGCTTTGGCTTTGGGATTCTTTGCATGCTCTGGCAACAGGGCCTGCAGTGGAGGGTTCTGGGGTCCCCTCTGCACTGGGGATTCACCACAGGATGAATTCACAGCCATTCCCAGTCCCAGGTTCCTGCCCTGCTCCGGGGCTGGATGTGCTGTGCAGGTGGGCACTACCAGACTCCACCAGCACCCTCCTCCCCCAGGATGGGAGGGGTGTGTGCCCCCCAGGATGGGAGGGTGTGTGCCCCCCATGCTGCTCTCCCAGCCAACCCCCAGCACCTTCTGCTGTGCAGGGAGGGAGCCCAGCAGGGCTGAGGTGTGAGCAGGATGCTGTGCCCAGGATCTGGTGCATCTCCTGCCTTCCCTGCCCACATCCCACAGGAGCCTCTGCCTCCAGTGCACTGAGACCCTGCCAGGGAGGGGTAGAATGCTCTCTGTTTGTGCTCCTCTATGCCAGCCTAGAAGTGCTCCTGCTGCCAGTAATGGCTCTCTAATGGGGCTGAGCACTAATGGGGATCCTCTGTGGTGTGGTGGCTCTTTGGGCAACCACAGTAGGGTTTATCTGGGTGTTGGGGTTGGTTTGCTGCCTCCAAGCAGCTGGGTGCTAAAGGAGTGAGTTTGTTGCCATCACTGGCATTACTGCCTTGTGCTTCTCCTTGGAAGAATTCTCCCCCACAGCAGTCCCCAACACTAAGAGGAAGAGAGTGAGACCCATCTTCAGCCTCATGCCAGGGGACACCCCAGGGCAAGGCTCCTGTGGGGCGCTGATTGTCCCCAGGGCAGCAATGGGGGCTGGAAGCTGCTGGTAGCTGGATCCTATATTCAGGCCTTTGCACACACACTGAAAAATGAGCAATGGGATGGCCCAGCAGGGAGGAGGCTCAGTGAGGGGGGTCTCTGGTGAGCACTTAGAGGATGTAGGACCCAGGGATGCTCAGAGCTGCTGCCATTTGCTCACCTTTTTGTGGGGGATGTTGTGAACTCAGATAGAGTCTCCTTGGGCTGGGGCAGAGAATCACTGGGCTTAGGAAGGGCTGAGAGAGGAAGAGCAAGTAGAAACACAGGCACAGGGAAGGGAAACAACTCGCTGAAGGTCATCCCTGGGCCAGTGGCACAATCAGGAGTAAAATCCAGGTGTGCTGAATCGGTCCTTAGGTTGTATTAATGCGTGTGGTTGCATTAACACTGCTGTCCCTGGGCAGGGGCCAGTACTAGAAACAGTTTCCCAAAGCCACTGGTGCCCCCAGAGAGCCACAGTGCAGGCTGTGGGGTTGGGGGAAGGAGAGGTCTGCATGTTTGGGCTCCCTTTTCCCCTAGAGTGTCTTCCAAGCCTGGCTGTGTGGATGGGGAATGCTGTTGGATGCTGGCTGATAAGGCAGAGTGGTTAAAAACACTGCCTTTATTTGGAGGCTTATCTCCAAATCCTAATGAAAACACAGAGGGAAGCTGGGGACAGGAGGGGGAGCACTCACACCCCAGCGTGGTGGGGACCCAGCTGGGCCATGCTGAGCAGGGCCACCTGCTGGGGTTTGGAGTCTGGGGCTTTGAAAACTTTGGGACAAAACCCAAGGAGCCGGGGCACGACAGAAGGAGAGTCTGAATGTTTGGGGTCCCTTTTCCCCTAGAGTGTCTTCCAAGCCTGGCTGTGTGGATGGGGAATGCTGTTGGATGCTGGCTGATAAGGCAGAGTGGTTAAAAACACTGCCTTTATTTGGAGGCTTATCTCCAAATCCTAATGAAAACACAGAGGGAAGCTGGGGACAGGAGGGGGAGCACTCACACCCCAGCGTGGTGGGGACCCAGCTGGGCCATGCTGAGCAGGGCCACCTGCTGGGGTTTGGAGTCTGGGGCTTTGAAAACTTTGGGACAAAACCCAAGGAGCCGGGGCACGACCATGGTCCCACACCCAAGCAGGGAGAGCCTGCAGGGGCAGCTGCAGCCCCGCTCTGAGTGCCCTGAATTTGGGATTGTTTTTTGTTTTGTTTTTTTTTAATTAGGAGCTCAATGGGAAAGAAAAAGCTTGAAACCAAGGAAACAAGGGAGACAGAAAGGAAAATGTCAGCTCCTGCAAGACAGAGCGAGCTGGCTCCAGCACCCTGGGGTGAGGCTGGGTGCTGCCCCTGCTGCCCTGACCTCTCAGCCTTTCTGTGGCTGTGGCACAAAAAGGTGACCAAGTTGAGATGCAATGAAGAAATGAGAAGGTGAAAGGAAGATTTGTGCATGGAAGGATGAAGGGCTTTGCCCTGGAGGGTGCTGAGCTGCTCCAGAGAAGTTGTTTTGGTGTAAGAGGGATGATGGAGGAGCTGAGCAGAGTTTTTTAGGGTATGCCCTAGAGCAGATAGCAGCTATGGTGGGCTCAGCAATCTGAGCTGGACTTCCCAGACACCAAAATAATATTCCCAGACCAAAAGTTATGAGGTAGAAGGGCTGGGAAAGCTGGGGATGAGACATGTGCGTGTGTGTGGATGTAGCCGTGGCTGTGCCAAGCCCCATAAATCACAGCAGCGTGGCCTGAGCCTCCATCGGAGGAAATTCTTCCTTGCCAGAATCGAACATTTCCCCTCAACAGCCTCAGCTTTCCCCACCAAGCAGCAGAGACGAGAGATGGCAAGTGCAAAGGCTTTCCGGAGCATCCCGGAGGAAGGGTTCTGTGCCCCGCAGCCCGGGGCAGGGGGAGCTGGGCAGAGCCCCGTTCTGCCCCGCCTTGGGGCAGATCCGGAGCAGCACCCGGGGGTGCTCCCCACCAGCGCCCCAAGCCCTGCTCTCGTTCCCCATCCACGGCCCGCCGGGCCCAGCTTTGCTGTGCTGGGGGAGCGTAAGTTGATATTTTCCTGCTCGTCCCCAGAGGGTTTTTTCCATTACACAGGCAGAGCGGAGCTGCCTGCTCGCCCGCTCGCCCGGCTCCCCCGCCTGCAACCTCTGGCACCGCTTTTCCAGCGGCACATTGTGCAAATGTAACCTTTCAGCGAGCCACTCCTACGGCAGGAAGCCGGGGGGCTCCGCTGCTGCCAGGAACGCAGCCGGCGCGGAGCTGGAAGGCAGCCCGTTAATCAGAGCCGGCTGACAGCGAAGCGCACAGCCTGGGCAACAGATTTCTGCTCCCTCTCCCTCGTTCGCGCTGCCTCGCCTTCCCGCTCCCGCTCGCTGCAGCTCGGCTACACGGTCTGCCCTGCCATCCCGCCTGCCTCCCCATCCTCATCCTCATCCTCATCCTCATCCTCATCCTCTCCTTTTTCATCCTCTGCTTCCTCCTCTTCCTCATCTTTTGCTTCTTCTCCTTCCTCATCCTCCTCTTCCTCTCCATCCTTACTCCCCGGTTTCTCAGGGTGCCAGCTGGGCTCCTGCTCCCGGGCACTCGCTTTCCTTCCCCGTGCCGAGCAAGAGCTGCCCGTGCCTCTTGGCAGGAAACCTTTTGGGATCCAGGTGGGGACCTGTCCCAGTCGCCACCGTGAGGAGGGGACTGCTGTGACAGCGCAGCCAGGCCGAGGTGAAGCACACACCGGAGCTCAGGGATGCTGTGCCAGAGGGTGGGACCCCTGTGTGCCTACCGTGCTCCCCAGGACCTTGCACAGGGTCCCCCAGTGACCCAGCCAGCCAGGGGCTCCCTGTGACACCCCAGTCACGGCTCTGCCCCTGGGGCTGGGTCACAGTCCTTTCTCTCTCTTGGAGGCACCCACCTCCTGCCTGCTCCAGATAAATGTGAGTTTTGTCTCTTGTGCTGGCAGCAAACACATCGGGGGGCTCTGCCCTGCACCCACACACCAGCTAGCACTGGCAGCCCCTGCCCCTCAGGAAGGTTTATCCCCAGCTCTTTGTCCCTGGCTTGTGGCAGCACCATGGGTCCCATGTGGTGTCTGGGACGTGCAGGGCCAGGAACCTCTCCCTGGGAAGAGGGGCTGGCTGGGGGGAGCCAGGCTGTCCCATCCAACCCCCGTGGCTGGTCCCCACGGGGGAGGGCTGGGCTGGGTTGAGGTGGTTGCATTGGCCAAGGCAATGGCTTGTGGGGCCAGCTGGGGTGGTGTTCCTCAGGTGCCAAACACACCTTCATGCCCAGGTAAAGTCCAGTGAGAGGAAAAGGCAGAAGAAATGCCATCACCATCTGTGCAACAGGCTCCCTTTGGTGCAGGCAGAATGCAGGGCAGTTTAGTGCTGGGCACTTGTGCACCCTCACTTTGGGCTTGCCAGGAGTAAAAGGGCACCAAAAATGGTCACATCTAGCCCTGTTCTTGCCCAGTTCCTCCTGCCCCTGCAAGAGCAACCTCTGAGTGTTTTTCTCCCCCAGTGAGGAAGCACCAGGGATCCCTTCAGACAGGGACTGCTGCACAGTGCTGTGACTTTGGGGCAAAGATTCATCCCCTCCTAATTGCATAAAAAACTTGCATCAGTCTAAGCATTGTGTGGGTTCTGGGCTCACAGCATGGCCAAACAGAGATGCAAGGGGCACTTTTATCTGCTCCTGGAAAGGAGTTTGCTTTGCTGAGGATGAAAGGTTTGATTTTTGGAGCTGTTGAGCTGGCATGGGTGGGCTGTGGGTTCAAGGGCTCTTCCAAGTGCCCTCAGCCTCATCGCCAGCCCAGCCACTGCAACCCCCTGCATTTATTTTTCATGTCTGATTTCTTCCAGTGTTTGAAACACGAAATGTGCTGCGTTGTAGCATCTGTTTTTGTGGTATTTCCAGCCCAGCTGGAAGCAGGAGGCACTTGAAATTCAGAGATGGGAAAAAAAAAAAGGATCTGGTGAGATTTTGTCTTCTTGCCAAACTCACCAAACCCAGGATGCCAGGAGAGCCCTGCTGTGGGCGCAACATCCCGGGGCCTCAACTCTTCCATCCTTTTCTGGTTGTCTGCTCTTTGCTCATCCCAAACCATCCTCTCATTCCCAAGTCACTTTCAGGACGCTGCACAAAGCCTGACCCTGCTGTCGGAGCCGCGGACGGGCAGATAATACAGTCGCTGAATTTATTTCACCTTTTCCTCTGGTTGCGAATTGTCCGGGAGCAGATGGCGATTTTCTCAAGTGTATCCGTTATTCGAAGTCACTCACTGAGACAGCGATGGCTCAAACAAATCCCAGGCCCCCTGCAAAGCCATCATTTGGTCTTTCCATCTGCCCAGCCGCCGCTGTCGGCGTGGGCTCGGCGTCCGCCAGCGCGCCGGAGGGAAGCGGGGAGCCCGGAGAGCCGGAGGATGCGGTCAGCCCCGTTGTCTGCACCTCCCTCTCACTTCATCTCTACGGAATGCTAAGCTCTGGAGGGTGGCAGGAGTGGCTGGGATCCACATCCCACCTTTAGAGGGGTTTGGGATGTCTGGGGCCGTGCTGTGTCACTTGCACGGTGCCTTCCTGTGCAGTGACGGGGTGAACTCGCTGGGACAGTGCCCGGTTGCAAACTGGGAAGCTGCATCTCAGGAGAAGATGCCAGAGGCTGTTTCTGCTGCACCTCCCTTCCTGACCCCAGGGGAAATGGTGTTTTTAGGGTGGTGAAACACCGAAACAGCCCCAGGAAACCTGAGACCTGATGTGTGTGGCACAGGCTGGTGTCACAGCCAGGGGTGCTGGGGGTTTGTATGCGCAGGGATGTGCCCAGCTTTGGGTGATGGATATGGAGAGGGGACCTGCAAAAGCAGCCTGAGGATGACTGTAGGTGGCCAGAGCCTTCCCTGTGTTGGTGGCACCCTCTTGGAGAAACCTGGGCAGAGTTGTGAGGGATGGCTGGTGGCTTCTGCCAACCTCCTGCAGTACCACCAAGGAGATCTGTGTGCCCGGGGCTCTGCTCTGGGTGTTGGTAGATTGGGAAGGGGCCAGGTGCAGGCTTTGATCCATCCCCAGGATAATCCCCACCCCAAAACCCCAACAGTGTAATTGTCAAAATGAAGACAACTGGGGAGAAACACATGAATTCTCAAGCTCACTCTCAGCCCAACAGTCAGTCCCTGGGGCTGGGGCTCCAACTTCCCCACCCAGAGAGGGGCTGAGCCAGAGAAATGCTCCCGCAGCGATCTGCTCCCTCCTCCTGGCTGCATTTCCTCTTTTTTTTTTTTTTTTTTTTTTTTTTTTTTTTTTTTTTTTTTTTTTTTTCCCTTTTTTTTTTTTTTTTTTTTTTTTTTTTTTTTACTTTCCACATCTTTCTTATTCCCTTCCCAGCAGAGACTCGGAGGTGGCCGGAGGGGACTTGGTGTCCTCTCACAGGGATACCAGGGCCATGCAGAGGGCACTGGGGGAGCTGTGAAGGGTTTTCAAATGGTGAAACACTTTGAAATGCAGTTTCCTCTCCCCTCTTCACCTCCCCCCCGGGCTAAACAAATACCCCCCGGCCGGGAGATGCCTCCCGCATCCCGCAGGCTTTTGTTCCCAGGCTTTTGTCTGGGGCTGGGAAAGGGGCCAGGATCCCTCAGCCTCCCCAGGGACACACATGCAGACAGGGTCTTGCCTGCTTGGGATGTGGAGAGGCAGGCGGGAGGTGAGAGCTGCGTGTGCCCGCTGCCACAGGGCTTGGGGACATCCCATGAGCCATCCTGGTGTCCCTTAGTGGCCTCCAGCCGTTGTCCCTGTGGCCTGTCACTTCACTGGCACTTTCTGCCTGTCCCTGGGAGCCACTCATGGGACAGGTTCTGGTCCATCCTGTCCCCACTGTGTCCCCTATTGTCATCCTGCCACCAGCACACGCTGCAGGCTCTGTGCACGGCCGGTGCCACCAGCTCATGCCCTCCCTGTGGTCACCCCCAGATGCCAGTCCACAGCCACCACTCCTGGCACGTTCCAGGCAGAGGGTCACTAGCTGTGTCCCCATCACAGGGACCCTACAGGAGCCCAAGCAAAAATTATGTGGGTTTTACAGTGACCTCTGGCCCTCAGGAACCTATCACCTGGCTTTTCATTTACATCCCAAAATCACTTTAATTACACCTCAGGGAGGGATCACTTCCGGGAGTTTCTTTCTGGGGCAAAATGTTGATGGGAAAAAATCCTATGAACAGTCAAACAACCCTGAAGGGACCAAGGAGACTCGAGAACCAGCCTCAAGCCTGTCCCTGCAAGTGACAAGAAACACCTTGATGAACTCTAAGCAAAGGTGAGACTCCAAACAAACCCTCTGCAACCAAACCCTCTGGAAACCAAACCCCATCTTTGCCCGGGGGCAAAGTGTTTCTCCGGTGACTAAGTTAGGAAGAAAACAGGATTGTTTGAAATGTCCCCTGTTGTTCCTGCCTCCCGCCAGGAATTACAAAAAAAGAAAATAAATACCTGATTTTTTATTTTTTTTTTACTGAAACTTTGAAAGTTCCCCTGGGAAGAGCAGGCTCCGTTTGCCCCAGCCCAGTCCCTTCGTGCCCCTGTCCCTGCGGGGCCCGGCAGCCGACGCTGCTCCAGCCTCTCCGGCCAGCTGCAGCCGGAGATGGGCAGAGCCTTTCCAGACAACAAAAGCTCTCTGGCTGCCTGATTTCCCTCTGCCTTATCTCCCTCCGCGATAGCCAGGTTATCGGGAAATGGAAAAGGGCTCAGGACAGCCTGACCCCAATCCCTGAGGAACGGGAGATGGTGGCGGGTGGGGGGTGAAGCTTTGCGTGGGCGGGGGGCTGTCAGCACTCAGGGGTCCCATTCTTTTTCTCCCACTGACACCTCCCTGCGTGCGGTGGGTGAGCACAGCCTCCTTGGGGAGCAGCTTTGGAGCAGGGTGAGCACGGAGAGCTCCGCTCCCCTCCCGGACACCCAGGCAGGGGCAGCCGCGGGGGGCTGAGCCCCGGCGGGGTGGGCGGAGGAGCTGCGGGGCTGGACGGTGGGAGAGCAGCCCCAGCACCGCGCTTGTCACCCAGACAAGAGATCAATAACTAATTTCACTGCAGCAGCAGCGCCGGGTTTTTTCCAATAATTGTGAGCCGGCGGTGGGGAATGAGGCTCTCAGCACCGCTCCACACCAGCCTGCACCCGATCAATCGCCACACCGCTGGGGCAGCAGGAAAACTCATTTTTCTCCTTTTCTTCCCTCTCCTCCCTTCTCTCCTTCCTTATCCCGCTCCATTCCCTCCTCCTCCTGCTGTGGCGCTGCCTGAGCTGAGGGCTGTGTCCCCACGCTGGGTGGGATGTGAGCTTGGGCTTTCCCCAGCTGGCCCCACGGTGATGGGGACAACGGCTGAGCCTCCTGTGCTGCCTCAACAGCCCGGAGCACTTCGGTCCCTGTCACCCACGGGCCAGACCTGGCTCCTTGTGCACAGCACTGGTCCCAACGGCTTGGGTGAAGGTGGCAGAGGTGAGATTTCTCCTCCCCTTGTGGGACAAGGGGCTGCCAGGGATGCCTTGGCTACTGTGTTGTGACTTTTGGTGGCCTGTTGGTGCCTTTGTGTGGTCCAAATGTGACTCTTACATTTTATGGCCTTTTTTTCCCTGGGTTTTCATTCCCTGAGTAATTGGTCTGCTCTAAGTCAAGGATCCTATTGAGTTTCTCCTGTAACTATCCTTTATCCCTTCTGCTTCTGCAGCTCTGCAGTGCCTCAGTTTCCCTCTATATCTATAACAGAGGAGGCTGAGAACACCCCTTCCTGCTCCTTCCCGTGCTGTTATGAGCCACCAGGAGCTCCATGTCCAAGGCAGAAAGTGTTGCTGGTTCCCAGCTCACAGGGTACTGCTTGGTTTTGGGGTCCCCATGGGGTCCCACAATCCCTGTACCTGTGAGGTGGCAGAGAGGGGTGCTGCATGCTCAGTATCTCCCTGGGATTGAGAGATGCTCCAAGGGGGAGTCTGGAGACACCTCTGGATTTCTGCAGCACCTCCAGTGGGTTGTGTATGAGGTGCTTGGGCGGGGCAGGGAGGAAGGCTCAGCTGTGAGTTTGTCACCGCAGCACCTTCCGAGCCCACCCAAGCCCTGTACACCCCATGAAGGTGGCAGCAGTGCAGCCCCTTGTTCTCTTCCCTTGTTTAAGAGCCCTCTCACTGGTTCCCCAGGAGCATCCCCATGAATTAAAGACTGCCTTTGCTGTGGAGCACCAAGAGCTGCCTGCATAATTTCAGAGTTTTATGACTTGCCTTGAAGGCTCCTATTGATTGGGGTCCTCTCTGGCTGATGGAGCTTTTAGTATGGCCTGGACTGGGCAAGCAAGGCTGGAACCTCAGCCTGTCCAGCTTAGCTAAATCACAGCCTAAAACCTCTGTGGCATGAGCACCAGGACACTGCTGCTCCTGGGGGAGTCTCCATGTGCATGTCCACACCAGAGCTGTTTGCACTTTGAGGTGCCTTTTGGCTTCTCAGTCTCAACCCAAGAGCTGAGCCTCCCCATGGGGCCATGCCACACCCCACATGGGCTTTAACCTGAAGAATTATTTTCCTGGGTTGGTTTGGTGGGGCCTTAGGAGTTGGAGTGAGGGCATTTTGAGGGGTTTCTGTCCTGCTGAGGCTCCAGACACTGCTCACTGGGGCAGAGGGATGCTCATGGGTTTGGAGTTCCTGTGCAGCACCCACTGCTGGGTGCAAGCAGCAGCTTCCCCACGGGTCACACTGCTCTGGCACAGACACACACGTGGGCCAGCAGGCAACCAGGAGCATCTCTCCACAGCTGCCATCTGCCCTGTGGCTTGGCTTTGGAGAGGAGCTGGCATCACCTTCACTTTCAAGCTCTCTGTGCTTCAGCTGGAGCCTGTGGGGCTCCAAGGGCCACAGCACAGCCAGGGAGGGCCATGGACCCTCCTTTGTGCTTTGTGCTGAGAGGTGGGTGCACCCCCAGCCCAAGAACACCCACACCTGTCATGCCCCCACTTTCTCTGGGTACCACGTGCAACTGGGGGCTTTGCCCCTTCCACCCTGTGCACAGAGCTGGGACTGGTGGCCAGGAACCCCCTTCCCAGTGGCTGCTTGACCTCAGAGAATGCACAGGAGCTGGTGGTGAGTGTGGCCAACCTATGACTCTGAACAGACAGAATTGGCCACTTCCACCCTCTCCCAATTTTTGTGTCCTTGGGGGGCCCCTGCTCTCACTCCCTGTTCCCCCCAACCCCAGGGGGTCCAGTGCATGGCTGGGCTGGAGTTTGGGACAGCAGGAGGGAGGTAGTGGGAGACCCCATGGCTCCTTTAAGAAACCCACAACCGGCTCCAGAAACCAGCTCAAGGTCACAGCGGGAACCTGCGGACTTGGCAGCAGCCAGCAAGGGAGGAGGGATGAAGGGAGGGAGGGAGAGAAGCAGCCCGAGATCAAAATGAAATCACAGCCAGGGAGAGGGGCTGGCTGGCAGCACAGCGCAGGCAGGAGGGAAGGTGGGGAGCAGCTGAGCAGGACGTGCAGGGGAGTCCCACCCATGGGTGTCCCCCCAGGATTGCTGCAGCCCCAACCCCAGCACAGAGCTTTGAAGCTTCCCTGTGCCTCCAGCTCAGAGCCCTGTGCCCTCTGCAGCTCCAGCCAATGTGCCTATGGTGATCCAAGCCAAGGAAAGTCCCTTTGTGCCCCTGGAGCCACCCTGGGAATGCTGGAGTCACTTCCCTCCCACGGGACTTCCTGGGCTCCACAGGAGGTTTTCCAGCTCCAAGAGGAGCAGAGCAGGAGGAAGCTGCTGGCTGGGAGGGCTGTATCCTGCAACTCATGGCATGATCCACTCCCAAACTTTTGCCTTATTTTCTTTTAAAGCAACAGTTCCCCGAGTTCTGTGATCACTGCTGAGTCTCTGCCTTCTTTTTGGGCCAGGAGGACCTTTGGAGCCACCCTCACCAGAGACCACAGTGGACAAAACCAAGTCTTTAAAGGCTCAAGCTCACAACACTTCATTAAAAAAAAAATTGCTATTGAAATGAACCTCACAATCCTGGGTGCTCACTTGCCCTCTGGGCAAGTAAAGCTGGGTGAAGTAAAGGCATCAGGGATGAAGATAACACTGTTGAAGGGAGGATGCTCACAACAGGATTAGCACAACCCTTCACAGCCTTGGGACCTGATCCTGTCCCAAGGCCACCCAGGGAGCTCCTGGCTGAACACATTGTGGGGTCTGGGGGCACAGGCAGGGGCTCAGGCAGACCCGACCCAGGCTGAGGTTGAGCTGTGGCTCCAAAGCTGCTCATTTTGGGGTTGTTTCAGCAATGCCCAATTTTAATTTTCATCAGCAGGATTAATCTGTGGAGTTATTTTCCCTTCCTCCCCCTCCCCTTCCTCTCCTACCCTCTTTATTCAAAGAATTTGATCATTTCTCCCAGGAGCTCGGCACCATTAACATTCACTCCCAACGCGTGTGAGCTGTGCTGCATCCCCAAGTGCTGCTCCTGCTGCCAGCCCTGGTCCCAGCCAGGCTCAGGGGAAACCTGGCCATCAGCTTCTCCTTCCCACAGCCTGGGCTGGGAGAGCCCCTCCACCCCCAAATCCACTCCTGGGATCCCCCAAATCCCCACCTGGCTGTCACAGCCCAGCAAAGGAGGAGGGCATCCTGAACTCCAGCTTTGCTCTGCTGGAGCCTGGGCTTCTCCAGCAGATTAAAGCCAAGGGGCTCTGGGAAGAACACCCAAGGCAGAGGAATGGCCAAGAGTTACAGAGTTTGGTGATTTAAGTCAAGCAGATTCGTGACCTGGGGCTTTCCTGGAGTCACATAAATTTGCAGGCTTGCTTTTCATTAATAGCTGTTAACTAAAAAATTACTGTTGTTGTTATTACTATTATTGCTGTTATTATCATTAATGTTATTAAATATTGCAGGCCAGGCTGCCTTCCCTGTGGTTGCCACAGCCTCATCCATCCAGCACTGTGCCTTGGCTCCGAGTGCTCCACAGGTCCGTGTGCTGTAGATCTGTTGGAATCTATAGAATCTGTAAGGGAAGGTGTTTGAGATGAGAGTTTGCTTTCTTTGCTCAGATGAGCTCTGAAGGGGGCCCAAGAGCTTGGGAAATTGGGACCAGAGGAAACATGGAGCCTGGTAGGTTTAATTGTTGGCTGGATTGTGGTGAGGAGCACCATGACCTGTGCCCAAACCCTGCTGGGTTTCACCCCTGGGCTTCCCCAAAAGCTTTTCTGACCCCCATTTCAGGCCCTTTTTTCCTCCACAGGTGCCCCAGCACGAGCACTAACCCACATGTGCGGCCACTTGCTGTGCATCCAAAAGGATGCTGATGGGCAGTGCCAGCCCCAGGCAGGAAAAAGGGACTTCTGCATCATCTGCTGCCTGTTGGATGCTGTTGAAGGCAGCAGTGGCAGCACCTGCCTGTGTGCAGGCACTGAGCTCACCTGTGCCCACCATGATGGACCATTTCCTTCCTGAGCACGAGCCCTCCCGGGACGTCCTGCCTGGGAAATGAAATCAGCTCTGAATGGGAAGTGCAACCAAGCTGGCCCAGCCCAGGAAGAAAAAGGGCAGCAAAAGAAAAACAAATTCAGAAGCTGGAATGGAAAAAAAAAAGTGAAATGCTGTGTGTGCTGCTGTCCCTGTCACTCCCCCCACGCCCATAGCCATGGTCGGGAAGGCTGGCTTGTCCCACCAAGGTGGTGCAGAAAAGGGTGATTTTTCCTTTAGCAGGATTCCTGCTTGAACACAGTCCTTTTCTCCAGTTCTGGCTCTGGAGAAGGGAGCAGCTGGGTGCTGAGCCTGCCACAGCCCAGCCGTGCTGCCGGGCGAGGGCAAAGAGGCGTTAGCTGAGACAGGGAGCCGAGCGCTTTATTTTTAGTCTTGGTTTAACAAGTATTAATTAATAAGAGTGCAAATGCTAATGCCGAGATGACACAAACTGCGTTGCCTGAAATGAATGTTTGGGGCTTGCCTGTGCCAGGATTTACAGCCGGGTGGGTTCACAGGGGCGAAATCATTGCTCAAACTGCAAGGATAAGCTGAGCCGGCTTCTTCGCACCGCGAGCGGCATCGGCCGTGCCGCAATGGGATGTGCCGGGGGCTCCGGGGCCGCGCCGGGGGCTCGGGGCTGGCCTTGGGGATGGGCTCCGGGCTGGGCTCGGGGTTGGCTCCGCAGCAGCGCCTTGTGGTGCCACACCAGCTCATCTACCAGGAAGTTTTGCAAAGTGTGGATCATTTTAGTCTCTGCCCATCGGAGGTGCAGGGGTCATGCCTTGCAGAAGGATTTTTTCACATAGTGAAACTTCGATCTTTGGAGAAAAAAATTCTTTTTCCCCTGGTCAAATCCCTCTGTCCTGCTCATTTCCTGCCTGCATCTTCTTGCCCTGAGAGCTGGGCTTGGCTGGAGGGTTGGCAGGAGGCTCAGGAGAATGAGGAGGTGAAGAAATACCCCATGGCAGTAAGACTTGAAGAGTTTTTCCGATCAGCACCAGCATTCTGTCTGGTTTTGTTGGCACCACAGAAATTATGAAGCTCCATCACTGCTGAGGATGGATTTAGGATGTTTTTAGGTTTCCAGTGAAGTGCTGTCAGAGTGATGGTGGCCTGGGGTCCTGTGGCTTGTCCAGCGACTTAAACCTCTCCAGTGGGGCTCTTGAATCAGAGAGGGAAGAGCTCAGTCAGCCCAGATCCAGGCCAGGTTTTCCTCTTTCTTTCTCCTCTCAACTGCAGGCAGGAGGGAGCTGCTACCTGCCTGACACATCTGCTGCTGCTTTCGAAGCCCAGCCGCCTCCAGCCAGCCCTGCTCAGCCGGGATGGCACGGCAGAGAGCTGGAGGCCCAGGAGTGTGGCCAGTGCAAGCCAGGCACGTGCCATGCGCTGGGAGCCAGGGACACCGCTCGGTGTCCACACTGCATCCTCCTGCTGCATCCTCCCAGGGCACACCTCATCCTCCCCAGAGTGCTCGCTGCATCCCCCAGCCCCTGAGCTGGGGCAGAGATAGGAGCTGGCAGGATTCCCACAGGGGCTGGATCCCTCAGCCTTCCCATGCCGGGGGTCTCCCTGTCACCTGAGCTGCCATTTTGGGAAAGCCAAGAGGAGCTGAGTTGTTTATTTTTTTCCAACGGGCTGGAAGGATACAGCACTGAGAGTGGGCGCCGGGGGTCTCCCTGTCACCTGAGGGGGCTCAGCTGCCATTTTGGGAAAGCCAAGAGGGGCTGAGTTGTTTATTTTTTTCCAACGGGCTGGAAGGATACAGCACTGAGAGTGGGCAGGGAGGTGACACTCACCAGGGTGATGTGGTGGTTCAAGGTGAGGGGGCACAGGGTGGGACTGTGGGGTGCTGTACTGGGGCTCAGCAGTGCCAGAAAACTCCTGGTCTGTGGTTTGGGTGGTAGACTGGAGCCACTGAGTCACTGGAGCAGGTTTCTTGGATGCAATGGGTAGTTCTTAGAAATGAAAGCAATTTAGCTCTGCCTCATCCAAGCCAGCAAACAGCCCCGCACCGGGGTTGGGCTGAGGATGCTCTGGAATGGCCCCTCACAGCCCCTCACCACCCCACAGGGCCCCCACCAGGGCACTGGGGACCACACAAGAAATCCCCACCCACGGCCTCACCAAACTCACCCATCTCCCTCGGGCTGGATGATGCCGTGGCTGTGTTTTCCAGGGAGGGAGGCACGAGCAGGATTGCGTGGCCGTGGCCCAGGGCTGGCTCCCCAGACAGCGCTGCCACGCTGCTCTCCAGCAGCTCTGTTCTATCATCGAATTTTAATTTAGTTAGTTGAGTTCTTTAAACAGTGTGAACTTGCTAAGTGCTTTGCATATTTTATACTCATGAGTAACATTTATCAAACAGAAAGTACAATTAATCAAAGAGGGGAGCGTTTGTAACTTGGAGCGGTTTGTATTCTCTCTTTTCCTCCCTGCTGTACCTTTCCTCTGTGTCTCCCTCCTCTTCCTCTTCACTGCCCTGCACTGGCCAGGGAGCCAGGACATACATACTCTCTCTCTCCCTCCTTCCCCTCACCAAAACCTGTACACCATACAAACACATTAAAATGTTTTTTATATTTTGTATGTATGTATGAATGTCTATACATATATATATATCCATATCTGTATACCTGTTTATATGCATATACCTAAATATATCTGCTTATGTTGTATACAAATATATGTGTATATATGAATGGTGTATATGGTATGCTGTATATATAATATATGTAGGAATAAATGGTCCATTTACACTATTTATGTATATATATACACATATGTACACGGTTCTATTCACAATATTATGCACACATTGTATTTATATATATATATATTATATATATATGGTATTTTTATATATATATTCATTATAGACATTATCTACAGTTTATAGTCTATCACATGTATTATACCACATATAATAAATATGGGGTTTATATTTTGTGCTGCTGGGGGTGTCAGCAGTGTTGGTGGTGGTGCTGCAGCCTCCTGACAAGTGCCAGCAGCCAAGGGAGTGAGGTGGGATGGACAGTCCTCGCCCTGAGCTGTGCTGGGTGGACACCTGGCCAGCAGAAGTGCCTGACCAGCTCCAGACTGTTTGGGGACAGCGGCCAGTGGCTGGTGACAGGGACATGGGAAGCCCTGACAAGCACAAGAGTGTGGCTGCAGCCCCCCAGCCCGTGTCACCTCCCTTCGCTAGGCACTTGGGATGAGGTGAAGACCAGGACTGCTTCTGGAACAAAGAGTAAAGGGACAATGACCTCTGTCCCCAAGGCATCTGTGTTTAAGGGCAGAATCACCCAAACCATGTCAGCTTTTGGCTACAAAGGCCCTTGGGCAACCCGAGTGAAGCCCCTGCTGGTACCTGGAGAAGGACTGGCATCAGTGCTGGAAGATGAGAGGTGACAAAGGGACCCGTGTCTCTGCTGTGTTTCTGAGTGGCTCTTGGCAGAGCATGGAGAAGCCCTGACCTAATTTATTCTGACTTCCCAAGCCTTGGCCATGGCACAGCAGAGCTGGCTGAAGGAGCTGGGCAAATGTGGACACAGGGGCAGGTTTGGCCAGGGTTGAACCCTGCTGCTGAGGCAGAGCAGAGGAGATGGGAACATCCCCTGTGGTTCCCAGGAAAGGACCTCAGGGCTCTTCCCATGGCCTTGGAGGTTTCAGTGCTCTATTAATTGCCATTAATGGTAGAAAACGGGGCAGGAGGTGCCCACCTGGACCTGGGTTAAACAACACTGAGGGAAGGGCCCTGCCAGCACTGCAGGACCTGCCTTGCAAATCACCTGCAACAACATGTGCTGTCCTGGTCACCTCTTCTCAAAAATGATAGTGCAAAATTAATTAGAATTAATTAATCAGAAAAGGGTAATAAGGGTGATTAGGCACCTGGGGAAAAGGAAAAAAAATAATATTCCCGAAGAGCAATCGCAGCACCATGATTGCCTTGGAAGGTGGCGAGTGAGTGGGAGCAGGAGGGAGGGTGTGCAGGGAAACAAATGGGCTGGAGAGAGGGGTCTGGGGGTGTTTTCTGTCTCGTCACACAAGGAATTACTGAGTGACAAGATTGAAACCCGTCAGAGGAAAAGCATTTCCCAGCAGCAGTGACCACGGGGAGGCAGCGGAGCCCAGGAAGGCACGGGCGGCTCTGCGGCGTGGCTGGAGCTCTGGCTGCTGCTGCCACTCTTGTTTGCAGATTTGGCTTTGCACAAACTGGCCCCAGGTCGGACCTGTCTCCAGCAGAGAGTGGAACTCAACAGGGAGTCCCCAGTGCTGGGACCCTCATCCCCAGCTGGGCTCAGAAACATGGCAAGCTCAGGGACACTCAGTTTAGTTTTTCCTTTTAATTTTCAGCCACACTCTGTTACCTTAACGAAATTAATAACAATAATAATATAAAATCAAAGGAAACGTTTTCAAACAAGATCTGCCCCTGAGCTAAGGCAATTGCAGCAAGGTTCATTGTAACCTGAGGGCCCAAAGCAGAGCCCCAGCCCCTGGAGGGGATGGCAGCACCATTCCCTTCCTGCCATCATGAAGGGTTTTGGCAATAGGGAAGGATGGAGGAGGTGGCTGGGGCTTAATGGAAAGAGTCTTCAGGAGCCCCAGTGCAGCTCAGTGAAATAAAGGATAAAAATGCCTTTTGTTGGGGAAGCAGAGGCAGCAAATACTGCAGGAAGACACGTGGCATGGATGGGATGCAGGTGCCCATTGCCTGCTTGAAAACACAGGTGACAACTGGAGCGATGCAATGGCTTCTGGCAGCTTCATGAGGGGAAAACTGGTGGGTTTGGGTCGTTCAGGTGCCTGTGCATGGGGACAGTCACCCCCATGCACCACCCAAACACCCCTCCTGCCTGTGAGCAGCGAGGTGCCACCACCCTGTGCTCAGTGTCCCCTCCCTGGTGACAAAGAGCCTTGTTTCTCTAAAACATGAAAAAACAAATTGCAAAAAGCAGTGCTTTTTGTGCACAGAGATGCTCTTACTGTGTCCCCTGCTCTGCAGTTGACTAAACACACGCTCCTGGTGTCAGCACTGGTGTGACCAGCTCAGGTCACTGCTGTCCCCAGCACACTCAGACCCTTTCACAGGGACTCAGGCGACCTGGAGGCCCAAAAATTGTCCCAGGCTGATGTTTGTTTGCCCAAAGGTGGGGACTCCATTTCTGCATATGTCCCATGGCAAGGGGCTCTGTCCCCGAGGCCACATCTTGGTTGTGCCATGGATTTCTGGATGGCCGTGGGCTGGGCAGCTGTTTTGGGGACAGCAAGGCCTTGTTTGGGCCATGAGGACATTTTGGGAGAGGTAGGTGCTGGGAATGGGCCCTGCTCCCCCTGTGCCCATGCAGCACTGCCCCTCTGGCCACTGCCCCCTGACAGCTTTGGGTGACTTCCAGCAGAATTTCTCCCTACAGGTTTTGTGCTATTTGGTTTCTGGGGAAGATGAGGGAAGGACTCAGGTCGTATTAGACAGCAGACAATCCACACCAGCCTCCATTCCCCACAGACACAACTGTAGCCAGCCCAGTGTTGTCACTGTCACTGTCCCCACAGCAATCCTCCTCCAAAGGCCTTGGGCACCCCCGGGTCCTGTTAACCCTGTCCTGCTGGGGTGGGGGTGTGGAGGGGCAGGGTGAGACCCCAAAAGGGGATGGTGTGAGCAGTGCTGTGAGGGGACACGGCTGTGCCGAGCCCTCAGGCCCCAGCTGCCCACGGGCAGGAGCAGGCAGGGAGGGCACGGACAGCGGGGGACACCCGGAGCAGTGGGCACAGGGGGGCACAGGTACGTGAGGGGCCAGTGCTGGGGCTGTCAGTCGGTACCGGGTGTGTCGGTACCGGGCTTTGTCGGTGCTGGGTTCTGTGTGTGCCGGGCTCTGTCAGTAGCGGGTGTGTGGGTGCCGGTTCTGTCGGTACCGGGTGTGTGGGTGCCAGTTCTGTGTCGGTGCCGGTTCTGTGGGTGCTGGTTCTGTGTCGGTGCCGGCTGTGTCGGTGTGTTGGTGCCGGTTCTGTGTCGGTGCCGGTTCTGTGTCGGTGTGTCGGTGCCGGTTCTGTGTCGGTGCCGGTTCACAGGGGGGCACAGGTACGTGAGGGGCCAGTGCTGGGGCTGTCAGTCGGTACCGGGCTTTGTCGGTGCTGGGTTCTGTGTGTGCCGGGCTCTGTCAGTAGCGGGTGTGTGGGTGCCGGTTCTGTGTCGGTACCGGGTGTGTGGGTGCTGGGTGTGTCGGTGCCGGTTCTGTGGGTGCCGGTTCTGTGTCAGTGCCGGTTCTGTGCCGGTGCCGGTTCTGTGTCGGTTCTATGTCGGTGCCGGTTCTGTGTCGGTGCCGGTTCTGTGGGTGCCGGTTCTGTGTCGGTGCCGGTTCTGTGTCGGTGTGTCGGTGCCGGCTCTGTGTCGGTGCCGGGGCACGCGCGGCTCCCGCTCCCCTCAGGACGAAGTTCCCGCGGCGCAACGGCGGGGCAACAGCGCCCCCTGGCGGCCAGGCCGGGGCACGGCGGGAGGGGACGGGACGGGACCGGGACAAGGACAACGGCGGGACAGGAGCGGGGCAGGAGCAGGAGCCGGGACGGGGACACGCGGGCAGCCCGGCCAGGACACCCCCGCGGCTTCTTGTTCTGGCCAGCCCGGGTCCCGTCACCTCGGTGCCAGCCGGCCGGGCTCCCGTGGTAGCCTGGCCCTCAAGAACCGCGCGGTACTCGCGGGCTCTCCTTGGGCTGCCCGGTCCGCCCCACTCCTCCCCGGCCTGTTCCAGTCCTCCCCAGCCTGTCCCAGTCCATCCCAGTCCTCCCCAGCCTGTCCCTGTCCATCCCAGTCCTCCCCAGCCTGTCCCAGTCCATCCCAGTCCATCCCAGTCCATCCCAGTCCGTCCCAGTCCATCCCACCACTGACCGCCCCCGGCCCGCAGCGCCCCCGCGCGGGCGGCAGCGGGAGAGCAGGGCAGTGCCAGCCCGTTACGTCACCGTGACGTCACCGACACGCCGCCGCCTGGTTGGTCCCCGCGGCCGCCCGTGCCGTGGGGGGGCAGCGCGCGGCCGCCGCCGGAGGTAACGGGGGGGGGCGCGGGGGTCGCGGCCCGGGGGAGCGGCGGGAGCGGCGGCACCCCCGGGCAGCGGGAGGCGAAGGGGCCGGGCCGGGCCTTGCGGCGGGGACCGCCCCCTCGCACCGCGCCGGGCTGCTGTGACAGCCCCGCGCCCGGGCCGGGACCCCGGGCCGGCACAGCCCCAGCCCCTCGGCCTGCGGACCCCCGTCCCCCGCTCGCCCCGGGGCCCGGGCCAAGGGCCGCACACCGAGCTGACCCCTCCACGCCGTGTGACCTTCTCCCCACGGCACGGGCGGCCACGGGGCGAGCCCTGGCCTACCGCGGGCCCCGGCCGCGCTCCGGGGCTCCAGCGGCGGCAGGAAGGGTTCGGGTTCAGGTTTAGGGCCGGGTTAGGGCGGCTGGGGGCTCGCTGCTCTGCTGGTAGCCTGCGACACCCTGAGAAATGAGTCACCAGGGACTCACCAAGCCAAACCCGGGCCAAGGAATGGGGTCGCTGCCGGGAGGGTGAGCCCGAGTCCCAGCCCGTGAGACCAGGCGGGAGAACTGCTCAAACTGGAGCGCAGACAGGAGCACTGGAAGAGAGCCCTCCATGCGCTGGCTGCACTCGTGGCTCAGCCTCTGAGCTGAGGGGCAGCAGCAGCTCCTGTCCCCTGGGAGCGTGCCTGTGGGGCTGGGTGTCTCACCTGTGCTTTCCTGGGGCCATGGTCACACTTACAGGACTAGAGGGGTGATCTGGCACTTAAATCCCATCTTTGCTCCTAGATCACAGCGTAGACCAGCTCCTGAGCCAAACTGGATTTCCACCAGTGACCTGTAAGTTGAGATGCCATGTCCCCCTTTCCTGTCCCTAGGCTGTTCGAGGCCACGTGGGGCCACCAAACCTGTCTAAGCTGCCATAGAAAAGGTTTTGTGTCTAATGGGGTATTTGCCAGCAAATTCAAGCCACGAACTCTATATATTTCTTTATTTGTAAAGGTGTTTGAAGTCCTTGAATTTACCCTTTGGCCACCTTAAATCTAGTTTCTAATCCCCAGCGCAGTTAATCAAATCCATAGTGGTTTGAATTATGAGATGCCTGGGGGGGATTTACAGCTTGTATTGTTGATTATACCTTGACTTTATTATATTGCAAATATCTAACTTATGGTCACGGCTGAGATTTACAGTCCTCAGGTAGGTGCTCAGGATAACTTTTAGCAACTCAAGATGTAATTGGAGGTGACTGATGGGGTTGTCGCCACACATAAACATGAAATCTGTAAAATGTTAAGACAGGGAAAGGAGAGGCAGAATAGGTGAAAAGGGTGGGTCAGCCTTAAAATATAATCGTATAATTGCGTGTACTGCTGAGCAAGGCTCTGCCATGCCTGTTCTGGCTGAGGCATCTGCCCAGGGAGGGGTTTTGGGCTTGCTGATCTCCAGAAAATACCAGGATTTAGATCTTTGTTCCTTCTTGCTCCAGCTGAAGGTTTTTGTAGTTTGTAGTAGGCCTGGGGAGGGGGTAGGGGTGCTAAATGGGTGTGGGGTACTGGCAGAGCTGACCCATTCCTCGCTGGTTTGGGTTTCTCCCACGCCAGGGGAGCAGTGAGTCCCGTGCGGGCGCGTGCCCAAGGCCAGCATGACCAGCGAGGTGGTGGAGAACGAGTTTGAGTTTTACTCCAAGGCAGAGAAGTACTGGAAGGATGTGCCCCCCACGGTGGATGGCATGCTGGGGGGCTACGGCCACATCTCCAGCATCGACATCAACAGCTCCAGGAAGTTCCTGCAGAGGTTTCTGCGGGTAGGTGGCACGGTTTGTCGTGCTCCTAAAACCCCACCCTTCTCCCTCTGAATTGCTCCACGGGCTGCTCTTGTGGCTGTCCCATTCCTCTGTGGGTGCCTCGCAGTGGGACTCACCCCTCAGAGTGTTGTTGCAGGATGGTCCCAACCGGACGGGGACAACCCGTGCTCTGGACTGCGGGGCTGGCATTGGCCGGATCACCAAGCGCCTGCTGCTGCCCCTCTTCAAGACAGTGGACATGGTGGATGTGACAGAGGACTTCCTCACCAAGGCCAAGAGCTACCTGGGCGAGGAGGGCAGGCGGGTGCGCAACTACTTCTGCTGCGGCCTCCAGGACTTCAGCCCTGAGCCAAACTCCTATGATGTCATCTGGATCCAGTGGGTCATCGGTGAGGGTCACTGCTTGTGGGGTCTTTCCAGCCTGTCCCATTCCCTAGGGACAGGTGCCCTATGCACCTTCATGCAGCTTGAGGTCTGCATGAAGGATGAGCATCACAGCGTGGCTGGGGGCCTGGGGTGGGCAGCTGTTCCCCAGCCCATGGAGGGGCCCTGTACTTTTTCCCCCAAGCCCTCAGAGGCCAGAGCAGAGGTGTGGGTTGGGTAGGAGTTGAGTAGTGAGACACAAACTGGACATCCCCAAGCTAAAGCTTTCCCTGCAGATGTCTCAAGTATTTAGTTCCTGAGGGATCCCAAATGCAGCTTCTGTGTTTCCTCCCCTTGGTCACCCTCTGCCCTCTAACCCCTGCTCTGCCCCTCCAGGACATCTCACTGACAACCACCTCTCCGACTTCCTGAAGCGCTGCCGTGCCGGCCTGCGGCCCAACGGCATCGTGGTCATCAAGGACAACATGGCCCAGGAGGGTGTGATCATGGACGATGTGGACAGCAGCGTCTGCCGGGACCTGGACGTGGTCCACAAGATCATCCGCAGAGCTGGGCTGCACCTCCTGGCCGAGGAGCGCCAGGAGAACTTTCCTGACGAGATCTACCACGTCTACACCTTTGCCATGAGATGAGGGCAGCGGGAGAAGGTCTCTCCCGTGTCGTGACTCCCCTTCCAGGGGCCGGTGACAAGGACGGGACTTTGTCTTCCAAGTTGCTGCTGTTTGTGAAAAGAGGTGTTTGCCAAATACATTTTCCTGCTGTTGCACTTCTGCACGTGAGGTTTGTCAGGTGCATGTTGTCTCTGTGCCACCTTCAGGGGCTCTGGACAGGAGCAAGAGGGTCTCCCATGCATGAGGTGATCCGTGGGCAGCTGCAGGTTGCTGACTGCAGTGCACAGGGCTCCTGCTTGTGAACTTGGAGCACCTTTGGCATGGACTGGGCTCCATTCCTTGCTTGGCTGTTTGAGCCCTTCCTGCTGCTCAGCAGTGAGCTGGGTGAGGCAAAGGGGAGAAGCCTCAGCTGTTTCCCTGTGGTGGTGTGGGGAGGCAACACTGGGTTCTGGGGCTTTGAGGGGGCCTCACCTTTAAACCCCTGAGCAGGTCTCCTACATGGGCAGCAAAAAGGGAGGAGTGTGTGACCCTGAGTTACACATCCTCCTGCAGGGATGGGGTATCCCAAAGCCTTGCAACCCTGGCAGTGCACTGGTGTGGTCTGAGCTGCTCAGACCCCTGCAGCCTGTCACCTCCAGCTCCATCGCTGTGACACTGTGCTGCCCCAGCACCCCACACCATCACCTGGCTTTGAGCACTCCCGTCTCCTCTTTGGCCATGTTCCCTTCATTTACCCAAGTCTGGCCACTGACCCAGGGTGGCCAGCACTGGCACAGCAGCTGCCAGGGGTGAGCCCAGGTGCAGAGTCAGCTGCAGCTCGACCCTCCAGCCATCCCCCCATTCCTGTCCTTCACCCCACCTCTCCTAAAGAAAAACAAGCCCCTGTTGTTTTTATAGAAGGCCTCATTTAATAGTTCAGTTCCCATTCCAGACACCAGGGCAGAATTTGATCACATTGTTGGGGTTTTTTAAGCACCAGTTCATCAGGACACACAGTTCCAGTTCCAAATGCCAGTGAACCCCAGATCCACCTGATACAAACTCTCTTTAACCAGAACAGATTTTTCCTCTTCATCTACTCCATCCATCTCCCATGAAAAGCAGTACAAACCAACAAATCTGGGTGGGGCTCAGCTCTGTGGCCAGCCTTTGGCACGTCACGAGGAAGCAGGTGCCTAGAAAGGGGAGCCAGGCAGCTGTGGCAAGGCTGGAACCAGCCCTGCAGGTGCAGCAATTCCTTCTGGGAAGGAGGCACTGGAGAATAAGATCCTGGGAGTGGTCACCAAAGGAAGAAGCCAAGGAATGAGGAGGCACAAGGCACTCAGCTGCTGACTGCTCATTCCTCATCTTTGCACAGGGAAGACACCATGATGTTAGGAAACATCCCTTTGTGTGTTTTGGAGCCCAGTAGCTGAGATGTCCTTGGTGGATGTTCCTCTGTGCCAGGATGGGGTGCAGAAACTCAGAGGGCATGGAGCAGTCAGCCCCATTTCACTGCCATCCCCAGTGTCAGAAATCCACACTGAGCACGGAAGGCATCCACACCCACAGGACAATGCCAGACCTGCTTCCACCAGCAGGACCAAAGGCAGGAAAGCCAGAACACCTCTTCCATCTCCCAGCACCCTGAGGCATCTCTCAACTCCACTGGACACCTAAGGCACTGCACCACCCAGCCATGGCAGGGCTGGGAGAGGGGACAGGCTGGCTGTCCAGTGGGGTTCACTGTCCAAACCTTAATCTCCCTCCAAACAGCCCCAGCATCCAGCTCCCCCATGCCCAGGAGCTCTGCCTGCCTCCCCATGACATGCCCCAGAGCAACGAGACCTTCACAAACACAGGTGTGATGTTGTGCCCAAGAAAACACCCCCAGAATGCCACAGAGAGGGGCTCCATGGCAGCACCTCTTGCTGCAGAGAAAGCTGTCTCAGAGCAGAGATAAGGTGGCTGTAGGCACAGCAGGGCTGTGGAGGGAGCAGACACAGGCACTGCCAGGCTCACAGGTCCTCGTGCCCAGCAGCAGTGTGGTCAATGAGGAGGTACCACTTCAGCCTGTCTGGGAGAGGCAGAGCCTTGATTTTGTCATCCACTGGCCACGGTTTCAGGCGCTGCCTGATGAACACCCTGCAGAGGTGTTTCAGTGCCTGCGGCGAGCGCTCCAGCTGCTTCAGGGAGCAGAACAGAGTCTGGACCTTCTCCCCATGGACCCTACAGCTGCTGGTGTTGACCTCAAAATTGCTGGGCAGCTGGATGGCTTGTGAGCTGGCCATCATGAGCTCCAGCAGAGTCTGACCCTTCTGGATGAGGTCTGAGGAATAGGTTTCATCGTCGAAGCGACTGAGGTGCCAGCAGAGGTGCTCAAAGGCGATGTGGAAGCCGGACCAGCACGAGGGACCATGGAGGGAGCAGTTGTAGGCAGCACCTGACTCCAGCAGGAACCGCAGCAGTGGGAAGTAGTCTTTGAAGCTTTTTAAGCAGAAGTGTGTGAGGGACTCCGAGGCTGGGCACTCGCTGGGGTTGGCACCGTGGGCCAGCAGCAGCTGCGTGACACGGAAGCAGAAGCGCTCGATGTCCTCGGCCTCCTCCTCGGTGTAGCTGTATGCCATCTCTCCCAGCAGGTAGATAACATAGGTGAAGACAGTGTCACCATCTTTGGTGGCAGCCCTGACATCTGCGCCTGCAGGAAGGGACAGAGAACGTAACTGACACTGCAGAGTGTGAGACCAGGCCAGCACCAACTCCAGCACCCCTGGGCTTTACTCTGACTCCATAAAGGGGTCAGGAGGGCAGTGCCTGCAGCTGCACAAAGAATCAGCCAGCCCAGAAAGGGGAGAAGGTTTTCTTTACCTCCTTCCAGCAGGAGACGAATGCTGTCGGTGTTGTGGATCTGGCCACTGTCACTGCTGGCCAGGGCATGCAGCAGTGCTGTCTTCCCTGCAATGGAGCAATCAGTCAGTCATAGACAACAGGGCGACACCCCAAAAGGCAGGAAGGAAAACAATCCACCCCACCCACCAGACAGCCAAACGCAGGGAGTGACAACCCTTCTTCTGGCACAGGCTTCCACTGTCCCCGTGATGGTGGCCAGCTGTGGGGACAGTCACAGCCACACATGCAGGTCTCAGTGGGTATATGTGCCAGGGCAGAGTGAGTTTTAGAGCAAGTGGGCACCACAGGATGACAGAGGCACAGCTCCACCCCACCTCCCCTGGACTGCACTGATCTAGGTTCAGCCCTTTCACACAGCCAGCACAGCAGGAGAAAATACTGAGTGCAGGGAGGTTCTGCCAGCTTCTCCCAACTCCCAAACCCATCTGTGAGTAGGTCCAGCAGCAAAGGGCCCCAGCCCCGTGCCCTGCCCCCGCCCACCCTCAGCTGGGGGGCCGGGCAGGGTGCACAGACCGTTCTTGTCAGCGGCGTTGACGTCGGCCCCCAGCTGCAGCAGCCGCCGCAGGCACGGCAAGCGCTCGGGCTCCTCGCTGGCCAGGTCCAGGGGACTGCTCTCGTGGATCTGCACAACAGTTAAAAACAGTTAAAAACACGGCTAGATACTGTAGACTGTGAGTGTCTGCAGGGAGTGCTGCTGGGGTTTTATCTTGGCCACAGTAAGTGTCTCTCCAGCCTCCTCCCTCACTGCTGCAAGGCAGGGCTCGGCCGAAGAACCGCGACCTTCTGCCACAGCAGCAGGGCACGGACAGCGGGTACAGGGACGTGCCGAGGGGAAGCAGGAAGGGGTGAGGCCAGGCAGGAGGGCTGTCCCCAGAGCAGAGCAGCCCAGGCTGTGGCGCAGGGGCCGTACCCGGTCTCTGCGGTTGATGTCGGCGCCGTGGTGCACCAGCAGCTCCACCGCGTCCGGCTGGTTGCGCAGCACCGCCATGTGCAGGGGCGTGTAGTAGGTGACGGGGTCTGGGGATAAAAACAGTCAGAGAGAGCAAAGGGCTTCCCCAAAACGGCCTCCCGAGAGTGGAAGGGGGCCCTGGGAGCACAGTGAAAACGGGGCTGTCACGGCACCCCAGGCTGTCACAGCACCCCGGGTCCTGCCGCTCCAACGGCTCCATCCCGCCAAAAGCCCCCGAGTCCCTGGTGTCCCTCAGTCCATCCTCATGGCTGGGTCTCCCCAAGGCACATCCACACTACTCCAGCAAGGAGCAGGAGTGTCTGAGCTGGTAGCACGCCCTCTTTCTGTCCCAGCTTTCTGTCCCTCAGTCCATCCTCGTGGCTGGGTCTCCCCAAGGCACATCCACACTACTCCAGCAAGGAGCAGGAGTGTCTGAGCTGGTAGCACGCCCTCTTTCTGTCCCAGCTTTCCCCCCACACCCAGGGCAGCTTCTCATCTGCTGGTTCCTCCTGGCCCAGCCCCCTTCCCACCAGGCTCACCTTCAAAGCTGAGGTCAGCACCAAATTCCAGGAGGATTTCTGCAGCAGGGATGAGCCCCAGCTCAGTGACCTTCAGCAGGGCATAGCTCACACCTTCCTGATAAAACGGGGAGTGGGTCTCCCTCTCCAGGACTCTTCTCACAGCTGAGAGCTGGCTCCTGTCACTGTCCAGGCAGGCAGGGCTTGAGACACACAAAAACCCAGCAGTTACTCAGTGAGCATAGCTCAGGTGTGCAAGGGTCAAAGTGGCACTGGGGAAGAAGGAAAATCCCTGGTCTTCCCTCAGTGGGTCTCTGAGGGGTTACACAGCAGCCTCAGGGCCTCAGCTGAGCCCCAGCTCAGGGGTCAGGCAGAAAGGGCTGTTCCTGGGGAGCCCCCACAGCTCCTGTGTCTGCCTTGCTCCAGCTCCACATTCCCAAAGAACGGCCTGTGGGATGAGCTGCTCCCCAGGCCTGGGGGCTGTCCAACCCTGGCCACCTCCCCAAGCACCAACCATCCCCCAGGAACACCCCGGGGTGTGCACCCCCCTGCTCTCACCTCTGCAGGGAGCTCTGCCCTTCGGCGTCGGGCGTGGCCAGCAGCCCCAGCAGCTCGTCCACCAGGGGCTGGTACTCCAGCACGATCCTGCGGAAGCCGTGCAGGAAGGGCATGGTGCTGTGCCCCTGCCCCCTGCCCGGGGGCTGCAGCACGGCCCCGCTCGGGGGGCTCCTCCCTGCCTTCAAAACAAACAGCCTGTCAGCAGGTTGGGATGCAGAAAGCACGGCCTCCCCCTCCTTATGTAAAGGCAGCCCGGCGCAGGGATCTCCTCCCACACACGGCTCTGGGGGCTCTGAGTTATCTCCTGCAGCAGAGCTGCGCCCTGCGGTTATCCGGGCACGGGGTGGGAACGCCCCGGGCACAGCCAGGACGGGACACGGCCCTGTGCCAGGAGCCCCCAGGCTGGGGGGCCCTGGGGGTCTGTCACCAGCACAACCCTGCCTGGCTTTTATGGGACAAGGGGCTGGAGCCACGCCGGGAGCACCGAGCCCGCCAGACCCCGCCTGGGAGCCCCAAAATCTCCCCAAAATGGAGCAAGGCAGCAGCCCCAGAGCCAGCGGGAGCAGTAACGAGACCTGCCTGAAGATCTGTAAAACACACACCTGCACTTCCTCATCACTCTTTACTTAAGTTAAATAGTCCAATTAAAATAAGCCAATAAAAATAGAACGAATGTGTTTTTCTGCGCGTTTTACAATGCTTTAAAGTCGGGATATTTTTGTTATTACCAGCACGTAGGTGTAAATAAATAAATAAATAAATAAGGGTATGCACCACCCCTGACAGGTTGAGTGGCGGCATCCATATATTTTTAGATGCCTTAAACACACTCATCACACCTTTCCCTGAGGGGGCAGGACAGGCTGTAGCGGAGGGGAAAAAACCCCAAACGAGTCCACAACCCTGGGTTCATTTCCAGAAATAAGCCCGCACAAACTCCAGCGCAAGCCCCGCCGGCGGCCCCGAGCTCCGGGAGCAGCACGGGCAGGGCAGGGAGGCCGCGGCACCGCCCGCCCCTCACGGCCCGGCCCCGGCCCCGCCGCCCCAATGGAGCAAGGCAGCAGCCCCAGAGCCAGCGGGAGCAGTAACGAGACCTGCCTGAAGATCTGTAAAACACACACCTGCACTTCCTCATCGTTCTTAAGTTAAATAGTCCAATTAAAATAAGCCAATAAAAATAGAACGAATGTGTTTTTCTGCGCGTTTTACAATGCTTTAAAGTCGGGATATTTTTGTTATTACCAGCACGTAGGTAGGTGTAAATAAATAAATAAATAAGGGTATGCACCACCCCTGACAGGTTGAGTGGCGGCATCCATATATTTTTAGATGCCTTAAACACACTCATCACACCTTTCCCTGAGGGGGCAGGACAGGCTGTAGCGGAGGGGAAAAAACCCCAAACGAGTCCACAACCCTGGGTTCATTTCCAGAAATAAGCCCGCACAAACTCCAGCGCAAGCCCCGCCGGCGGCCCCGAGCTCCGGGAGCAGCACGGGCAGGGCAGGGAGGCCGCGGCACCGCCCGCCCCTCACGGCCCGGCCCCGGCCCCGCCGCCCCTCACCTGCCTGGGCACCGCCACCGGAACCGGAACGGGAACCGGAACCGTGGGGGCGGGGCCTCAGCGAGGGGGAGGTCCCGAAATGTGGGTGTGGCACATAGGGGCGTGGTCTGACAGGAGGGCGTGGCCTCGCTGGAAGGGGAGGCCTCATAAAGCGGCATCGGCGTGTGGGCGTGGCTTAAATAGGGCGTGGTCTAAAGGGGCGTGGTCTCAGTGGGGCGTGGCCGTGTGGGCGCGGCCAGCAGGGGGCAGCACGCGGCCGCGCGCGGGAGGGGGGAACCCCCCCCCCAAATGCCCACGTGTCCCCCATCCCTGTGTGTCCCCTCCCCCGGGTGTCCCCCCTTTTCCCCCGATGTCCCCCTCCCTCTGGAGCACCCCGCCAGGCCGGGCTGGCTTTGCTGGGCGGTGGCACCCAGTGGCTGTCCCCCCCCGGGGCTCGGGGTGGCTCTGGTGCCGCTGCCCGCAGCGCCCGGACCCTCCCCTGCCGCAAGAGCTACCAGGGGGAGCATCAACCCAGGATTTATTGGTGCTATTATCACAATCATCATTATTTTTATTATTATTCTGGCGGAATCTGCCGGCGCGGGGAGCTCTGCCGAGCGGCAATAACTGCAGCCGCCTTGGGTTTCCTATTTACGTATTTATTTTATTCCGGTGGAGCGCTTCCAGACTCCAGCAGGCAGCCGTGGCCCCGGGGCAGAGGGGGCGAGGAGGCCGCGCCGGCTGGGCATTTTTCTGACATGCTGTCACGGTCCTCCCCCGGCTCCCACCCTTCCCTTCCCCACACAAACTGGGGTGCCAGGGTGGGGGACCCCCGTGCAGGGCTCTTTGCAGGGTGGCCCCGGTGCCACCGGGACTCGATGGGCAGCTGGCCTGGACCCCCCTGCACCCCCCGGGTGGGGTTTGGGGGGCTCATCCCCGTGTTTTCCGAGAAGGGTGGAAATAACCCCATCCAGCCTGGGCAGGGAGCAGAGGGGGACAGCAGCAAGGAAGAGCGAGGGACAGTGGGGATTTGTCCCTCTGGGTAAAGGGTTCAGCTGGCTTCAAACCACAGCAGCCACTGGGAATGCAGGGACCCCAATTCCAGCCCCAGGTAAAGCCAGACCCCGGGCCCTCTGCGTTCCCAGCAAAGCCCAAACCCTGATAGTCCCAAAACCCCTGGAGCCGCACAATTCCAGTGGCAGCACAGACACAAACCCCATCCCTGTGCCACCGGTGGTCCAGCCCTCCACAGACCCCATTTTGGGGAGAAATCACTGCTCCTTTCTGCTG
The DNA here is from genome assembly GCF_014805655.1 of Passer montanus. NCBI lineage: Eukaryota > Metazoa > Chordata > Aves > Passeriformes > Passeridae > Passer > Passer montanus. The sequence continues at coordinate 6,023,923 of NW_024369151.1, forward strand.
CTGGCTGGCAAAGGGGGGCTGCCACGGCAGGGTCACCCCAGTGCCACCTCTGACCCCAGCCACGCTGTCCCTGGGGATGAGAGGGGACCCAAAGTGCCCCAAAGGGCCGTGCCAGCCCAAGTGTGCCTTTTGAGGAGCCCAGCCTGGGACCCCCAGCTCAAAATGAGGCTTTGGGGACACAGTGTGGGACCCAACCTGGCTCCAGAGCCGCCCTGGGAGGTGACACAGCAGGACAGCCACGGGCTGAGCCCCCCGTGCCACCAGCACGCCTCGAGAGCCCAGGGAGGGGGTCCCCACCCCGCGTTTCCTGGGAGCAGAGGTTTTGGGAGCAGGGCCCCGTGCCTGCGGCTCTGCCCCTGCCTCCCCACAGCCCTGGACAAGGAAGAATGCGGGCTGGCCATCCATCAGGGAGACACAGCAACAGCCAGCCGAAGAAAGAGGGGCATTTTAGGAGGAAAGCCAGGGAAATTTGATCATTAAGAAATCCTCCTGGCTGTCTGGGGGAATTTAATTAAATTGCTGGAAAGGGCTGTAAGCACATCTGGATCCAATATGTGCCGCTTTGATTTTTTTCTTTCTTTCTTTCTCTTTTTTTTTTCTTTTTTTTTAGTTCACTCTTTTCCCATCTCGCTGTTGAAGGAGGGGGGGGAATAAAAGGGAAATAGCAGAGCCACGGAGTATTGGTTCATCTGGGACTGACTGGGATTCCTGGCAGGGAAAGAAAGAGAGGGAGAGAAAGAAAGAGCAGAAGAGAGGCAGAAAGAGAGGGAATGAGAAAGCTGGGAGAAAAATCTTCACCCAGGGGCTGGCTGGGGTGTTTTATAACACCACCGACCACAGAGACAGGGAGCTGGGAGGCACCGGGGGGAGTTGTGAGGGCTGCAGGGGAGAGCAGGAGGAGAGGAGCCAGCACAGGGCATGCTGTACTTTTGGGGTCTGGCAGGGATGGAGGGAGAAAGAGTCAATCCAGAAACACCATTCCTGCTGGGAAGGGCAGAGCTGGGCACCCTCCCACCCCCAGAGCCGGTTTCTGGTCCTGCCAAGCCCCCACCACCCCACACTGCACTCTGAGCATCCTCCAGTGCAGCCCCAGAGTCAGAAACTCCCTCAGCTGTGCCTGAGCCAGCCCAGCTCTCCGCACCAGAACGTCCACGGGGCAAGATTTTGGGAATGTTAGCCTGGAACACTGGGTGAAACGAGGAGCAGCACCATCCCAGGCAGTGCTCCAAGGTTTGGGGTGAGGAGGGGCTGGGGCTGGCAGAGCACACCCAGGTCCGTGCCATGCTGAGCACCGTGGAAGCAAAAGGTACTGGCACAGCGGGAGAGAAATATCAGGAAAGCCCCAGGAAAACACCAAGTGAGATTACCAAAAAATATAATATTTTAAATCTTTTTCTTTTGTGAGGAAGGTGAAGGGCTGGCAAACAGAAACCCATCCATCCCAAGGGCTGCAAACCTGGCCAGGCAGATCCTCACCCCGAGGAGCCCAGCTCAGCCCTGCCAGTTCTGTGCCTCTCTTCATCAGCCCAGCAGTTCTGGCCCAGCAAAGCCGGGCTCAGAGCTCACACCCAGCTCAGCAAAACCCAGGTGCTGCTCTCAGGTAAAGCAAACCTGCTCAGCTTTGTCCCTGCACCACCCACGTTGTGCCCAAAGCCAAGAGTCACCTTGCCAGCTTCAAATTCCATTTTAAAACACGATTTTTACCAAAAAAAAATAAAGGAGAAGAGCTTGCACAAGCGGGTTAGGAAACGCCAGGAGTGTGTGTTTCAATCGGGTCTTGCTTGGGATGCCTCGTGTGGCTGGTGGCGTTAAAAAAACGATGCTGAGGAAAAAAAGGGGCAAATCCTACAGCTAAAAAGGAAATTGCATTAATACAGATTGTTTTATTTAAAAAAAGCAAACCCTGACCTCTACTTCAAAAAAGTCATTAGACATTCTCCTTCTGAAAGGCCGACAGGGGATATTACTGAAAGGCCAGTTAATTTCTCAATGACTTACTGTTCTTGCTCTGCTCATGGAAATGTGTAAAGAGTTGGAGGGTAATTTAAGGCACCCTGCAGAAAGGTGTGTAAATCTTTGCATGTCTAAAGAAACTTTACCAGACCGCTAGGACTGGGAAAAAAAGAAAATGCTTGCCCTCCTTTTTTTTTTCTTTTTTTTTTTTTTTTAACTTTCCTTTGGAACTCTGATCCCCTTTGATCATAAAAAAGGTCATATTTCAACCAAAAAAATATCAGCAATCACAGGGCCCGAGGAAGTGCGAACCCAAGGGGGTTTCACCGATGATTATTCCCTCCATTTAATTATTTAATGCCACGGACTGAGGGAGCGCCGGCTGCCCTGGAAAAGCCAGACAGCTCCAGAATAAGGTCTGGCCCTAAACAAGGAGGAGGAAGAGGGTTATAAACGGGGATGGGGTGCTCCCTCCCCCCTCCTGCCCTCCATGGGCCAGGACCAGCACCCCTAAATGATCACAGCGAGATGTCCCCAGACAAGAGGGGGGTGCTGGGCACCCCAAGGACGGGGTCCCACTGCCCTGGGGACAACCAGTGCCCGCTGCTGAAGGGCCACTGCCAGGCCTGCTCCTGCAGCAGATTTTGGGGTCATCCCCATCCTGGGGAGGCTCTGTCCCACAGCCAGGGTGGGGAAAAGCAGGATGGAGAGAGGGAAGGGTGGCATGAGGCTGTGCTGGCTCCCCCAGAGCCTGGTGGCCACAGGGGGGGATGCTGCCATCCCCTCCCTGGGAGCACGGAGCAGCCAGGAGGGCTGCTGGCAATTTATTTGTATAAAAATAAAATAAAATAAAATAAAATAAAATAAAATAAAATAAAATAAAATAAAATAAAATAAAATAAAATATTTTAAAAATGAAATGAAATGAGGAAAAGCAGGATGGAGAGAGGGAAGGGTGGCATGAGGCTGTGCTGGCTCCCCCAGAGCCCGGTGGCCACAGGGGGGGATGCTGCCATCCCCTCCCTGGGAGCACGGAGCAGCCAGGAGGGCTGCTGGCAATTAATTTGTATAAAAATAAAATTAAAATAAAATAAAATAAAATAAAATAAAATAAAATAAAATAAAATAAAATAAAACACATGGAGTGCATAAGTGTGGTGGGCACGGGGGGATGGGGACATGTCCAGTTGGGTGCTGGGCAGAGCCAAAACTCCCATCTTTGGGAGACCCCGCGGGGAAGCAGGAGCAGAGGCAGTGTGACAGCAGCCCGAGATTTACACCCCGAGGGGACACCACCAGATACCGGAGCTGGCTCCCAAAGCGCCCCGAGGACAGACCCTCCCCAAAAAAAGGAGGGGGAAGGGAGGCTGGGCTGGCTGTGTGCACGCTGGAGGAGCCCCCCGCAGAGCCGGAGAGAGCCAAAATCTGCCTTCAGCTGCCCCCCTCCGAACTGCAGAGCTCTGGGAAGCCGCTTCCCCGTCAGGAAGATCAGATTTGGCAGCGCTGGCCGCCTTCAAAACCCCTCGGCTGCCGGGGAAGGGAGCGCGAGGAAAGCTTGCTGCAAAAGTTCAAATAACTCAGCCGGGCTTTGCCTCCCTGGGCCGGGCCGGAGCGGGGATGTTCCCAGCTCGGAGCCGCCCGTGTGGGTCCCAGCGCAGCCCTGCCCGAGTGTCCCCGCAGCGGGGAGAGCTGGAATCGAGGGGAAGGAAAAATGGTTTGAGCTCTTCGGTTTGGGCTCGTCGCGCCGAGCCCAGCGCTGGCCGGACACCGGCAGCCAGCCCGGCTCTGCCTCCTCCCTGCATATCTGTGTGCATGAATACATATATATAGATAAATATAGAGAATTTTAAAGAGGAAAAACGCTTTTTTCCCGGTGGCTGGTTTTCATTAGGGAGGTTTCTTTCTAACCCCAAGGGAAGCAGCCTATGAGTTTTTAACAGTGGTGCAGGACGTAATTATCTCATTAAGGCGAGAGAGCCAGGCTTTTCCCAGGAGAGGCGACCTTGCTGCGGGGTTGATGGGGACCGGAGGAGGGGGGCGGGTGGAGGTGGAGGGGGGCCGTGTCCCCCGCTAACCTGCGGGTCACCTCTCCCCCCAGCCCGCCCCATCCCTCCCCGCGGAGCGCAGCCACTTACACTTGTTGATAGAAGCACTTAAAGCAGGGCTGGGGGGGGATGCGGATGGGATAAGGGGGGAGAGAAGGAGGGGGGGAAGCGGCTCTGCCCCCCTCTGTGCCCCCCTCTGTGCCCCCCTTTCCGCGGTGCCTGGCAGGGGGGCAGGTCGCAGGGCCGGGGGGGCGAGGCTCGGAGCAGGGGCGTTTGTTTGAACAGCTCCAGAGCAAAGAGCAGGGGAAGAAAGTTTGGGCTGGGAGCGTGGTTTTTTCCCCAGACGTCAGCACAAGGCGGAACAGGGGCTGGGGAGGGAGCCGGACTCAGGGCAGCCGTGATTTTTTTTTCCCCTTATTTAAAAAAAAAAAATAATAATTTTTTTAATTTTTTCTCCCCTTTTTTTTTTTCCTTTTTTTGGGGGGTGGGGGTGGGTGGGGAAGGGGGCCGGGGAGCGGCCCGGCACCTCGGGCTGGGCTGCGGGCTGGGGGTGGGAGCCATGGACTCGGCGCCAGCCTTTGCCATGGACAAGCCGTTCGCCCCCGGCGCCGTGCGCGGCCCGGAGCCGCCCGAAAACGCTCAAAGCCGGAAAAACTTCAGCGTCAGCCACCTCCTCGACCTGGAGGAGGTGGCGGCCGGTATGAACGGGACCCCCGCGGCCGGTCCCCCGCCCGCCGGTGGCGGCAAGGCCATCCCGGAGCCGTCGGGAGGCAGCAGCGGCAGCGAGGCAGCGCCCCAGGACGGTGAGTCCCGCCGGGCCGGGAGGGGCTCCGGGCACGGGGCGGCCTTGGGGACGGGGTGTCCCCGCCGTGTCCCCCTGCCCTGCCGCGGGCCGGGCACCCCGGACAAAGGGGGTCGGTGTGCCCCCGTGGTGGGGAGAACTGGGGGAGCGGGGGGAGGCGAGCTGAGAGGTGCCGACCCCCCGACGGCTGGGGCAGAGGGACCCCGCACCGTGAGGAAGGGACCCGGGACAGGGGGCACAGGGACCCCCACCCGGGCAGGGGGGCACAGGGACCCCGCACCGGCCGCCTCCTCGCCGCCACCGGAGGTGTCGGGTCCGGGATGCTCGCGGGAAGTCGGTCCGTGCCGGGCTGCGCGGCCTGCGGGGTCCCCATGTCCCCCGGGGCTCCCGGTCTCGGTTTCCGGGCGCGGGGAGCGGGGGCGGCCCGGCGGGGCCGTGGGGACCGGGACACAGCGGGGACAGAGCCGGGGCTGCGAGAGGAGAGCGGGACCGAGCCGGGACGCGGCTCCACGGCGCTCGGTGCGGGCCCGAGGCGCGTTTTGAACGGGACAATCCCGCTCCATCTCTCCCTCCGCCGGTGCCGCGCATCCCCGCTCCGGTCCTGGAGGGATCTCCCCGTTCCCGTGGCAAAGCCACAGTGCCGGGGCTGCCGACGGCCCCCGGAGCCCCCCGGAGCCCGGTGTCCCCGCCCCGTTCCTGTGGCAAAGCCACAGTGCCGACGGCCCCCGGAGCCCCCCGGAGCCCGGTGTCCCCTCGGGACACTGAGCTGACAGAGGAGGCAGAGCCCTGCCATGCCGGGTGCCCTCCCGAGGGCTGCCGTGCCCCAGGGCTGTGTCCCGGCTGGGCTGGGCTGTGCTGCCCCAGGTTTGTTTTCTACAGCCCCGGGGTGCTGACAGCCCTGCCGAGGTGCACAGCCCGCCCGGGAATCTGTGCTGCTGAAGGGGCTCGGTCCCTTCAGTCCCCCCAGTGCTCTCCCTGTCCCCTCCCGTGGCTCCAGACCTGTGCAGGTCTGAAGCATCTTTCTCCAACCCGCAGCTCATTCCCTGCACAACCTCCTCCCTTCGTGCACAGCCCCACTGAGCCCCCAGCCTGCCTCTGCCCGCACTGCTGAGGGCTGGGTGCTGCTTTTTGGGGTGGTATCTGGCATTTTCAGTGCTGTTTTCCACCCTCCCTCCCTTTTCCTTGGGTTCTGTTTGTGCTTTCGGCAGTGGCTGTGGGGCTGTGGGGAGCGTTTCTCCTGCCTGTGGGTCTGTAGGGGGACAGTATTCCTTGTGGGATCAGCACAGCTTTGGGAAACCCAGCCCGCAGGAGTCTCACAGGGCTGTTTGCAAAACAGCAGAGAAACAACAGCCCTGCTGGGCTCCTAATGCACCCAGAGAACTCAGCACAGACCCAGCGTGGTGCCAAAAACAGAGCAAGGCTGCACGATCACCACAAGCCTGTTCTTCGCCCTAAAAGCCCATTCCTCCCAGGCAGGGGCCCTGGGGTTTGGTCTGCAGATCCCAGCAGTGCTGGCCCATGTGAGATCTGTCCCATTAGCACCTGTCCCGGCAAGCTTGCATGGATGGAGACACCAACAGCATCTGGAGTGCTCTGACAGGCTGACCAGCAGCTGAAGCATTTCTGAGGTTGAAAACTACCTGGGAGTTGAGAGCAGTGGGCAAGAAGAGAACAAGGAAACAGAGACAAGAACCTGTGTGCACGCAAAGCTGGACCTCTGAGAGCCTCACCTGCTGCCACTGCCTTAACTGGGATGCAATCTCCTAAATTGAGATGGGGAGACTTGAAACACCAGGCAAATGTCCTGCCTTTGTGAGCATCAGCCTTTTGCTCCACATCTGCGATGACAGCAAAGGAACTTTTACTGGTAACCTTATCTTTTATTGGCATCCTGAAATAAAACAGCCTCTCAGCATTTTCTCCCATCTTCCTCTTCACCACCGTGGGGATTTTCTGCCAGAGGCAGCTTTGGAGCCCTGCAGCTGGTGGCAGTGGGTTTGTGATGGACACAAGAGGCCACGGAGCCCCTGCATCTCTGCAGGATGTGGCTCTGAGCTCCAGCCAGGAGCTTTGTGCTGCTGGGTTGGAGGAAGAGCAGCCCTGAACCTGCAGTGAAGCTGTGGGACCCCTGCAGCAGGCAGGGCTCCCCGGGGCTGCGGTGGCAGAGCTGGCACAAGGACCTTTAGGCAGCCCGAGTCTGTCCCAGCAGGCTCCAACCCCAACAAAACCCCTTCCCCTTCCCCAGGGAAGCTGCAGGGAGAGGTTTCCATTCCCGAGGGTGGCACAGCCAGAGAAGCTCAGTGCAGGGATTTGTTCTCTGCAGAAGGGGATTCAGCCCCTTCTGACCTCACCCAGCCACAGCCCTGCCTGCTGGGGAGGGTGGCTGGAGGCAGCCCCGTGTCCTTGGCACAGCTCCCCTCCAGGAGCCCTTGCAGGGCTGGCTCATCCCTTCCTGCACTTGGGAGGCTTTTGAGGACCAAAGCCATGCCCAGCTCCCTCTCCAGCCAGGGGGCTGCTCAGCCCTGCCTTGGTCACAGCCCCAAACTGGCCCTGAGTGCACCCATCCTCCTAGGACAGTGAATACAAATATCTGTGTAACACATTGCTCCCGTGACACCCAAAAATCAGAAATCCCACAAGCCAGGCAAGAGCGAGGAAAAGTCAACAGGGTGGTGAGAGCTCATTCACACCCTCATCTTCATCTTCATTCTCCCCTGGAGTGGTGCAACAGCCTCCCATGGAAAACCTTCGGCACAACTTCTGAGGTCTTGAAAGCTTGTTCACCTCCTTTCATTAGACTAACAAATAATGTGTAACGCGAAACATCTGTTAACAACAGCCCTTAATGTTCTCAAGATGATAAAGCAGGAGGGTAATTTTAGCCAGCAAGCCTTGACTGATGGCTTTTCAAACAATGAACTTACTTTTGGTGCCGCCTGGGGATGGGAGAGGGAGTTGTGCACTGGCTCCGGCACCGCTTTGGGGCTGAAAACTCAGAAAGAGTCACTTTTGTCACAGCTGAGCTGTGGCCCCTCCAGGGGGATTTTTTGGCATGGGGCAGGCATGCATTGATCATTTATTTGGCTACAGGCACTGGGAGCTGGCAGTGGGATGGGGAGGTGTGGTGGCCCCTGGACATCCCGTTTTCAGAACAGTGCCTGGAGCCCCTTCCTCATCCCCTGGGACCCTCTGACCTGTTCTGGGGCTGTGAGGATGCTGAGCAGAGCAGTGATGAGGAGAAGCAGCACCCAAAGGGGCAGAGGGCATTAAGATGTTGTTACAACAAATTTGCTTCAATTATGTAAACCAGAGCAGCTGAAAAGGGAGAGGAGAGGCAGGGAGGGACAGGGACCTGGTATCAGAGGGGAAAGGGGACTTGGTCCTGGAGTTAAAGTGGTGGCTGATTGCCCCAGGTAGCTCCAAACTCCTCCCAGGGCTTCCTTGAGCAGAGCCATCCCAGCTGATGTCCCTGTGGTGTCCCAGTCCAGGGCCTGTGGTGGCCCTGGCTCACAGGACAAGGTTTGGCTGTGCTGTTCTGCCTTCCCAAACACCACTGGTCCCCATCAGCCATGGGCACAGCTCGGGGACACCTTGGCCTCTGTGGCTGTGCTGGCAGGAGGCAGCTCTGTAACACCACGGGCAGGATGTGCCTTTGGGGACATGCCTTTGGGGAGGTGCCTTTGGAGACATCAGTGCACAGAGATGGCTCAGCCACAGTTCAACCCAGCATCATTAACTCCTGGCTGATTCCCTGTGGGAATTGTCTGATGGATGCGGCTCAGCTCTCCAAGGAGAGGTCCCTGCTGCTCAGGGTGGCACCACCGTGCTTGCCATGGCACGTGGGATGGGATACACTGGAGAGGGGCAGCAGGGCTGGCTGCAGGATTTACAGCACCCATCATCCCCCAGGGCTCCCCAAAACAGCCCCAGCTGGGGTTCCTGCCCTCCCAGACCAGCAGATCTGCAGGGCCCTTGCTGGGGACAGTCCCTGTTGGCAGAGCTGGGAATGGTGACAGCTGAAACAGAGTGGGAGGTGAATCCTTGTAAGGCCAGCCCAGCCGGGTGGGTGACACTGGGACAGGAGCTGTCCTTGCTCGCAGTGACACATCACCCTGTCCCCAGGGCCTGCCTGTCCCCAGGGCGAGGTGGATGGATGGCCCTGCCTGGAGGGCTCTGAGGGCTGCACACCTCAGGACAGGGGTTTTTTCCCCAAGGGCCCTTGGGGCTGCTGAAGCAGCATGGCCCCAGGGGAGGGGACAGTGCTGGTCCAGTGTCTGTGCTGGAAGGTCCCCAGGGCAGCCTTCAGCAGCAATTAGTCAGTAAACACCAATTAATCCCTGTGGGAGCTGCCCACCCTGGCCACCTCCCAGCCCTCCACATTTGTTTTTGCTTACTGTGAGAATGGATGGAGAGATGGAGAGGTGGATGGATGGATGGATGGAGGATGGATGGATGATGGATGGCTGGATGATGGATGGATGGATGATGGAGGATGGATGGATGATGGATGGCTGGATGATGGATGGATGGATGATGGAGGATGGATGGATGATGGATGGCTGGATGATGGATGGATGGATGATGGAGGATGGATGGATGATGGATGGCTGGATGATGGATGGATGGATGATGGAGGATGGATGGATGATGGATGGCTGGATGATGGATGGATGGATGATGGAGGATGGATGGATGATGGATGGCTGGATGATGGATGGATGGATGATGGAGGATGGATGGATGATGGATGGCTGGATGATGGATGGATGGATGATGGAGGATGGATGGATGATGGATGGCTGGATGATGGATGGATGGATGATGGAGGATGGATGGATGATGGATGGCTGGATGATGGATGGATGGATGATGGAGGATGGATGGATGATGGATGGCTGGATGATGGATGGATGGATGATGGAGGATGGATGGATGATGGATGGCTGGATGATGGATGGATGGATGATGGAGGATGGATGGATGATGGATGGCTGGATGATGGATGGATGGATGATGGAGGATGGATGGATGATGGATGGCTGGATGATGGATGGATGGATGATGGAGGATGGATGGATGATGGATGGCTGGATGATGGATGGATGGATGATGGAGGATGGATGGATGATGGATGGCTGGATGATGGATGGATGGATGATGGAGGATGGATGGATGATGGATGGCTGGATGATGGATGGATGGATGATGGAGGATGGATGGATGATGGATGGCTGGATGATGGATGGATGGATGATGGAGGATGGATGGATGATGGATGGCTGGATGATGGATGGATGGATGATGGAGGATGGATGGATGATGGATGGCTGGATGATGGATGGATGGATGATGGAGGATGGATGGATGATGGATGGCTGGATGATGGATGGATGGATGATGGAGGATGGATGGATGATGGATGGCTGGATGATGGATGGATGGATGATGGAGGATGGATGGATGATGGATGGCTGGATGATGGATGGATGGATGATGGAGGATGGATGGATGATGGATGGCTGGATGATGGATGGATGGATGATGGAGGATGGATGGATGATGGATGGCTGGATGATGGATGGATGGATGATGGAGGATGGATGGATGATGGATGGCTGGATGATGGATGGATGGATGATGGAGGATGGATGGATGATGGATGGCTGGATGATGGATGGATGGATGATGGAGGATGGATGGATGATGGATGGCTGGATGATGGATGGATGGATGATGGAGGATGGATGGATGATGGATGGCTGGATGATGGATGGATGGATGATGGAGGATGGATGGATGATGGATGGCTGGATGATGGATGGATGGATGATGGAGGATGGATGGATGATGGATGGAGGGCCTGACAGGTCCCAGCTCACCCAGAGGTTTCCAGGCACTGACAGGGAGCCCAGCATGTCCCAGTCAGGATAAGGGGGCTGTGGGGAGGGGTCCATGCTGTACACCCCAGGCTGATGGACAGGGGACAGCCCCAGCTGCAGCATGTTCTGCAGCCAGGCTTCCCCTTCACAGTGGGACACCCTCACTGTGGTTCTTGTCCTGTGTCTCTGCCACAGGACCACTGTCCTGCACATGGTCCCCTGCCCTGGACAAGAGGAAGTTGATTCCTCAGGTGTCATCTGCCCAGAAACCGCTGTGGGGTGGGAGTGCTGCTTTGCCATGGCACAAGCAGGGTGAAGGGCTGAATGGGGTCAGCACCCTGCAGAACCAGCCAGAGCAGCACAAACCACTGCCAGGCACAGGCAGGGCTGGGTCACAGCTGGAAGAGCCCCCAGGTCTCGTGGAGCTCCTGGCCTGGGGTTCACCCTGGTGCCCCCTCTTTGTGCTTCCCTGTGCCCCCCAGCCCTGAAGGGTGACACACACTCACCATCCCACTCCTCCCCTGGTGACATCCAGCCACCCTCCTGCTCCTCCCGTGGTGACACTGGGTCACCATCCTGCTCTTCCCTGTGCCCTGGGCTGCTGTCAGGCTCTTACTGACACCAGGGCTCTGATTTGGGGAAAATGTGCCCCGAGATGAGCTGAACACCCCCACCAGGGCTCCAGGCTCCCCCTGCCCCAGCTCGGGGGCTGTGGGCTGGAGAGGGGCCCCAGGAAGTTGCCGTGCCCACGCTGAGCCCTCCCCAGGGCACGGGGAAGCACATACCAGCACGTTCTGCAGGGCCCTGCGGGGTCCCCACACGTGCTCACTTCTGTGCTGGGAGCTGCTGCCAGAGGGTAGAGGGAAAAAAACCCAAACTCAGGACCCGGGGAGAGGGGAACCCTCTGGCCGGGGGAGCCAGAGCTGGAGCAGCCTTGGCTGGGCCAGGAAAATCGCTTTTCTCCCCTTCTCATTGCTGTGGGGGATTTTTCTCTGCTCAGCACCCCCAGTGAGCTGGGTTTTGGCAGGCATTGCAGAAGTGGGGGATGCTCCTTCTGAAACAGTTCCCAGCAGGGAGAATCACGGCGTGACAGTGTCCAGAGGGGACACCAGAGGGGTCCTGCGTGTTGTGGGGACACAAGGCTTTGCCCCACTTCCCTGGGAGCCCTGGCAGCACCCCTGATGTGCTTTAGTCCCCAGCAGCAGCTCAGACACGCCCTGGCACAGCCGTGCCCAGCCCAGGAGGGTGCTGGGTGCAGGGACACCTTGCCTGTCCCCCCCTGGGCTGTTCTGTCTCTCTCAACCAGGAACAGCTCAGTGCAAGACTATTTCCCCTCTCTTTTGGGCTGTTATTTCGGGGAATGGGGCTGATTCACAGGAAAAATATGAAATTTCGACTCTGTGCAGCCAAGATGGGTGAATTTCAACGAATCAGCATTTTAAGAGAGCCTGGGCGTGTGTCTGTAGCTGGGAGGCTGATGAAATGATTTGGGGCTTTGAGGCTGTGTGTTAGAAACCCTCCTCTCTCCCAGGGAGTGGGGCTGATCTCCCTGATTTCCTCCAGCCAGGGGGGAATTCTCTCCCCAGAGCTGTGAAATCTCTGAGCTGAAGGGATGAGTTGGAGGCAGGATGGGACAGGGGTGCTTTGGGATTGGCAGAGGCTTGGTGTCCCCACACTGGCATCTCATCCCTCCCTGCAGCACGAGCAGGAGCTGGAGGGAGTTGTCATTCCAGGATGGAATTCCTGAGCCAGGGAACTGGGTCAGAACATCCTTTAGAATGCTGGGGCAGTGGGTTAGGCTGGGCTGAGTGAGGGTTTAGACTGGGGTTCATGCTGATCAGGTTTTTCCTTGCTGGAAACAACTGGGAACAGAGTGGAAGTGTGGTGGGGCAGAGGCAGCCACCCCCTGCCTGGTCCTGGTGATGCCCAGAAGGGTCAGGGAGGATGGGAACAGCAAAGTTTTGGGGAGAAAGGCCTGATTTGAGGTTTCCAGGCGGTTTTCCGATGCCTGCTGAGCAGGACTGCCCCAAAACTACCAAACTACTTGTTTTTCACTGCACAACCCTAAATTTCCGAGAATTAACACAAAAAAAAATTCCTCCCCTCGCCCTTGAGGCATTCCCGATGTTTGCCTTTGCCCGAGGGACACATGACCGCGGGCGATGTTTTCCAGCCTTCCCACGGCTGACGAAACGCGCTGTCCGTGCTCAGCATCCCCGGCAGAGCCTCCCTGCCCGGTGCTGTCCCGGGAGAGCCCCGGCACGGCACCGGCTGGCACGGGCTGGGCACGGCTGGCACGGGGGGCGCGGTGCCGGCAGCTCCCGGTCCGCGCTCGGGGAATTCGGGCTGAATGGGATGCTGGTGTTGCAGGAATTGGGGGGTTGCTCCAGTTTGTGGGGGAATGGAACCATCCTGGGGATATCGGGGTCCCCTTTGCCCCTCGTCCCCGTTGTCCCCTCGTCCCCGTTGTCCCCTCGTCCCCTGCTCCGCGCACGGTGCGGCTGCAAACGGCAGCTGGGAGGGTGTTAATTGAGCAGGAGAGATAATGAGGCTGCGGTGCCGCTCTTTCCTGCGGGTTTGGGGGGCAAACAGCCCCCGGGAGGCCGGGCAGGGCTGGGGGGACATTCAGGTCCCGGGGGATGCCTCTGGGAGCCTCCGGAGAGCGGCAGCGCCAGCCGCCGGCCCCCTCCCCTTCCCTCCTCATCCCCCTTTGAGTGCTCATAATAAAGCAGCTTTTCAGCTGCGGCTGCAGTGATAGATCAGGAAGAATTGTATGAGTCTATTAAAGTCTGTGTGTCTCTGAATGGAGACTGTGGCTAAGCCAGGCGCCAGGCTCGCGCATTGAACCAGATGTGGAGAGGCGCCATCCTTTCCAGCCACTGAATCCGAGAGGCTGCCGGCTTCACACGCGAGGAGACTGCAGTGCACATGGCCGGGGAGCCGGGGGAGCCGGGGGAGCGCATGGCAGCGGGCCGTGGGCAGGGGGCACGGCCCCGAGCCCCCCAGCCCGGCCGGGGCAGCGCCCCCTCCCCACGGAGCCAGCCCGGGCTGGGCACGGCCCCGGGGGGAGCTGGGCTGAGCCCGGGGCTGGGCACGGCGTTGTGCTGTGGGTTTGGAGGGGCTGCTTTGCATCCCGAGGTGTGCAGGGGTCGGCCTTGTGCCAGGGCATGGCTGGGGTGGGGGTTGTGCTGCACCCCAAAGTGTGCAGGGCACTGCCAGGTGTGTCCCCGAGGTGGGCAGCGGTCGGCATTGTGCCAGGGCATGGCTGGGGTGGGGGTTGTGCTGCACCCCAAAGTGTGCAGGGCACTGCCAGGTGTGTGTGCTGGGGTTACACAGCACCCTAAAATATACAGGGCACTGCCAGGTGTGTGTGCTGGGGTTCCACAGCACCCCAAAGTGTGCAGGGCACTGCCAGGTGTGTGTGCCAGGGTTACACAGCACCCCAAAATGTTCAGGGCAGTGCCAGCTGTGTGTACTGGGGTTACACAGCACCCCAAAATGTACAGGGCACTGCCAGGTGTGTGTGCTGGGGTTACACAGCACCCTAAAATATACAGGGCACTGCCAGGTGTGTGTGCTGGGGTTCCTTGGCACCCCAAAATGTTCAGGGCACTGCCAGCTGTGTGTACTGGGGTTACACAGCACCCCAAAATGTGCAGGGCACTGCCAGGTTTGTGTGCTGGGGCTCCACAGCACCCCAAAATGTACAGGGCACTGCCAGCTGTGTGTGCTGGGGTTCCACAGCACCCCAAAATGCACAGGGCACTGCCAGGTTTGTACTGGGGCTCCAGAGCACCCCAAAGTGTGTAGGGCACTGCCAGCTGTGTGTGCTGGGGCTCCTTGGCACCCCAAGCTGCTCAGACCATTGCAGGGGTGGCATGTGGCACTGAGCCATCCAGGGGAGTCACGCTGTGCCCCAGGTCCTGCAGGGTGCTGCCAAGCTGGGGTTGTGCTGCACCCCAGGGTGCACAGGACACTGCCAGGGGTGGCTTGGGGGTGGCAGCAGCAGCGAGGGTGCAGGGGAGTGCTCGGGGGACCCCAGGCACAGCACTGGGGTGCAAAGGGACTGGTCCTGCAGCAGCTGAGGAGGGCACAGGATGGGTCACGGGCAGCTCCTGTCCCCTGACCCACTGTGCTCCAGAGAGAAGACAAAAAGGACAGAAGGAAGGCAGGAAAGACAGACAGCTGCCATCCTGCTGGGACCAGCTGTGGCAGGGGAACCCATGGATGCCATGTACCCACAGAGGGGTGAGGCAGAGTCTGTGCAGGGGACACAGGTGACATGGGGACGGCCACTGCAGGGCTGGGCTGGGGCAGCTGCCACGCTCCTGCCTCACCAGTTTCACTTTCTCATCTGGGCTGGCCACATGGCTGTAATTTGGGGGTTGTAAATACCTCAGGGGAATTCTTAAATTTAAAAAAAACTGTTTTCGTTTAAATTAAAAGACACTCAAGCATTTCTATTAGTATTAGAGGTTTATAAAACTTAAAACAAATGTTGAGACTAAACTACCAGGCAACGTCCACTTCTGGAAGCGCTCTGCAAGTTTGACATGACCCAGCTACCCCTTGGGCAGTAATTTTTAATTCTGTGAGAGTGTCAGGGTGCCCAGAGTGGCAGGAGGGTGCTTGGTCTCCCTGGGGACTGCAGGGGATGAAGGCTTGGAGGGATGAGGGTGAGGTCTCAGCTCTGCTGAGCTTTGTAGGAGCAGGACCTGATGTTCCTGTCTCCATCCTGTCCTCCCCATGGCTGACACCTGCCCCCAGTGACCTGTGATCCTGTCCCCAGTGTCCCCACTGTCCCCACTGCCCCCGCCATCCCCACCGTGCAAGGTTCTGCTGTAACCTGGAAACAGTTAACCAGGCTGGGGTTAAATAAATAAATAAATAAATAAAAAAGATACGAGCCACTTATTAAAATGAATGTTTTACAATAAATTTGGCGAGAGGCCACCGACCTCAAATGAGAAGCAGACTGGAGGACAGCGATGCTGCTGGCAGGGGCTCCCGGGACGTCTGAGCGTGCAGGGGCGTGCAGGGACCCTGGAGAGGGGCTGGGCTGGGCTCCCAGGGCTGGGGTGGGCTCCCAGGGCTGGGGTGGGCTCCCAGGGCTGGGCTGGGCTCCCGGGGGGGCTCACACCACCCCACGCCCCAGCCAGATGTGCTGGTGTCCAGCTGTGCAGGGGGCTCTCAGCAGGTGCTGGCGCTCACTGATCCCATGGGTGCTCAGGGATTTGCTGGCCTGGTGTGAAAAACACCCTTTTGGCCTCAAAAAAAGAAAAGGGGGTTTGTGGCAGTGGGCAGCAGGAGGGGACGTGGTGGGAATTGTCATCATTCCCCCTGTCCCTGCCTGCCTCCTTCCCCCCTTGGCAGTGACCCTGAAGCAATGGGGTCTCTGCTTGAGCCTCGTGGGGCTGGTGTTGGGTTTCAGTGCCAGATGCCACTGGGGCTGGCTTGCTTGGGCTTTTGCCTATTAAATTTCACAAAACCACTTTTTTGGGGGGGCTGGGGAGGAGAGGAAGGCTGGGATTGCCATGCCAGGGGTCCCTGGCCGGGAGCCAGCCCTCCACACAACGTTCCTGCTATGCAGCCCCGGCTGATTTAGTTTTATTTTTCAAACACTGAGCAAAAGTCCCAGCGATCTCTCAACACCGTGATGGCCTGAGGCACTCCCCATCCCCTGCCCAGCCCCCAGGAAAACTCACTTTGCAGTTAAATCCAGGATTTTGGTGCTGCTCTGCAAGACAAGCGAGTGCCACTCCTGAGCCAGTGCTTGCACAAGTCTGATTAGTGTTAATTAATTACACATCTGTGCCCTGTTGGGGAGCCAGGTAACCTGTTATATCACACGTTGGCACCTCTGTGGCTGCATCGTGGATGCACCAGAGGGTGCCTGGAAGGGCTGCAGGATGGGAAGGGAGGCAGCGTGTGCCCTGCAGGGCAGCAGGGTGGCTGCCCCTCTGCCCAGACCCCTCGCTGTGGTGCCTGGGGCTGACCCAAATCCCAGCATTTTGGCCACAAATGTGGTCTGTGCTGGCTGTTTCCCTGAGGAGATTCACACATTCACTGGGCTGTTTAAGGAGCTGGCCGAGTGGGGAGGCTGCACCCCCAAGGGGCAGCGTCCCCAGGAGCACCCCAGGGTGCTGCAGGGCTGTGAGGGGCAGGAGAGCCCAGGCACTGCTGCCATCCCAGCCCAGCAGGGTCTCCTGGCTGGGAGATGAAAGCAGGCTCTGCAGGGAATGTCTCCTTGCCGGGAAGGCTCCTGGCTGGTGCTGGCTGGGGGAGAGCCAGAGCCTTTTGTTGGTCCCTGGGCCTCCACCGTGGGGGTTGGCAGATCCACAGGAGAACAAAATGAAAATTCCTGCTCCCCCGTTGGTCGGGGCTGCTCGGAACTTGGCTTGGATCAGTCAAACCCACCACGCTGCCTCTTCCTGAGGCACTTGGCTGTGCTGGGAGGGCTTTGGCTCCTGCCACCCCCAGCCCTGCAGCCACAATGATCCGCCTGAGGAGCCCTTTGGTCTGACACAGCCTCTCAGAGCATCCCTGGGTGAAGCCAGGAGCACCCATCCCATCTGTCCTGCCTCCCCCTCTCCCTCTCAGCATTTGCAGGGGACATGCAGACTGGCACCACTGTGATGAGTTTTTGGAGGCTCTGTGTGACCCCAGCCCCAGCCAAGAAAAGAGGGACCCCAGAGGGTGCAAACCCCTTTGAGCTGCACGTTCCCCTGCCGTGAGCAGGGAAGATGCCAGACCCTGGCCTCTCAAAGCCACCGTACCCAGCCAATCCCTGCAGACACTGGGCTTCCCAGGAGCCTTTCCTCCTCGCCGTGCCATTCCTTGAGGGGCAGTTTGGGCACTCTCTGTGGGGCAGCAGCCCAGCTTTGCCCCAGCTCCGCTCCTCCGCAGAGGAGGAGCGCTGACACAATGGAGGCAGCGGTGGCTCTGGAGCCGGGACAGCCCATTGTGTCGGGCTCCTGTGAACCCACGGGACGCTCCTGGCAGCTCCTGAAAGCCCCGAGCCAGGCTGGGGTCACCCCACGCCGGCACAGCCCTGGGAGGGAACATTTCTCTTGCAGAGCACCGAGCCCAAGGGATGCGCTCGGGTCCGGGCTGGCTGCCCTGGGCTGGTGCCACCTCCGGGGCACTGCCAGGCAGTCTGAGCCCCACAATGGCCCCACAGTGGCCCCACAATGGCCCCACAGTGGCCCCACAGTGGCCCTGGCTCCGGCTCCCAGGGTGCAGGAGCCAGGCGGGTGGGGAAGCACAGCCAGAGGCTGGGCCAGTCCCGTGGCTCTCGGGGCTGTGTCTGGAGCACTCGGGGGTGCTGGCACTGCCAGGCTCTGTGTTCTGCACTGGGCATGGGGCCAGGAGGCTGCGGTGCATCCAGGGAGCCTGGCAGCAGAATGTGTCCCTGTCACCTTCCCCAGAGGCCTGTCCCAGGCAGTGCCCAGCCCAGGTAAAGGTGGGTGGTGGCACCGTCTGTCCCAGATCCCTGGGAGAGAGAACAGGAATTTTTTCTTGTGCTGCTCCTTTACTCCACCAGAGCTTTGTGGCCAAAGATGTTCCCCAGCCCCTTTCCGAGGCTTGACAGCATCCCACCTACCCTGCCTCCTCCTTCAGGGAATGTGGCTGCAATTAATTCATTAAAAGCTTCCGCTGACGCAGGGGCTGGCTGTGCCAGAACACCATTCCTGGGGCCTGGCCTCAGCTGGGTGAGCGCTGTGCTGGGCTGTGCAGGAGCCCCTGGCTGGGGCAGCAGCCTCTGGCATGGTGGGAAGTGCTGGGAATGTTCAGGGGCTCCTGAGCACAGGGCTTTGCCTGCAGCCCTGTGGGTTTCAGCAGCTTTCAGCTTCCAGGGCACCCTCTGTAAATCACAGCATCAGACTTGGCTGGCTGGTTCCTCACCTGGCGTCTCCAGCATCTGCTTCCCTTCTTCATTCTTTTCATCATCTTCCTCCTTCCTCACTGTGACTTCCTGATCTTCTCCCTCTTGTGCACCTGGGTTTTGCAGCACGGCTGCCCTTTCAGCAGGGCCATGGAGAGCCAGCTCTGAATCCACTCCCTGCTCTCAGCAGTGAATTTGGTGGCTCATTCTGGGCTGGAGCCATCCCTAAGGGAAGCAGTTTCTCATGACATGGGGATCTTCCTTTTCATAATCTTTCTTTTCCCAGTAACCATCTAAGCATCGTGTTCCCAGTGCATTTGCTGCACTAATAATGAGCTGAAAAAAGGCTTCAGTGCCACCTCTGGGTTACCAGCACGGGCTGGGCACATCCCCACGGGGATGCAGGGATCTTCAGCACCTTCCTGGTGTGTTCTGGCTTTAGCTGGACGTGCTGTGATGGGTGCTCAGACACCACCCACCATTCAGGGGTGCAAGGGGAAAACCTCCTGGGCTCTGGGGGTGCAGCACTGCTGGGCAGGATCTTCCCAAAAATGGTGTGTCTGTGTGGCTGGGGGTAGCAAGCTGTGGTGCTGGGTGGTTTCTGGCTGGTGCAGAGGCAGCTCTATAACCATAAAACAGGCTGCTGCTGCCTGTCAGTGAGCACAGGCTAAGGCCCCCCCGGGACAGCCTTGGCCTCTTTCTTGGTCCAGGCTTTTGCTGCTCCTTTTTAACAGAGACACTTTTCCCCCAGCAAAACTGGCAGCCTGTAAAAACGTGTCAGCGTTTCAGTTTTTTCACAATTAATGAGGTGAAACATCCTCGGAAACATTTTGCTGTAATGTTTCTCCAGTAGCTGGGACTTGCCCCTCTCTTAAATTTTTCATGTGGGCCACTTGAGCCGGGAAAGTTTCCTTCGGACTCAGCACATTTGGACCCCCCCAGCTCCAGGCTCCCCCCAGAGCCTTCAGCATTCCCGGGGTCTTGGCGAGGCTGGGCTGGGCTGGAGGGGGACAGGGAGGGCAGGGGTCAGGATGAGGAGGTGGGAGCCTTGTCCCAGCAGTGGGAGCCTGGGGAGGGGCTGGCAGCCCTTGTTCCCCAGGGACACCCCGTCCCCACATCCATGGCTGTTCCCAGGATGGCTTTGGACCTCGCAGCATCATGCCAAGTGAAGCTGGGGCTGGCATCCTGAGGGCAGGGCTTGGTGGCCCCAAAAGCTTCTCCCCTGGGTATTGGGGTGGAACTATGCAGAAAATGGGGTGAAACTATGCAGAAAATGGGGTGGAACTGTGCAGAAAATGGGGTTTCACCGATGTGGTTTTGCCCCCAGGCTGGTGCTGTGGTGCTCCTGTGCACCCAGGCTGGGCTGGTGGGTGGGTGCAGGAAAGGCAGGGTACCTGGGTGACTCAGCTGTGCAGGGGCAGGTTCCTGGCTGCCCCCCAGGCTTTCCAAGGTGATTTGGGGAGATTAATTGTGGTGTAGGCATCTCCCACCATCCCTTCTGCCACAAACCCTGTCCTTCCTGTGCCCATGAGCAGGCACAAGTGCCCAGCTTCCCTTTGGCCTCTGGATCATCCCTCCTGCTGTCCCCCCTCCCTGAAAAGCCCTGGAAAAACCCCACCAGGTTCCCAGGCTGTTCCCAACTACACCCCAAGGCAGGGCAGTGTGGAAGTGGCTGCTGGAAAGGGGGGTCCCCTACACTTGGCCCCCCAAGTCACACCTTGGCTTGGGGTGCCTCAGCTGAAGGTGGTGGAGCAGAAGGGAGCTGGAGCGGGCACACACCGTGCAGGGGCAGCTCCCAAAGCCCAGAGCTTTGCCCCACTCGCTGGCCGTGGCATGATTTAGAGGAGCAGTTAAACAATTGCACATGCAGCTCTGGCAGACGTCACCGCCCCAGCCCTCCCCGCTCCCCCGAGTGCAGAAGGGATGAAGGGAGTGCACATGTTTACCGAGAGAGACCATGGGAGAAACGAAAGACATTGTTTTTCCAAAGGATTTCTTGGCTGTAAAAGACCTCCACCACCCTGCGGCTTCCCTGATGAAGGCCCAGCGTTAATTTGTTAAATCCACATCAAGTGCCCAGAGAACCCGTTGTTTATTTTTGCTAATTCAGCCGGCCGAGATCAAATTGGGGTTTTATTTGTTAAGGATAAACCTTAATTAATAAAAGCTATTTATTTGGCTAGAGCCGGCCACAGCCTGAGGGTCAGATATGCCACGATCATTATTTCAAGTAAAACAAACCCAAAATGTCTCTCAACAGTTTGAAAAACGTAGAAACTTAGAGGGCTGAATTTATTTGTCTTAGGAAGAATTTACAGCTAATTCCCTCCAGGCTATTTCAACCCTTAAATTATACCCGAGAAGAAAAAAGGAGGAAAAAAATGCCATTCCAGGCGTATTAGGGAAGTAAATGGTACAGCAGATTTGATCATTTTGGTTGGGGGGGGTGTGAAAAATTTAAAGCTTAAAGGGTCTTTGGCAAACTGCAAGCAAATAAATGGAACGTGTGAAATAATTTAATGACAGAAAACGTTTCAGGGCCGTGGGGGCTGCGGTGCAGTGGAAAATGAAACACGTTGGAGGAGATGTAGCCTGGACTTTTTGCATGAGAGGGTTGAACTTGCTGCCTTCTGGCCTGAAAAATGGGGTATTTGCACCCTAAAGCCAAGTGGCAGAGTTGGAGTCAGTGAACTTGTCCCAGGATGGGGTGGGACTGATGGGGAGTGGGTTTGCAGCATCCCCTGGGAAGAGACAGGCTGGCCCTGGCTGAAGTGAGCACCTGGGGTGGCAGGGTGGTGCTGGGCAAACACCACGCTCTGGATGAGTATTTTGCAAATAAATCCCCAAACTGGGTGTCCAGAGGGGAGACTGAGCGTGGCTGGCAGTACAGCCCATCCCTGAAAGGCATCCCAGGGGAGGATCCCTGCCTGGTTTCTGGGGTCAGACTGGTGAGCTGCTGGGGTTGTGGGTGCTGCTGGGTCTGGATCAGCTCAGGCCATTTACTGTGCAGAATGGAGCTGTAAGTCAAACCCAAAGCCTTGGTGGAAATCCAGTGAAAATTGCCTCTTTAGAGTGCTCAGCAGCAGCTGTGGCAGGCTGGGAGATGATCCTGCCAGTGTAAGGGCAAACCCAGCAGCAAGGCTGAGACCCTGAGTCCTTCCTGTGGAGAACTGATGGCAGCACAGAGGGAAAAGGCAGCAGTGGAGGAGGGGGCTTGGTCGGTGCCCAGCTGAGCCAGCAGAGCTCTGACCCGGGGGTGGTGCTGCCTTTGCTCCCAAGTTCTCCCTGTGGCACAGCCCAGGCTTGCCAGCACTGGTGCTCCCACAGGGAGAAGGGTTTTGGGGTGACTCCCAGCTCCCCATGGCATCTGTAGGGCACGGAGCTGTCCCCAGGCTCTCTGCAGCTTCTGAGCAGCACAGCCCAGAGAGGAGGCTGGAGGTTGTCCAGGCCACATCCAGCACCCCAAAACTCACCCACAGCACGGGTGAAAAGTCTCCTGTCTTTCCTAACAGTCTGGGGCAATTTAAGGCTTTTTTGTGATGCACACTGGGCCCATCCTGCTCTGTGCAGAGCCCCTGAGCCTCCCTCTCCCCATCCTCCCCCGCATGTCATCTTTCGTTACTCAGTAACGTTATCCCCCCTCTTTTCCCCCTTTCCCTGCAGTTCTTTTCCTTTCAGCGGAAATTGTAATCAGTGGAAGATAAATACAGGGAAGGTGGCTGGGGGGAAGGCTCAGGAGCCCCTCTGACCTCAGGGCTGGCCAACCAAACTGGTCCCTTCAGCCCAAATGAACCCCCAAATTATACCTGGAAAGGGAAGGTTTGGCTTTCTCCATAGCCTCCCCAAGCACTGCTTTGGACAGAACAGTGATGGTGGGAAGCTGGTTTTAACTCTGTGCAATTACAAACTCTTATTCCTGGGAGCCCATCGGGCTGGGGAACTGGTTTCCAATTCCTCCATCAAGGTGTCAGCAGGTCTGGTTAAATCCAAGTCCCACTGATGGCAGTGAGAGGACAGGGAGTCTTCAGGGGACCCAACTCATCCCCCTTCCCATTCCTTCTCTGATGCCACAGAGGATTTAGCCATGCTCATTTTTGGGAAGCTGATTTGGGGTTATTTAAGCATCTCTGATGGAGGAGATCCAGCCAGCCTAACTGTGCACTGCAACCTGTCAGACACTCACCACCAGCAATTAGGGTGGCATCTGGCTGGTCCCACAAGCCTGCAGTGCCTGAGCTAATGAGGAAAAGGTGCTGGTGCATTACCAGGGCTCATCCCCAGGCAGGCACTGCATGTGTGGAGCTGCCTCCCTGCCACAGAGACATGCCCTGGAAAAGGTGTGCAAGGTCCCTCCTCTAAAAGCAGAAACAGGGGCTGAACAAAATGCCCCAGAGCTGGCATGGCCCAGGGTTTGCAGGCCTCCAAAATCCCAGGAATTGCTGGTGCTTGGACACATCCTGATCCAAGTCCAGTCTTAAACCTGGACCCCAGCGTGACTGCCAGCCCCCTGTGGGAAGCACTCAGCAGCACTTGTCTCCTGTGGCTCTTTGGCTCTTCCTTCTGTGGGTTTGAGGATATAAAGACCAGCCAGAAATGTGGCCAGACCCTACAGAACTGGATTGAGAGTTAATCTTAAAAAACTTTCCTCCTCCTCCTTTCTTTCAGCCAAATTAGAGTGGGCAAGGGAGATCGTGACTATGGAAAAGTCCTATAGCCAGGTTTAAACTGAGGATGAAGCCAAAGGGGTTTATAAATTTTATTTATACATTTCCCAGGGTTCTGTTGAAATCATTGCCAGTTTGGTGAGGGGCAGTGGGTGCCCTTGTGACTAGACCTTTTGAACCAAAGCCTGATCTACCACTTCCCCAGAAGCCCCGTGGCATGGTCATAAACGCACAAGGAAACCTCTCACCCTCTCACATCCTGCAGCTCTTTCCCAGCCTGGTGGTTCCCATTTCAGTCCCAAGCTCCCAGAAAACTCAGGGACAGCCATGGCTGGACTTCATGTATTTTAATCCAGCAGCTCGTTAGCTCGCTGAAGGAAAACAGGACCAAAAAAGGAGTTTCACTAAAAGGGGCAACTGGAAACAGAGACTGGCAGAACATTTGAAGCTGCAGGAGGAAGTGCTGGAGGGAATTCTGAGAATTTTATTTGTGAGCCTTTAGACACGATTGGTGGCAAAGGGCAGCCCATGGTTTCCTGGCTGGGGAAAGGGTCTCAAACCCACACGTATTTCAGGCACTGTCCATTGTGTCTTCACCCAACCAAGAAGGCCATGTCCAAAATACAAAATCAAAGATTGCTGATGGCCAACCAAGGCCAAGTTGCACCTACAGCACAATTAAAGACCCAGAGAAATGCCAGTGGCTGCAGAGAGGCCTTGGGAGAATGGTGTAGTTGGGCACACAGGAGTCCTAGGGACTTGATGAAAAACTTATTGTTGGATGTTTCATGGCTTGAGTTATTCAGAGTTAAGGTGTAAGAAGGTTTTTCTGGCCTTAAAGATCTTGGAAATTTCCTCTTGCTCAACAGCTTGATGGTGTCTTGAAACAGCAGAGTTAATACCCCTTCCAGTAGATTTTGTTTGTTGCTCAAGCATTATCTGAAAATGCTAGACTTATTAAATAAGTATCACAATTAATATTATTAGCAAGTATTTAATTTGTGAGAATACTCAGGGAGTGGTGAGTTCTGCCACCCTGGCCTCTGCAATGCTATAGAGCAGAAAGCCCCAACATACCCCTGCCATGAATCAGAATGTCATAAAATTATTAACATTTCAAATAATTCCAGAATGCTTTCCCACCAGTAGGTACAGATTGGATCCAGATGCTTTATTAAGAGAAAGAACCATTAACCAGTACCTCCACAAGGGAGAAGAACAGCGAGTCGTGCTCCCCATGAAGCCTTTGCAGGCAGCTGACTGACTGGGTGTCTCGGAAAAAGGCTTCACAAAATTGCCCAAACCTTATGATATTAGTGACAAAGAGGAGATTAATCTCAGCCTGGCTGACAGCCCAAGATCAATACTGAGAAACCAGACTACACCCTCAGCTTCATGTTTCCATGAGCCAGCAAAGCCAGAAATAAACACTGCGGAGGCTGGGCCCTGCGAGACGCGGTGCCGCTCGTTCCGAGCTCTGAGGAGCAGGGCTGGAGGAGCAGATGCTTGGCTGCAGTCCTGTGTCACCTTGGGGACATGCCACAGCTGGGGCCTCGGCGGGTGCTGGAGGTGGGAGCTGAGACTCACATCTTGGGGGTGTTTTGGTGCTGAATTTTCATCACCATTCCTGAAAGCCTGACTTCAAGTCTCAGTGAGGGTTTGGATCAAGTGCAGCCCCAGAATACTGAGACAGGTATTCAAAATCAGCTCAGCATGGTTTTAGCCAGATGTGAAACCGCCACAGGCCTTGGTGAATTTTGGGGTTAACCCTAAGCTCCAGCAGGTCCCAAAACAGGTTTTGATTCTCATGGGCATCACAGGGCTGCACGTACCCCCACAGAGCCCCAGGTGCCTGGAGGGACATGGCTGGCACAGAGCAGGACATGCAGACCCCCGGGGGGGCTTGGGCTTGGCTGGGTCGTGGGGTCTCACACGGGTCTGGCTCTCATGTGGCTTCTTCCTTCCCCACAGGAGAGAGCCTGAGCCCCAGCTGCGGGGCAGCCAAGAGGAAGAAGAAGCAGAGGAGGAACCGCACCACGTTCAACAGCAGCCAGCTGCAGGCTCTGGAGAGGGTCTTCGAGAGGACGCACTACCCCGACGCCTTTGTGCGGGAGGAGCTGGCCAGAAGGGTCAACCTCAGCGAGGCCAGAGTCCAGGTGAGCACAGGTTTGTGTGGGACAAAACAGCACCTCTGCCTCGCCCAGGCAGCAGCAGGGACTGTCCCCTCCCTTGTCTCACCCTGCACATCACCGTGACCCACAGGACGGATGCCTGGGACGTCCCTGTGTGCACTGGGTCCCTGCTGACTCCCTTTCCACCTTTCCTCCCACCTTTCCCCCGTCACAGGTGTGGTTCCAGAACCGGAGGGCCAAGTTCCGCCGCAACGAGAGGGCGATGCTGGCCAACAGATCGGCATCACTGCTCAAATCCTACAGCCAAGAAGCAGCCATTGAGCAGCCCATGGCACCACGACCCACTGCACTGACCCCTGAGTATCTCTCGTGGACCAGCACCTCCCCGTACAGGTAGGTGGAGGCTCTGGAGGAGCTGGGGAGGAGGTGGCCACGGGGCAGGGCTGCCTAGAGACCGCTCCAGTGCTGCAGGAATGCAGCCCTGTGCCACTGCTGGGGATTTGGGGAGTTTTATGAGGCCAAAAGGAGCTCGTCTGACTTGGCTTTGGGAACCATTTCAACTCTGTCTGAGCATCCGCTGCCCAACGCTGAGCAGGCTTCCCTGTCTCCTTGCATTTCGGGGCTGGAGCAGGCACCCTGGTCCTCGCAAGGGATTTGCTTGGCCTCGTGCTGACCCTTCCCACATCTCGGCACAGGAGGTGGCATGGGTCCCTTCTGGTTCCCAGCTGCTCATGTTCAGCCATCACATCCAAAAGCACAAAGCACGGCCTCCTGGTGCATAGTTTGAGGGGTTCCCACATCCATCCAAGCCCATAAAAATGCTGAAGTCTTGGCTGTTCTTGTGAGAGATCTCCAACAGGGAACAGCCAGCCTGGCCTGGGAAGCCAGCAGGACCACAAGGGGCATGGGGTCTTCTCCGTGGGCCATTGCCTCACTGCTGCCTGCTCCCTCCCCCAGCACTGTGCCTTCCTACAGCTCCGGCGGGACCGCAGCGCCCACCCAAGGGGTGAACATGGCCAACAGCATCGCCAGCCTGCGCCTCAAAGCCAAAGAGTTCAGCCTCCATCAGAACCAGGTGCCGACGGTGAACTGAGCAGGGCAAACCCCATCCCATGGCCTCCTCCGGGACGCAGCGTGGAGCTCCAGGACAAATCCGCCGCCTGCCCAACACACGCGCCACTCATCCAACGTCTCAGCATCTTCTCTCCTCTTCCCTTCCCTTCTGAAGGTAGAGTCAGTCCCAGGCCGAAGTGGCACATAATTATAGCCACATATGGAGCGAACTTGGTGAGAAACTTGCTTTTCCGCACACCCTTATAATAACAGCTATATATACACACATACCCCCCACACGCTCTTTGAGGACAAACAGACTTGCCAAGGGAACAAGAATTTGCTTCCAAACATGGAAGGATCTTGGACTATTGGATTTGACCAATTTGGGTATCTTGCCCAGAGAGCCAAAGAGTTATTGGGTCTTCTCCTCCCGCAGGGACAGTGTGGGAGGATCACGGGCCCCCCTTTCCACCAGGCTGTGACTTGTGGCGCTCAACTGTGTGTGCCAAAGCTGATCCATGTGTTTGTTTCTTTGTGCAACCCCAGCCACACTGTGGGGTTTGGGACTTCCCAAAGTTTGGGACTTTGGGAAGCCGATGGCTCACCCATGCCATGGCCGGTCTTGGCCAGCCCTCTGCACTGTGCTTCCTGCATTTAGGAGCTGCCTATGCTGATGGCATCGGGCTTTGTCCCTTCCCAGAGGGGCAAGCAGAGCTGCAGCACCTCAACAGACCCTCCTGGAGCCTGCGAGCTCTCCCTTGAGCTGGGGATGCATCGCCAACCCCCAGGCAGGCACCGCTGCCCTGCCTCGGTGGATTTGCCAGCGATTCTGCAGAGCCCCAGGTCATTGAGCAGGCCCAGGGAATGAGAAAATTGGAAAAAGCTGTTGGGTTTCAGCTGAGTAGGCGGCTCCCAGCGCTCCGTGCCAACGAAGGCTTCGCCTTCCGGAGGCACAGCCTCCCCGGCGGCGGCTCCGCAGATGTGCGCGGGGGTCTGGGGCCGGCAGCTCCATGGGGGGAGGCTTTTTTGGTTTTGCAGAAAGGAAATGGTTTCCCCCTCATCCCACCCTGCTGCGCAGCATAATGAGGTTCCAAGGTGGGAGGTGCAGGGGATGGACACGGGGTGGGCAGCCTGGCCCTGATCCGTGGGACTGGGCTGTGGAGAGAAGCAGCCTCCACCTTCCCCTGCCAGTTCCACTGCCAGAGTGCTGAGGTGTGGTGTCCCTGTGGACAAAGCCCGCTGGAAACCAGATCACCCTTTCCTCACCCACTGGAAAGAGCCACCAGCCAAGCATGGGGACACCACCAGCTCACAGGGGTGGCCTGGACAGAGAAGACACAGTCCTGCTTCCCTGGAAGGGGTTGGTTTGGGGGCTGCAGCAATAGGTCTGAGGACAAAGAAAGCAATTGCTGAGGTGCCTCCTCCCGGTAAACATCCTCTGGTTGGTGACACCAAGGCTGAAAGTGCCACAGCTACAAAGTGCCCACCTGAGTCCTCAGAGCTCCCAGGGGCATCCTCTCCCATTCCCACTGGGGCTCTCACTGCAGCTGCATGTGGGACCCAGTGGCTGTGACACCAGGGCCAGCAGCTGCACCCCGGGCAATGCCAGCAGGAGGGGACTCACCCAGCACCCAGAGCTGGGGTCCTGATGGGAGAACCACCTCCTCTGCCTGGGGTGAACCAGCCCCTCCATCCTGCCTCCAGCCTTCTCTCTCTACAGTGCAGCCCCCAGCTGGGGACAGCCACGTTCTGCCCCTCAAACCTGGCAGGCAGGGAGAGGGCACAGCTGAGTGGCACTGCCCACCTCCCCCAGGGAGCAGTGTCACCCCAAACACCCACCCTCTGCCCCCCATCTGGTATCCAGGGCTGGTTTCCCTCCCATTTGTGATGCCAGCTCCCCACACTGCACAGAGACCTGCCAGGCCAGGGGGAAGAGGGATCCACTGTGGATCAAGCCATGCACCCTGAGAAACACCATTGGGGCAGGAGGAGGGGGCCGGGGGGGTCCTATTCCCATGGAAAGCACAGGGCTCTTTTTTCAGTTATACAAGATGAAACCACAGGGATATAAATGTCGCTGCCTCTTTGAGAACATTAATGAAAATAAACCCATTTAATAGTTTGCAGATGCTGTTTCTGTAAACCTAAAAAAAGCAGGGAATAAATATTTCTTCACTAAATATCTATATGTATATATATATTTGAAAACATTTGCTCCCAATCTTAGGGCCCCTCCTTTGCTGTGCTTTTGGCAGCTTATCACAGCTTGTCAGTCAATGCTGAACTCACCAAGAAGAGATACAAATTGCACCCATGGAGGGGTAGCAGGACTGAGGGATTATTGTAATCTAAGCTCTCTCTCGCCCTTTCTATTTGTACATTTCAATTACTTGTAACAAGATCCATGGTGGATTTTTTTTTCTTCTGCATGTCTGTGTTTTGGAAATTTTTGTAAGGTTTTTGTAAAAACAACTCTTGTGAAATAATGGAGGAATAAATATTTTACTGAGTAGAGACGTGTCAGTGCATGTGATAGGGACTGAGTCTTCCATCACCAGCCACTGTGGTTTCCCCACCTGCCCTGGACAAGCAGCCTGGGCAGAAATTGAATTAAGAGGCAGCAAGGAGGGTCAGATTCTGCACAGAAATCGAGCTGAAAGAACCCAAAGGGTAGAAATAAACCATCAGATTGTAGAGCACTTTCCAGGGAGAGAAGGCCCACAGGTGCAGAGCAGGCACTGAGCACCCAAAACAAGAGGAGTCAGTGGTCAGGCAAAGGTGATACCAAATAGTTGAGGCAGCCAAGTTAAACAGGGCTCCAGAAGCTCACAGTGCTGAGCTATCCAGCAGCAGATTTGATGCAGTGTGGAGAGGTGTCAAGATGTGCCCAGGGGAAACTGCCCAGCACACGCTCAGACTGAAAGGCAGCAAGTCAAGTGGCAGGAATTGCTAGGAAAGGGTCAGAGAGCGAGGCAGAAAGTGTCCTCACTGCACAAATGAAGCCTAAAGCCATTGCACTGAGATACTGTGGGGATCAATGCTATGG
This sequence comes from Passer montanus, assembly GCF_014805655.1. Taxonomy (NCBI): domain Eukaryota; kingdom Metazoa; phylum Chordata; class Aves; order Passeriformes; family Passeridae; genus Passer; species Passer montanus. Next base: position 6,053,385 of record NW_024369151.1, read on the forward strand.
TGCATTCAGAGAGGTGACACAGTTAATGGTGGGTGTGTGTTGGTGCAATGTGGCAGGGATCCAGCTGCCTGTGCAGAAATTGCTGCCCTGCCGACTTCCAGGAGAGCTGGGAGGAGAAGGGACACCTGGGTTTCCCCTGTTTCTTTCACTTCCCTTCACCTGCTGACTTGAGCAGCCTCCTGTCAGGCCAGCTCACACGGTGTCACTTACAGGATGGCTCTGTCACCTCCTCCTCCCCCCAGGCCATCCTCAATCCCCCCACAGAGCCAGGGGACCACAACACCGTCCCATGCACCCAGAGAGGCTCAGCTCCATGGGAGCCCAGGATCAGCTCCCTCCCAGCCTTTTTCCCTCCCATCACCAGTGGCTGCTGGGACACGTGGATCAAGGCTGGGGAAGGAAGGACCCCAAAACAAAGCATTCCAGCTGTCCCTAGAGGGGAACAAGGCTCATCCCACACCATCCCTGCAGCACCCAGCAGGAGCAATTCCCCATACTGGACATCACCCCAGGCCCACCATGGTCCCACACTCTTGACCAGCCCTGCCAAACTGCTCTGCTGCTGCTTTGTAACCAATTTGTTATTCATCCAGTAAGTGGCTTGTAGATCATTAAGGCAAATTGTCCAACCTCCCGCATAAAGAATATCACCCAAGCAGCATCCTCATGTCCTCTGCACGTGGCCAGTGCAGAGCATCCCTTTGGAAATCATCCAACCCTGAGTCAAGAGACCCTTGGAAGTGATGAACTTACAGATCCCAGGGCAGATTCCTGCAGTGACTCATCACTGTTGACTGCTGGAAATATGTCACTTATTTCCTGCCTGAACTGTCCCAACTTCAGTTCATCTTCCACTGGAGCAGAAGGTCTCAACCCATGGTCAGTGAGCTCCCAGGAGCTGGGGGACATCTGAGGGGTCTCAAACCAGGGGACAGACGAGCGTGGAGAGCTGCAGCTCACCTGGCAGGGTCTGCACTCCACGGGGGAGGGAGACACTGGGGGCAGGCTGTCAGTGAAGAGGAGCTCAAAGACCTCAGCTTCTCCAGGACGGGCATTTTTCCTCCCTGGAAGGGCACATCCATCACCAGTGCTAATTTCAGCAGGACAGCTGGTCTCCACCCATGCACTACAACTTTGGGAGTGTGGGAAGATTGCAAAGACATTTGCAAACTGTTCCCTTCCTCCAAGGAGTTGGTTTTCAACCAGGTGAATCCAAAAGGGCGGGTCTCAGGTGATGGGAGGATCTTTCTGGACCCCTTTCCTTGTTTCTGACCCCACAGCCTGGCACTTGTGCGTGGCTTGCTGAAAAGTTGAAGTTTGCCCCTACAATATTTTAATGAGAACAATTCTGTGTTGTCATCAGCATCGGCTGCTACAGCAGCAAGACAAAACCAAGGTCACATTTTCCAGCTCACGGGGACACCCGCCTGGTTATCCCCGGCCAGGATGAATCACAGACAAATCGTGGTTACAGTATCCTTTCCCTTTATCCTTTGCTGCTGAGCCCTTCTCCCTCTGGTGGCAACGGGGAGCTCTGAAGACGCTCTGAGTCCTGCTGGCACCACGCACAAACTGCAGGGACACATGTTCCTGTGACAGCAACGTGTCACCTCCAGCAGCAGAGCCCCTCCTGCCCTTTGGAGCAGGGCTCCTGTCCTGGGGGTTGTGATGCTCACCCCAAACTCTACATTCCCTATGGAAGGAGCATCTCCTCCCTGCAGCAGATATTTTGCTTGCTGCTGCTTCTTTCCAGCCCCACAGGGAAGCAACCTAAGGCAGCAGAGAAGCTGGAGGTAGCTATGCACAGGGGTGTAATGCTTTATAATTACTTGGGAAGAAGGGAGGAAGCAAAGGTTCCTTTTGCAGCTTCACAAAGTCCAGGAAGAGTTATCACGGGTAAGGAAGAACTCTTGCATGGAGATGCACAGCGTTGCAGCCATACACCACAACTTCAGAAGCAGGGGAAGTTTGCAAGGATATTTACAAACTGTTTCCTTCCTCAAACCACTCTCTTTTCAACCAGCTGACTCGCAGAGAGCAGCGACGGGAGGATCTCCCTGGGACTCACATCTCACCTTGCCTGCTTTGGAGAGGCCGATGGGCACTGGAGCAGACACCAGCCTCCTCCTCCTCCTCAACCCATTCCCAAAGGAATGGCACCTTCCCTGCGCCCCAAACACCTCCATGAGCACCCCCAGCTCTCTGCCCAGCAGAGGCGCGGAGGACCCGCGGGTGCGGGCGCCGGGGGGGTCCCCGTGTCCCAGTGTCCCCGTGTCCCCGTGTCCCCGTGTCCCCGTGTCCCAGTGTCCCCGTGTCCCCGTGTCCCCGTGTCCCCGTGTCCCAGTGTCCCCGTGTCCCAGTGTCCCAGTGTCCCCGTGTCCCCGTGTCCCCGTGTCCCCGCAGGGTCCCCGTGTCCCAGTGTCCCAGTGTCCCCGTGTCCCAGTGTCCCCGTGTCCCCGTGTCCCCGCAGGGTCCCCGCAGGGTCCCGCAGCCACACGAGGGTGCTGCAGCCCCGCGCAGCGCAGCCCGGCTGGAGCAGGGCATGTCTCACAGCTCAGCCCCACACCGCGTTAGAAAACCCCCCTGGAAAGAGTTTTCCCCGGTGCCAACTTCACCCTGGTGTGCCAGAGGGCAGCGGGGGAGCGCCGCTGTCTTCTCCACCTCGAAGTGCCCATGGCTGCAGGGCTGGCTCCTCTCTGCAACCCGCAGGAATCTCATTTCCTCAAGGGGAATTGTGTATCAAAATCGCACCTGCTAGAGGGAATGGGGATGTTGGGAGGGCGATCTGTGCTAAAAGGTAAGCTGCCCGAGATGGAATCTTGGTGCAGATGCCAGCAGGGAACGCTCTGGATGGAGAGAGACCCGGGGAGCGGGGCAGGCAGGTGAGGAAGAGGAGTGAGCACAGGAAAAGGTGTGTCCTGTGCGCAGGGGTGGGACGGATCCTGGGCTGGAAGCACCCGAAAGGGTGTGGGAGGGAAAGCGGCTTGTGCCGGGTCTCCTCCACTTGCTTTTCTCGCAGCACCGTGAGGTGACGCGTACGGGTGGTGTGAATCACAATCACACATTTAACCACAGAGCGGGGCGGAACGGACCTTAAAGGTCACCTACTCACACCTACTTACATCCAGCTTGAATTAGACAAAACTTGCTCAAACAACCTGGCTTTGAGCTGTGCCAGGGCTGGGCATCCACAGCCTCCCTGGGCAGCCTGTACCAGTGTCCCACCACCCTGGCAGGAAAAGAATTCTTCCTAAAGTCTAACTGAAATTTCTCCTCCTTCAGTTTGTACCCATTTAAAACTTGTTCTGCAGTCCCGGGTGGGTTTCACAGCGTTGCTGTTTCCTGTTTGAGCCAGGTGTGAAGAACAAGTTGTTGGACATAGCAGGCACACACCAAACCCCAGACTGGTGGGTGCAACCACTGTCCTTGCTCCCTGGAGCAGCAGGAGACACTGGGCACGTCCTTTGCCCACACTGATGCCAGAGCAGGAATTTGGGAGCTCTGGGCTGTAGATATTAATTGGGAAAAGGCAGGAATGCCTCTCACATGCAGCAACCACTGGCAGTGTCCAGGGGAGAGCAGTGGCTCTGATCACCAGGTCCCAGGAGAGCCCTGAAGGGACTGGTGCTGCCCAAGCAACCGAGCCCAGCTTGGTTTTGCTTCCCCCAAACTTCCACAACACTTCAAAATAAGTGCAATGCCTGGGCCTCTCTTAAGTTTGCCTTGCAGGCTTTTTGTGTTTGTTTTTTTTTGAGCCAGGAGAGTTCACATTCCCAAGCTTTTCCCTGCAGCCAGTAAGCAGAGTTTATTTTTTTTTTTAATAAAAAGGAGAAAGCAGAGCTTTGCATGTAACCTCAGCCTTCCTGAGCAGGGCATCAGCCTCAGGCACTGGACAGGCAGCTGAGAAGAGGCTGAAGCAGCTGGCAGATCTGGGGGTTGGAAGGGGGTTCTGGAGCCTCCCTTCTTCCTTCCTATGCCAAAATCTCCATCCCAGCCACATCTCCAACCTCAGCAACATGTACTGGAGAGAGTCCATTTTATAAAACCACTGCCTTTCTCATTTGAAAACAAACAGGGAAAGAAAACAACCAAGTGGAGCCATTTTCAGAAACTAACACAGACAGGGCAGCACCTCCCAACCACCAACAACTTAAGAAAATAGGGGAAAACCAGAGAAATGAAGCATTTGTTTCCCAGCAACCTAGTAAAAAAAAAAAAAGGGGGGGGGGAAGTTACTCATCTTGGAAAACACAAGCAGCTCCTTTATGAGTCCTAAGAACAGAAAGAAGAGCAGCCAGCTCTTACCTGAGCTTCTCCAGCCCTCCAGGATTTTTGGGTGAACACCAAGCTTTGTAACAACTTGCTGCTCAGGGAAGGGAAAGTGAGCAGAGCTGCTTATAATTCCCAGCTCTGCTGCATTTAAAGGATCAGCACAAATAATGCACACGTGGAAAAGAGGTTCCTCTGCAGGGCAGGTGAGTGCAGAGAAAAGGGATGTCTCTTTAGGAGTCCCAGGACACTGCAGGCCCTACAGTGGGGTTTGACATCCTGCTGAGGATCCATCCTGCTGGGGCTGGACCCAGCTGCTGCCCAGCTGCATCTGCTGCTCCCAAAGGAAGGATATATCAGAGCACAATGATTTGTTTTTATTGGGAATATTTGCTTCCTGCCACCAGGATGCATGTGCAGCAGCAGAGAAACATACAGGAGTGCAAGACCTTGTGCACCACGTGAGGCAGAAAAGATTTGTTAAGAGGGGTCTGTGTTACCCAGACATCTGTGGGAAGTGGCCAAGAGTGAAGTGCTGAACCTGCAATCCTGCCCACCTTCCTCGCAGTGGGAGAGCAGAATTCCACTCCAAACTTCACCACACAGCTCAGCCTGAGCCACAACTGCACTGGGATGGAGTTACTGGCACAGAAACTTCTGTCTGAGCTGAGAAAAGGCTGGACATCAGTCTGAGCAGGTGTGTCCCCCGTGCTCAGTGAGGGCTCAGCAAGAGCATCTCTGAGGAGAGCAGAGTCAAGGGAGCAGCCTTAGTGCACAGGACAGGTGGAAGGGGAATTTATCTTCTGCTCATTCTGGCTTGCCCCTGTGATGCTATTGAAATTCTGTGCTGCCCTCAGAGGAGGAGGCACCGAAGAGCAGAGGTTCCCTCCTGCCTTCTCCTCCAGAGGATGCTCCACTGCTGCTGGGAGCAGCCCCTGGCACAGGGGACAGCTGTGTGGCAGAGCAGCTGATGGGCCCTTGTCACCCTGCAGGACCCTGCTCCCAGCCTCTCCTCCCCAACAAAACACTTTTGGGTGACACTGCAGAGCAGCGATGCTCCCTTCAAAGCCCCTCTGCTCTTTTCCAGAGCTTTCTGCAAACACCAGCTGGTCCAGGCTGTGAAAGGCGTGGCAGCAGTGGACAGCAGGAAACAGCTGAAAGAAAACTCCCCTAAGGCGATCACAGCACATTTCCCAAATAGCAACGGGCCAGAGAAAGGCTACAAACAGAGGGGGAGAAACTCACTCTGCTGCCCTGGGGGCATTTTCAGGTATTAATGGCATGTGGACTACACTACCCTTCGGGAGAAAACTCTGTCTGCAAACCCCATTTCGTGCCAGCATTTCAGACATTCCAGAAGTCCCAGAACTTTGTGTCCAGCAAATGTGTTCAGGCTGCGTGTCCAGGGTAAAGGATTCCTGCTGGCCTCTCCAGGCACGTCACTCTGCATCTTGCTGTGGTGAGGCTGAGATGGAAAAGCCTCAGCTGCTGGCTGGGAGCTGCCAGGAGCTCCAGGGTCCTGCCTGCAGGGAGCTGTGTGCTGTGCTGTGAGACGGGGAGCACTGAATGCTCCAATGGCTTCACCCCTGAGATTTGGATTTCCCCGTCAGGCTGCCTGGAAGGCACCTGCCTCCTGTCCCCCTTGGTGGAGAGGGAACCTGAGGGACTAAATCCTAAGGGACTCACATCCCCAGAGATGCACATGGCTGGGCAGGAGCAGGGTGGCTGCTTTATAACCTCTGCTACCAACCACATCTGCTGACTAAGAGACTTTGTGGGATCCTCATGATTTTCCCTGCCTGATTCATAGGATATTCATGACCAGGAGGAAAATGTCTCAGTCACAGTTCCAAACATAGAAAACCTTTCCCTCAATGACCCCTTCCTCAAGGGGCAGTCCATGTCCTTTCCACTACTCACCCTCAGCAGGAGGGAGAGAAACCTGCCTCCACATCCCCTTCCTGCACGTCCCTGCTCTCTGGTGACCCCTCTGACAAATTCCGATGGCAGTGGAATTCCATCAAGGCTGCACTGAACATCCTCGGGGTGCAGGTGACCTCCCTGGTGACATCTCACACACTCACACTCTCACTCTCTCCCACTCCCAGGGGGCCCAGCGGAGTCAGGGTGAGGGGTTTGGGTGGTGGGTCTCTCTGGCTGTTACCAGTAGGGGCTGGTGGCCAGCAGGATCTGCAGGGCCATGGAGAGGCAGGGCAGCTGGGCCACGCTGTAGGCCACGGAGCGTGTGGGAGCCCTCAGCTGCAGGAGGTAGGCAATGGTGTGGATGATCCGTCCCACGCAGAAGATCAGGAAGTGGATCCTGGCCACTGTGGGGCTGGGATCCAGCAGGGAGTAGATGGCTCCGAGGAAGAGGAAGGGGAAGATGTTCTCCATGTCATTGCGGTGGGCCCTGAAAAGAGAGATAAGGTTGTTCCTCCCCACCAGAATTCACTGTTTTCTCTCATTCCTTCTAGCCAGAGTACCCACCCCTAGGTGCTGCTGGGCCTCTTCCCCATTGGATGGGGCAGACACAGTGTCAGTTCTCCCTTACACACAGAGGCAGGAGAATTTCACACCCTGTGTCTCTCCCTTGGGATGCTGAGCTCCTGAAACTTTCTCTCCGTGACTGGGACGCCTTTGCCACAGCAGATGACAGCTCCAGGGTTGGAGCTTTCAAATAAACAGAGCAAAACACAGACTCTGTGAAGCTGCAAAAAGCTCAAAACTGGTGTGGTGCCAGCACGGCATGGCCCCAGATGTGGCCATCAAACAAAAGCAGCTCCAGACCACAGCTTCTCCAGTGGAGAAACTCACAGGATGAGAGGGGTTGTGGTTTCACCTCTCTCCATAAATGCATCCAAAGGGGACTGGGGAGGAGTGGCCCAGGGACCCCCAGACTGTGGCTGGAGGGGATGCTGTGGCCATGTGGTGACACATCAGCACTGTGTCCCAGCTGAATGCACCTGCCTGGGTGTCACAGCACCACTGCCACAACCCCAGCACTAATGAAACAGCATCTGCTCAGGCCATGAGTGTGGGTTGTGCCCCTCCTCCCCCAGGCACCATCCTCTGAATAAACCCCAAGGATCTGGGGGTCCAGCAGGGCTGGAAGGACAAATGGAAGAGGAAGGAGGAGAAAGGAGAGAGCTGCAAGGCAGTCAGGGGCTCTTTAAGAGGAACAGGGTAAATGTCCTGCCCTGCTCTGTCCCTGCCCTGCACAGACCCTGGCTCTGCTCCCCTCCAGATACAGTCTGAGATGAGAAGCTGACATTGCCCTTGCTCTGGGGAAGCACCTTGGACTGAATGTGTCTTCTCCAGGGCTGCAAATACATCAGCAAGGACGGACTCTGAGAGCTTCAGCTGCCCAAGTCAGATCCCAGGCTGCCCCAGGTTTTTGCTGCAGCTCCAGTTATTTATTTTTATGGAAGTTTGTTTATCCTGAATAATCAAAAGAATATTATGATTATTATTTCTGCTATTATTTTATTTTTGCTAGGAAGGAAACGGCTCATTTTCCATCCTCCTCCTCCCACTGGCAGCCTGGCAATTAGGTGGCACTGGATGTTTTCTAAAGCAAATGCTGGAGGCAGTGGGACATGAACAGTGAGGTCCCCACGGGCTCAAGGACAGCAGGGCACAACTCCAGTCCCTTTCCTGCACATCATCAGCAATCCAGCCCAGCACTTGGGGCACCTCCTTTGGTAAGGGGGACAGCAAATCAAGCCCAGGGCTGAAGAACCCCATGCTGTACAATTGTACAACCGTGATTGTCACAGAACAGGGGTGACATTCAGAGTGTGCCCAGTCAGAGAGGTAAAAGTTATTGTAATCCTGTTCAGCCTTTTCCCAAATCCCCAAAAAGGGGCAGCTGCCTACAGCACTGGGACCAGTCACTCTGTTGTCTGTCCAAGCTGTGCAGGGATCTGGAGTCCTGTCAGAGCAGGACACAAAGAGACACTGGGAACCTGTGGGGCTTTGAGCCCCTAGAAAAGAGCTAGTCAGAGCTGGATGCTGAATGCAAACCCAGATCCCTGTCTTGCCCTTGCTCCAGTGCACACCAGGGTAAAGATTAAACTGCTCTCGTGCACAGGGCCCCAGAGCAGAGCTCAGGGCAGTCTGACCATCTAGAATATTGCTCCGTTAGTGAGTCCTTTAACTTCCCACTTCTTGTTTGCCAGCAGCTGGTGCGGAGGGAATGGTGGCACTGGGAATGGTGGCACTGGGAATGGTGGCACTGGGAATGGTGGCACCAGGAATGCTGCACTGGGAATGGTGGCATGGGGAATGCTGCACTGGGAGTGGTGGCACTGGGAATGCTGCACCGGGAGTGGTGGCACTGGGAATGCTGGCACCAGAAGGAATGGTGGCACCAGGAATGGTGGCACCAGGAGTACTGGCACTGGGAATGGTGGCACCAGAAGGAATGGTGGCACCGGGAATGGTGGCACCAGGAGTACTGGCACCGGGAATGGTGACACCAGGAATGCTGGCAGCAGGAATGCTGCACTGGGAATGGTGGCACTGGGAATGCTGCACTGGGAATGCTGGCACTGGGAATGCTGGCACCAGAAGGAATGGTGGTACTGGGAATGCTGCACTGGGAATGGTGGCACCGGGAATGCTGCACTGGGAATGCTGGCACTGGGAATGCTGGCATCGGGAATACTGCACTGGGAATGGTGGCATCAGGAATGGTGGCACCGGGAATGCTGCACTGGGAATGGTGGCACTGGGAATGCTGGCACTGGGAATGCTGGCACTGGGAATGCTGGCACTGGGAACGCTGGCACCAGGCATGCTGGCAGCAGAGGGAAGGCCGGCCCCGCTCACCTGCGGCACCGCTCCACGTCGGGGTCCTCGCGGCAGAACTGCAGCCCCCCGTTGCGCAGGGCGTCCTCTGGGTTAGCAAATGCCTGCAAGAGACAGTCCCCGCTGCTTACAGCCTTCAGGAACCTCACAGGTAGAAGCTTTGCCCCTAATCTTGAAGTTCTGTAGGGATTTTACCTGCCCAAATTTGTTAGCACTGCTCATACAAATGAGGGTCGCTGCACTTCCATGCACACTGTCCTGCACCTCCCCAGGAGTTCTCCCTCTCCTCCAAAAAACCCAGTGCTGCCTGCTGAGCAGGTCCCAAATGAGGGTTTCAAGGGAGCTCCCACCTCACGCCCATCCTCCTCTTCCCATGAAACCCATTTAGAGGAGACTTTCCAGGCAGCGGGATCGCTGCTGGCAGAGAGCTTGCAGACACAATGCAGCCTCCAAAAGATAACCAGCACTGACAGATTACAGAACATTCCCTGGCTGGCTTTTTGGCAGTGGCACTGTGTGGCTTTCCCACAGGGAAATGGGATCCTACACTAATAAAGTTAAAAATTAAATTATTTGTGTGAGCTCCTCACCTATGCTCAGAAGCTGTTCCTCAGGGACCTGGCTGCATCTGACAGCTTCATTCTGCAGCCTGGAAAGGGCCCTGCTGCTTTCTTTAATTATGTTACAAGCCCAAACTGTCCCAGGGCTGGAGCATCATTTAGAAGCACAAGGGGAGAAGACAACTCATCAGTCAAAATGATGCCACAGCACAGGGTATTTGTATTCTGTCTGAGACCAGAAATGTCTCCCTCCCTCTCCACTGACACAGTCAGAAACTCCTCAAATACTTTAAAACAGATTTTACAGAAAGTTGGGTTTTATCAGGAGTTGGGGTGAGGGTAGCAAAAGTCCAGTTGGCCCCAACTCCTGACAGCAGCTGGTCCTCCCTGACCAAAAATCATCTCCTCCAGCTATTGTTTTATTGCCCACAACTTGCTGCTCTCCTGGAGCGTTCCCTTAGCCAGTCAGCCTCCAAAAGATCAAAAACTTTCTGCTACATTGCAAGAAAAAAGATCATTGCAATGATTTCTTCTTAAACTTTTTTTTTCTTCCAGACCCTGCAAATCAACTGTAAACAGACTCTTTCTAGAAGCATCTCACCTGCTTGGCATTTTAGATCTGATTATTATTTAGATTAGGTTTCCAAAGTTATAAACAAAGTATAAACAAACAGAAAGAGTCAAAGAGAAGTGAGATTTTTTTATCTGTTGCAGCTATGAAACAAGTTTTGCTTTCAAATGAAGTCAAAGAAAACTCAGCTTGCTTCAGGAAAATTTTGCTGAACTTTTAGAGAAATAAAAGAAGAAAGCAAAATCACAGAAACCCAAGCAAAGAGCCAGATAGGGAGGAGAAGAAAACGAAACTGGATCTTACCTTCTTTCTGAGTCTCACTTGCCCCGTAATGATGGCAACCACATACATCTTTAAAATCAGAATTGTGCTGTAGAACGTGAATGACAGGAACACTTTATTCTCCATCATTTTGGGAGAACGTGCTGCTGGATCACTTCAGCACCCAAAGCCAGGGGAGATCTTGGGCTGCGAGCCCCGCAGGAGAGAGGCAGGAGCGGCTGCGTTTAAACACAACACAACACAACACAAATCACTCATTTGCCGGGCCCTGTGCCGGGACAGCGAGCAAACCCAAGCAGCATCTTCTGCTCCTCACACCCCGAGCTCCCTGCGGATGAGCTGCCGAGGCAGGAGGGGCCGGGCACAGAGCTCCGACCCTCCGGAGCAGCCCGGCTCCCCCTCCCAGCCCCGCGGGCCCCGCGCACAGCATCCCTCGCCCGGCCGGCGCTGCTCACCCGGCAGCGAAGCCGGTGAGGAGTGGGGAGGAAGGTAAAGCCTGCCGCAGCCCCGGCAGCCCTGCCTGCAGCCCCGGCAGCCCTGCCTGCAGCCCCGGCAGCCCTGCCTGCAGCCCCGGCAGCCCTGCCTGCAGCCCCGGCAGCCCTGCCTGCAGCCCCGGCAGCCCTGCCTGCAGCCCTGCCTGCAGCCCTGCCTGCAGCTCCCCGGGCTGCGCTTCCCGTCCCGCCCAGCGCGGGCTGGGCGCTCGCCCCGCGCCAGGGCAGGGGCAGCCGCGCTTTTCCTGCAGATCCACCTGCCGGGATGGACAGGGGACACAGCTGTCCCCCGCCCACCAGCCGGGAGCCTGGGCTGCCCCGCAGCCCCGGATGGGAGGGGAGCCCCGGGAATGACCAGCCAGGAATGTCCTGGACCGCAGAGCTGAAGTGAAGAGCTGCCGGCCCAACCCAAAGAAGAGGAGGAACCAAGGCAGCCTGATGGAATATTTGGTTTAGAAAGTGCCTTGTGAATTTGGAGCTGGATTTTCATCAGCCATCAAAGACTGTGGAATAAAGAGTGGGACCGGAGCCTCTGCAGGCAGCTGGGCTGCTATTTAATGCAAACTTAACTCCTTCTCCCCCAGTGCTAGCAGCAGCAAACCTCAGGGAGCCAGAGGTGTGGGGGCTGATAGGAGCTCTCCAAGTTTATTAGAGTGGAAGGGCTGGATTTGGTATTCATTTCCTTAACACAGGAGAAAAACAAAACAAAACTAGCAAAAACAAATAACAAAAAAACCCCTTATTTCAGGAAAATAGAAAATTCTTTGCATTTGCCTCTGAATCTTCCTCATGGCCATTCTGCCCTGGTGCTGCAAACCCAAAGACCTTCCACTGCTCCATGCAATGCTCTGGCTCAGCCTCACGATATCTGAGAGTGTACATGGAAGCACAAAGCAGTGAAGGAAAGGCAAAGCTGGACCTGCAGTGCAAGCACAGGACCTGGATGTAGCTCCTGTGATTTGTGTTGCCATGGCAATGGGGTGAATTTGGAGTGGAGGCCATGTGGTCTAGTTTTTCTACCCGATACCCAGAAAAGTTTTGACAAACCAAAACCTCCTACCAATAAATATTCTGTACAACACACCCACAAATAACAGAAAATTTGATCACTATTGGCAGCACTTTGCACTATAGTGGTTAATAAGATGTAAAAGCTGGCCAGTTTAATATTTAGCTGGCAGACAAGAATTTTACTTGAAATTCCAGGAACAGTTTGACAGATCTGTCCTCTCCCACCCCACAAGGGTCATCTTTTGGTAGGTCTTGTGTCCTCAGAGTGTTAACCTGGGAAATTAAGATTGTGATTGCCACTGCATTGTTAGTGCTCTGTAAAGCCACTCTGCAGTTCAGCCATTTGTCATGGGCAATCCAAAAGAACCATACATGTGACATTCAATAAACTGTGCTATTCCTGAACCCAGCTGGCTCTTCTGAATGTGACCAGACTATAGTTCACAGACTATTGGTGCACCTGGCATGAAGCCTTATAGATAGGTTTTTTTAGCAGTGCAGAAAGCCTTTGAAAACCCCAAGCACTTGGTTTTAAGGGGGAGGTACTTGCAGCTGGTCACCACCACCCTGGCGCTGGGGAGGCTGCAGGACAAGTCCCGGCACAGCCCAGTGTGGAGCTCTGCAGCCTCTGGCAGGCTGCTCCCCTGGAGGTGGGAATGGGGACACCAGGACCTGCAGCAGCCAGGTGGATTCAGGCTCTGTGCTAAGAGCTGGGGTGTTCAGCAGTGAACCATCCCAAGCACTGCACCCTCCCATCCCTCCTCTCCACAGCTGACAGGGATCAACCCACAGCAGAGAAGACCTCAGTGCCCAAGGACTGGGGTTATGCAGCCCCACAGCATGGATGAGACATTCTCCAGCAGCCCCTTCTCCCAGGAGCCTGGGAGAGGACAGGCAGCAAATCCCTTCACCAACACATCACACCCTCCATGCAGCAGCTCCAGTTTTTACCAGCTGATGATCCAGTCCACGGCGACTTCAGCAGTGGGACCTTTTTCCTTCATGCACCTTCTTCCCCTCCCAAGGCAGCCAACACCTCGCTGAGCAGCAGGAATATGCACCTGCAGACAAGCCAGGACTCCTCCAGCAGCCAGCCAGCCTGCTCCTCCTTGGCACAGCTCAGACACTGGCAAGGAGCCCTGGACAATTTGCAGCAGCAACTGGCACAAATTTACATTGAACAGAGAGATCAGGAAGCACGCCTTGTTCAGGGATAAACCCTCAGGGCAAACTCAGGTGTGGATGTGTTAATTTTAAAAAAGTTTTATTTTTCTGTGTGTTTATGCATTTCAAACCCCTTTCGGTGTTCCACAGAGTGGACCCCCAGAGGGGAGGGTAATGGATGGGGATGAGGAGCAGAAGATGACTGCAAAGGCAGGTGTAACCTCCTGGGATCCCAGCTCCTTTTCAGTTTACCAGGTTCAGGGCTCTCCTGCTGGGTAGAACACACCCACACTTGCACCCTCCTGGCTTTTGAGACCCAGCAGCTGCTGGAAGCGTGTTCAACCATCCCATTAATCCATGCGGAAGCAGGCTGTTAATATTAATGATTTGATCCTCCTCCACAGATCACATCCTGCCTGGACAGAGCCCTCAAGAAGGCCAGGTCCTAACAGCAGCATGTCTTTAAACTACAAGACATGCCTTAAAACCTTGAGCATGAGAGGTCTCAACCCAGGAAAAGATCTACCTAAACCAAACACCGCTAGCTGAAAACACTGTTTTGTTTTGTTTTGGTTTTTTTGAGAAATTATTAATAAAAATCCGTGAGAGACTTTGAAAGATTAGGTTGTCAGGTTAGACTGACCCCAGGAGCTGTAGGAAAAAAATGCAGCATTTTGCTGGAGGAGGAACTGAACTGTAGGAAGCAGAAGGAATGAAAAATTAATGAGAAAGCTCGAGACAAGTACTTAAAAATAAAAGCCTGTAAAAGCGATTCTGCTTTGGCAAAATCATGGAAAAAAATCACTCTCGATTCCCACACAGTTATTTATTTGACCAACTGAATTACACTACAGTATTGTGACATATTTTTCCACTCTTGCTCCTCTGGGGAATTTCCCGGTGGCAGCAAAAGAAGGGAGGAGGTTCAGTGGATCACTGGCACATCCGCTGGGGTGGCACAGCCTGGGCTCCACCCTGATCCCAAAGGAGAGCCGACACTTTGAGCAATTGCAGCTCAGATCCCCCGAAATTTTCCCTAAGGAGCAATTACATCCCACAGCTGGGGCTAAGCAAAGAGCCCGAGGGGGCTGCTCCAGGCTGGAGGAGATGGGCAGGTGGGTGGCACTTCTCCAGCATGCTTCCACATGCTGGTGGAGAAGCTGCAGAGCCCAGCTGGGATTTTGCTTGCCCAGGAGCTGAGCTACATTCCCAGCTTGCTCCAATGCTGCAGTGTGCACTGGTGCCCTCCTGCCCTGCCATTTCCTCCTGCTGCTCCCAGCACAAAGCCTTGGAGCCTGCACACTCCAGTGATCACCTGCACCCATCCTGGGAAACCCAGCTGCCAAGGGAGGCTGTGCTGTGCTGGCTCATCACACACGATGGCTTTTCAAGTAAAGGCATGAGCGTTTCAAGTGTTTATTAGTGAGAAGGGTGCTCCACCTGCCTTCCCTCCCCAGCCTGCACGAAAGCTCCCACCGCCGTGACGCACCTCCCATGGACCTGTGAAATGCTCTTGCTTCACCTGCAGCTCCCCATCCCCAGACTCCTGGGCTCCTCATGCTTGTTTCAGCAACATGACACAGAAGATACTGCAAAGTCAGTAAGCAGTGGAGCCACCAGCACCTCTGGCCGCCAGCATTAGCATCTGTTGTGGTTTGACACTGGCCAAACTCCAGGCACCCACAAAAATCGCTCACTCGCCCTCCCCTGACACAGCTGGGCAGAGGAGAGAGAAAATTAATGAAGGGTTCATGAGCTGAAATAAAGACTGGGAGAAAAACTCTAAGGGCAAAATAGGCTCAGCTTAGAGGTATGAAATGAATTTATTTCTAACAAAATCAGAGGAGGATAATGAGAAGTGAAATAAACCCTTAAGAACACCTTTTCTTCCCCCAACTCCTCCCTTCTTCCCACTGACAGTGCAGGGACACAGGGCATGGGAGTTTTGGTTATTTCATCACTGAGATTTTCTTCAACTGCTCAGGGAGAGAAGTTTTTCCCTTGGGACACTGTGGGGTCCCTCCCACAGGAAACAATTCTCCATGATCTTCTCCAGTGTGGGTCCACTCTCATGAGCAGTATTCCTTCCCAAACTGCTGCAATGTGAGTCCCTTCCTGGGCACACAGTCCTCCAAAAACTGCTGTGGCATGGGTCACTTTTCCACAGTGCTCCAAGGAGAGGCTGCTCCAGCCTGGAAGCAGGGCCCTCTCTCCACTGGATCTCCCACTGGGTCACAGCCTCCTCCAGGCACCCATCTGCTCTGGTCTGGGCACTTCTGCCATGGGCTGGGGGTGGATCTCTGCATCCCTGTGGATCTCTGCATCCCCTGTGGATCCCCACGGGCTGGGGGTGGATCTCTGAATTCTGATGGACCCATGAGCTGCAGGGGCACAGCTGCCCCACCATGGTGATCACCACGGCCTGCAGAGGAATCTCAGCTCTGGCACCTGGAGCATCTCCTCCCCCTCCTTTTCCACTCACCGTGTTGTCTCCATGTTGTTTCCCTCACATGTTCTCACCTCCTCCTCTTCTCTGGCTAGAAAAAAACTCTGTTCCCCACTTTGCTCTGATTTTCTTCTCAAATATGTTGTCAGAGAGGCATTACCATCATCTCTAATTGGGCCAGCCTTGGCCAGCAGCATGGCCATCTTCAGAGCCATTAGGAATTGGGTCAGAGCCATGAGGGGAAGCTTCTACCACCTTCTCACAGAAGCCACCTCTGTGACCCCCCCGCTACCAAAAACCAGGCAGGGGAAAACCAACATCTCAGGAAACAACTGGGATGCTTCAGCCTTCAGCAAAGTCAGGCAGATTTTGTCTGGTTTGCATTTTAAAGTGAGAGCACTGGCTGCAGCTATCTGAGAGGCCTCAAGCAGGAGGAATGCACATCAGGCTCTCCCAGATTGTCCTTCACACTCAGAAGAGCAGATGCCTGCAGCAGGCGAAAGCCATCAGGAGAGGCCCAGGGAAGGGGCAGGAGTGTGGTGGCTCTGAGTCTCAGGCAGAGCAGAGGAAGCTGCTGTTCCTCAGCCAGGCCCAGGGCCAAGCCAGAGGCAGTGGCATGTCCTCCTGATTTTTTCCTCCAGCTCCATCCACCATCCTTTCCTGCCTGCTCCTGGGCTGCTCCCAAGCACTCTCCTGTCCCAAACTGCCACAGACACCCTGGCTGCAGAAGTGTCACTGTCCCCTCTGCTGCTGTGACACTGGAGATGCCAGAAGAGAGGCCAGCAGGCTGTGGGTGTATGGAAATAGATTATTTTCTCTTGCTCTGAGCCTCACATGGATTCGTGCCTGGGCTTTCTCTTAGAGGAAAGAATTCCTTGGCTGTGCTGCTCTGTGCCTTCAGGGATGAAAGCCCACTGGGGAAGGAGCTGAGGGGAGTGATTTTTCCTCTCTCCTCTCTCCCTCTGTCCCAGCTGGTTTAGGTGCTGGCTTTAGGCAGAGCTGCACCTGCTACTGCTGAGACCAGGTAAAGGTGGAAGGGCTTGGGTGTGGGGAAGCTGTGTCTCTCTCTCACTCAGCCACACCTCAGCATCTCGTGATGTGTTTTGCTTCTGAAAAACCAGATCCCATCACCTGTAAACAACAGGCAAAACACACTTGTGTTACTGCCCAAAAAGAGGGAGTTTCCCTGCCAGACTGGGAGAGGAGAGGAACAAATTACTGCCAAAAATTTCAGAATTTGGGAACATTTCCTAGACTTCAAGCATTTGCAAAACTACAGTGTAGATGCAGATTCCCTGGTGGGGTGCTCTGAAACAAGAGCAAAGGTAAAGGAAGCTGCATGGTCCAGCCTCCACATGCTGTGTTATGGAGAGGTGGAAATCAGGGCATGGCAATCACAGCATGAAGAGCCCTGGCTCACTAACAGGGCTGGGAGAGAAGCAAATGTGGTCCCTGATTCCAGCCTTATTTCCAGACCTGACATTGAACAGCAATGAGCAGCTTCAAGGTGAAAAGTAGAAAACAAACCTTTTATTTCCTGGGCTGCTAACCCTGCCTTGCAACCCAGGAAGAACAGGTTGCTGAGCTTGCTAATTTTAAAATCTTTTAAGCCCTGTTTTCACCAGATAGGCATTTTCAAGTTCTCACAGGACAAGAGGGAATGGAAAGGTCAGCACGCCATTGCCTGTCCCTGACCCAAGCTGAGTGGCTACACCACCCTGGTGAAACCGACTCCGAGGAGAGCCTTCGTTCATGGCTCTGCTACAGAGCTGCACCCACCACAAAGATTTACAAAACACAGACCCTTGAGTTCTCTTGGGTCCCCTTCATCACCCCCAAATTAAAGAGGAGCATTTCCTCCCACCCTCCTGCGTAGGTCATGTTGTCTAGATCTCTTTAATACACATGCCAATCTTGTAAGTGACGCTTTGCAATGTCCTGGAGGGCGACTGAGCTTCCTAGAGCAGACCAGGATCTCCTTCCCACAAGACCTGACTCAGGCAGAAGTCAGAGCTGCTCAGTAATTTGAGGTTTTTTGAGTCAAGTCATTGTGTCATTGGCTCAGACACATCCTAAAACTTTCCCTTTTCCTGCACAGAGTCATGAACAACATATTCTTTGTTCATTATATGAACAACATATATTTTTGGGTTTTGGACCGAAAGGTGGGTCTCATTAGCAATGATAAAAGCACCCTCCCCACAATCAGCCTGAAAAGCAAGGAACAATTTAGCAGTTATTTACAGTCCCTTTGCCTGGAAGCTTTTTATTGTGCTGTTGTCTCAGCTGACCTCTTGCTCACAGCAGTGGCAGCACTGACACAACATGACCCTGACTTTATCCAGAGCAGAATTTGGGTTGAATGATGCAAAGAAGTAGAAAAACATCTCCACTCTACTCTGCAGGCAGTGATGCTTGGGCTAACCATCCTAAGTTTTCTTCTCTGCCTGAATGATGCATTGGCAGGACTCTGACAGCCTGCCCAGCTCCCGTGTGCTGATTACTCTCCTGATTTACAGGCCACATCCTCATGTCTACAACATTCCCAGAAATCTGCCCCACCCTGTATTTATGCAACCCTGAAGCCCTCTGTGGGGGAATATGTGCTTTTTGCAATTTTTTACAAAGCTGCAGAATGCATCTCTCTAGCACAACACATTTCTGTTAATAGCACCACTGACTCAGGCAAGAATGAACAAGAAGTTCCCCAATAAGCAGGAGAGAAGATGGATCCCAGCTGTGGAAAGGCTGTAGGGACAGCAGGCTATGGGATGCTGCATTAGTGGGGCTAGAGCCGTCCCACAAGGAGAGGTGGACATCAGCAAGGGGCAAGGAGCTGTGTGCACCGTTGTTGCAGTGGGGGAAGTTGTGTGAATGCCCAGTGGTGGAAGGAGCTGCTGCTCTTCACCGTGAGTGGGGCCTTGCAGGGCAGTTTCAGCCGTGGGACTCGCCGTGCCTGCAAGGCAGGACGTGCCCCTGTGGGGGATAGCAGTGGATTGAGGCTCTCTGGTCCCGTTCACCCTGATTCATCCAATCTTCAGAAGGAAGAGATTAACTTAAGCTCTGAATCACAAGGTTTAATTCTCTTTCTTGTAAATTTGTTGTCGTACATGAAGTTAATGTTTGATAATTACATGCGTGAAGTCACCATCCAAACTGGTAAAATTCTCCAGACAATGAAGTTCCATAATGAAACACAATTTAAACAATAAGTTCCATAATGAAACACAACTTAAATTAAGACGATGATGATAATAAAAATAATAATAATATTTTATGGGATCTCCTTCCCCTTTTGTTTATGTCACAGGCAGACATACAGGGGAATTAAGAAGAACGGCAGTTCTTGCTCAGCTTTGCCCAACATTCTCCTCCTTTGAAATGTGTCTGTGAAAGCACTTCTTACTCAGCTTTATTTTACCAGTCCCATTTTCTTTCATCTCTCTTCAAAGGAGATTTCTCCATGCTTTTGATTACCCCCGTCATACTTTCATATTTCCCTCTATGCTGAAGCAAGCAGATGACCAGCACATGACTGCCAACTCCTTTAGCCCCTGCACTTCAAATGTCCTTCAACCTCCTAAAAACTCATTTTTCTTTTAAATGCCACAAGTCCTCACTGAGGGGGGTCTCTTGGTGACTCCACACCAAGTTATTTAGTACTCTAGAGGGGCTACTCCCAAACTGTAGGAATTCCAGTGATGTTATATAGAAGACAGCCTGGGACACTTCAGCTATCAGCATTAGATCTGGCTGCTCATCCCTGCTCCTTGGGGCCTCTCTGTATCCTGCAGCCAATCTCCTCTTTTTCTGGGCTGTTAGTGTGGACCTAACATTGCTCTTTGCAGAGCACATCCTTCTCCTCTTTTCAACTCATTCCAGCTCCCTGTTGGCCACAGGGTTCCCAGCTCTCAACCACACATTTTAACAATAGCTGGAAACTGGAGTCCTGCAGGGAACATTTTATTTTAGCAGAGTACATTTTTCTTCCTGTTAGATAAAATATCTCCTGGGAAAAGAACCTAACAGTTTCTGATTCAACCTTTATTTAACATTGAGGAATCTGTATGAAGATGATACTTTACAGGTCATTCAGACTAAGATTTGAGGCATAAATTACAGGTCCTCAGGCTTCCCTGCAATGACATTCTGAGCCCAAACCACAGAGAAGGACAGACCTGGTGGAATTTCCAGGAAGCCTCACTAGTCTCCACAGAAATCACCAAATCTCTTCTTGCTCAGGAGACCCTGCTCCATAACCTCCCCAGCACTTCAAGGGGCTCAGAGCCAGCCTCTCTGAACAAATGGAGAAGCTATTACAGCAACAAATAGTCACTTTCTCCTGATGAACCTACTTGGTCTTCAGTGTCAGCTGCTAATTGAGCTGATTAAAACCAGGCAGAGGTCTTTATCTGAGCATGAGCTGAAGACATAGCAGGGAAAGCAGAGATACCAGTCAGAACAGCTCCCTTGCAAGACTAATTTTAGTGACATGTGTTGATGGCTCTTCCACAGGAGATAGTGTAAGAGCAGGGTGATAGTTTTTTAAACCCCAAGTCAAACACAGCGTCTGATTCTGGTCCAACCCAAAACATTTTAATTCCTCTTTCACCTAAGGGTCCAAGACCATTGGATAGGGCTGTCTGCTTAATAACATCACCACCTTTGTGCTTAGGATGAGATACAAGCACTCACCACATCAGAGCCCATGACTGGAGTGAGGGCACAGCATTACTCATGCCCTACTCTTCCTGAGGAATCCTCCCACACCATATGAACTTAGTGTTTTCTTATTGCATGCAGCTGAAGTTTCATCTCTTTCATGCTGTTTTTTCCCCTAAATTATTATTTACAATAGAATTCTATTTAAAATAGAATATGGGCTAAAGTTTCCCTATTATTTTTTGTTCTTTCAGTGAGAACTATTGCTATACAGGCATACAGGCTCACACGAGACCCACTCTGCTCCAAGCCAGCCCGGAGAACAAAACCAGAAATTCCTGGAGCCAAGCCAAACAGGAACACTCTCCAATTTCAAATTCTGGGCTCAATTTGAAAAACAAGGTTAAAAACCAAAGGCAGGATCAAGGCAGGTGAAGTTTAACTCTCACAGTGCCCCCATTTCACCAGTGAGCACCTACAGCACAAGGTTTAATTCTCTTTCTTGTGGATGTGTTGTCATAAATAATGGGAATGTTCAATATTTACATGCCAAATTCACTGTGCACACCATTCAAACTAAACCACATCCTTGGACAATAAGTTCCAAAATGAAACAAAATCTGAACTGAGATGATGGTGATGATAATGATGATTATCATCATCATCATCTTTTTATGGGATCTCCTCCCCCTCCTGTTCATGTCATGGGGAAACAAGCAGAGCATTAGGAACAGATGAGGTGGCCAAGCCAGTGCTGCTTGACCCCAAATGCAGTTTCCAGATCTAATCACTAAACCACAGAGGATGTCTAGCTAGGAATGTTTAGTTTACGAGTCAGAACAGAGCCTGCCAGCATCGACAGCCCATCCACTGGGTCTATCTGTACCATTCATACATTATTCATCTGGACTTTGCACGACACAGGCCTTGAAATCAGAGCCCGGAGGCCAGAAGGGGTGAAAAGGCAAGGCTGCTAAATGGTAAAGCACTTCCACACCCTGCTTTGCTTTCCCGAGTTCCTGCCCTGAGGGTGCCTCTCTCAGCTGCCAGCCCAGGTGCATTTGCATGGTCCAGTGGAGACTGCTGCTTATCTGCACCTGGCTTTGGGTGGTGCCTTTATCGTGGAATCATAGAACCACTCAGGTTGGAAAAAAACCTCTAGGGTCATCAAATCCAGCCACTAAACCACCAAACCACTTCCCAAAGTGCCACATCCACATGACTTTTCCAGGGAGGGTGAACCAGGCCCTGAGCTGCTGGGTCCTCTCGCCCTGCAACAGCAGAGACCCAAAGAAGCCATAAAACACCCATGTGAGCCCCAGTGTCACAGCTCTGGTAGTTAACAGTAGTTAACCAGTAGTTCAACTCTTAACAGCAATTTTCTCCAAGCTATTCCTTAACTTTATTCCTAGCACCAAAATATGAGACTGGAGTGTGTCCAGGACATAAAAGTCCATTTGAGAAGTGGACACTTGTTAAGATCGTTCAAGTACAGATTTAAAAACTCTTCAAAGCCCATGGCCGTCCTGGCAACTCCTGTTCATGTGAACATAAACCTCTGATTCTATCCAAAGCCAAGTGGCTGCCTCCCTCCATCCCTTCTGCTCCTGGAACACACCGTGGCCTGTGGGGGAACAGAGCTATTTTGGCTGCCAGGCACCTTAATAATTCCTTGTGCTTGTTCTGAGAAAAACCATCTCCATCCATCACTGCTTGATGGAGTTGATATGTGTGAAAGATCAAGCAGGTTCCAGCACCAGGACTCACTCCATAAAGAGCAGGGTCCTGCCAGCATTGTCACCTTGTGCTTATCTATAAAACATTCAACTTCCAGCAAGTTCCCACGGTAGGCAAGAAACATGAGACTTCCCTCACCCACAATCGAGCACAGCTTAAACACGTTCCCTCCCCGCCCTACCAGGTAACACTGCCTGTGTAGCTCCACCTGCTGCAAACCACTCGGGACCAGATTAAAAATCCCATTTTTCTCCTCTGCAGAGCTGTCACCACGGCCACAGGGCACCTGTGGGCCCTCAAGCAGCCATCAACAAAGAGTGTGTTAAAGCTCCATACCCCAAAAATATAAGAACCTTACAACTCCCTCCTCATTAACAGGCCAACCTATATTTAAACAGGAGAATTAATGCTAGAATGAGTAACCAGGGTCCTCCCTCTACAACGCAAGCTTACATCTGTACATTATTAACAAACCACCAATATTCCACAAATCAAACAAGCAGAGTATTAAACATTTTGTTAACCCGACAGAGGAGCATCCGCTAAGAAAGATTAAAACCTGTAAAAGGAACTAGGCAAACCCATCAAGGCCCGACTGTTTGCCAAAAACATAGCCTTCAGCAGACCCAAAACAAGCATTGAAGGTGATGCCTGCCCAGTGACTCACGTTCAAGGGCCGCGGTGTCCTAACGGTGCAATCAATTGTGCCATAAATAGAGACTGGTATGAATGGCTAAACGAGGTCTGAACTGTCTCTTACAGGCAATTGGTGAAATTGATCTCCCTGTACAAAAGCAGGGATAGCCACATAAGACAAGACGACCCTGTGAGCAGCACTGACAAGCCCTGCTCGGTCCCAGCTGCTGTGGGGAGGAGCTGTGCCTGTGCAGCCCAGGGAGAGCTCTGGGCTGAAGCACTCAGCATCCCAGCTCTGGTTGTTCACCCTGCTGGGACAGCACAGTGACACTCTGCTCTCTGACTGCAGCCTGGGCTAGGGAAAAGGGCTTTGAGACTGGGCATCCAGACAGGAAACATTTTTTTCTTGTTGTAGGTAAGAGACAACAACCAGAATAAAATCCAACCCTCCTGGTACCTCAGAATTTCACAATGGTTCAGACATGATCAAATGAATTATTTCCCAAGGGCAGATTTACTGCACAAGTATATAATGTTCTGTTTTGCTCAGATGCCAAACTCATCCACATCTCTCCTCGTTGGACTGTCCCTCTTCAGAGAGCACAGCACCACACACTGGCCCAAGGGACTCTGATTTCGTACCCCAGATAAGGATTTTGAAGCCTGTCCAAGTTTAATCACAGCTCAAGCTCTTGAATAAATATTTCAGCGACAAAACAGAATTGTTAAACCCTTTGCTACGAACTACCGTGTTGAAAAAAAAAATTTCCATCATCCACAAACCTCAATTTTCCTACCTGCAAAAGAAGGATGACAGGCTCTTGACTCCCTGGGTGTTTCTAGGATTAGACAATGTCTGCTCAACGTTAATGTAGATGATGGTATTTTTTGTTATTGCTTCTGTCACATTACAGAGAGGTCAGGGAACATACTCCACGAGTCAGAGCCTTTCCACAGCATTAGTGTAGCCCTCAGAGCTTAGAGATCTGTATTTGGATAAAGCCACCACAACCGCCTCTTTAAAGATCCCAATGTACGTCAGAGGTGACAGCCCTTTCCTGTCACCACCTCATCTCTGTGTTTAGGATAAGCACCACTTGGAAGATGATACTGAAATTAAAGCAGGGAAAGAAAACAAAGAAAAACCACACATACTGGGAGTACAGGGGGTGGGGTGGGTGGGGTGTGGTAGAAAAAGAGTAAAAATACAGGAAAATCCTTTCAGAAAAACTCAGGCTGTTAGTGAGCATCTAGCCAGAGCCAGAGGGCAGGGAGAGATTATGTAAAAATGAATGTAGGGAAAAATGAGTCTCCCAGCTTTCCTTCTCCAGTTAGTTCTGCAGGAACCTCTTGCCAGCCCAGCAACTCATGTAAAACAGCACATTTCCAAACCTCTTTCACAAACAAAGCATTTGGAAATATTGAGGATATTGTACAACCTCCAACAAATATACAGACTTTTTCTGGGAAAAGCATTGATTCATTGATCTTGAAATTCTTACCTGGAAAACTCTTGCACTCCATGAACTGAAGATGGGGCCGTAGCCCTGATTCCTGGCACCCTGTCCCCTGGCTGGAGACATTTTCCTCGGCTCACCAGCCAGCTGGGAGGTCTGCTGCCTTGTGATGCTGCCTTGAGAGCCCTGCTAACCCAGATTCTCTGAGCTCTCTGCCACAGAGCTCAAAGTGAGCCAGCCTAAAGTCCTGAAAATGCTGACTTTGAACCAATCAAACTGCAGGTGGCAGGAAATTCCAACACACCAGAAGCAGGGTCAGGCCAGGCAAAAATCTCATCTGAGGCTTTTCTCTCTCCTCACCCTTGGCTTTGAATACTCCATCTCTGCATCCCTTATCTCTTACTTTGCAACACAGATGCCCTGTCTCCACTGCCTCCTCTACCACAATAGATTTAGCTGCAAACACCCTGTATCCTCCAGCTCGTACCACTGATCCCCAAATTCCTACCATTCTTCTTCCTGTACCATCCTTCCCTTTTCCACACCCTCTCCTTTTCACCACACCACTTTCACTGCTGATCAACATCCCAAGTCGCAGACACCCTAAATCACAGACACCCCAAGCCTATTGCACACTGAGCACCTATCTAAAGTTCTTCTCTCTGCAGATTTTCAGTTCTTTCAGCCTGTGGCAGCTGGTTCAAGATGACCCACTGCTGGCCAACCACCCCACCCCTGTGCTGGTCAGGAGGGCAACATCAAGGCATGCCAGGATGCCAGTTCTGTGCCTAGGGCACAGGAGGGTTTGAGGAACAATGTGTTCAACACAACAGGCACAAAACATTGCACTGTGGTCTGTGTGTTGCAGGGTCTGTGCTCCACTTGGAGCTTCCAGACTGCTGTTCAAGGAAATTGCCATCAATGTCAGCCTCACCACCACTATTAGACATCTCATCCATGTCCAGGCCCAGCTTGAACCCATTTAACTTGTAACGGATAATGAGATAACAGCATGACATGCAGCAGCTGAAGATTATTTAAACACCCATCTGGTACCTGTTATGCAGCATACATCCTATGGTTGTATAGGAAATATATGCCACCTCCCTCCCACATGGAAAGGAGAAGATCTATAGATGTATCTTATGCTACCCCTTCTTTTTTCAGATGAGGTAATTCTCCTTCTCTGTGCTGTTTCTGGCATATCACTCTGCATTTCCCGTCTGTGGTTTGGGAGATGCAGTCCCTTCCAAGCTGTTGAGACCTTGTGAAAACACACAAAAGCATCATAAAAAATTTGCTCAGGACATCTCACCCTCTTCATACATCAGTCAGAAAAGACTGCTATGAAACTGATTCAGCCTTTGCAAGACACAACGTGGCACTACCCTTTATCCTGGAGAGATTCAGAGGTGACAGTCCACGTCTGTTTGTTGGACCACGCTGATTCTACAGGGGAATGGTGAAATACCTGCTGAAGCCTGAGAGGTGAGTAAGGCAACCAGCTCACACTGTACTAAAATAAATAAAAGGCAACATGTCCACTGTAATCAGATGGACAGACGAGAATCTGCAGATCCCAGCTAACAGCTTGATTTCTTTATCCAAACCCTCCACCTTCCCTTGCAGGATGACTTTGGCTGTTTTGCGGGAATGACTCTCATAGCTCTGGCTCTGTGTCATCCCTCAGCAGCCGCGGGCCGGGTTGCTGTGTATCCCAAGAAATCACGTTTCACAACACCAGTTGTCAGCTCTGCAGATGGGCGTCCACACTTCTCTGTTTTTCTCAAACATGACTCAGTTCTCTGCAGAAGCTGTTCTGGCATGGACCAAACCCTGTGTCTGATGCCCCATCTAGTGTTCAGCACGGACAGATGCACAGGAAGACTGGAGAACTCCCAGCATTTCCAGCGGTATTAAACCACCTTTATAAAATGTATTTGTCTCCAAGAGAGCTCGAAGACAGCCCAGGCGACATGGAATCCTGCATATGCCACTGCCAGTTCTGGACTCTGGGTGTCCAAGTGGAGGTAGCAGCAGGAAAGCCCTGCAAACCCAGCTCCTTCTTTGTTTAGCAGCACACCCCAGGGCTTGGAGGACACCTGGGCAAACCCAGGAATGAAACCCCATTTCAGCCTTGGAATGGGGAACCGAGGGTCTGAGCTGTGCCCCCTCAAGGCTCGATGGCAGCCTGGATTCTCCTGCAGGGAACAAGGGCGCTTCCCGGCTGCTCGGCAGTCGGCAGCACTGGGCACCCCTGTCAAGGCAGTCGCCAAATCCTGAGCAGGTATTTTGGATACCAAATAACTCTGCTCAGCGTTTCTCCAATGAGATTTTAAAAATAAAATGGGAATTGATGAAAAGTGCGTTTCACTTTTTTTTTTAATGGGAAAAAAGTGTCTGCTGTGAAAACAAACCCTTTTCTGCTGTCTGTCCTTTGCAAACACGGGGGGAGGGGTTTTGGTTTTTCGTTTTGTTTTGGGTTTTTTTTGTATTTTGTTGGGGGTTTTTTTTGTTTTTGTTTTTTGTGGTGGGGAGATAGTGAAGTTGTCAAGGAAAAAAAAATGTGCTCGGAGAACTTGGCTTTATACAGCAGCTTTCTGACACTTTCAGCGATGCGAATTGCAGAGCCCTAAGCACTGCTACGGAAATCCTCGGGCTGTGTAACGTTGTGTGCACAACCACTCGCAATTAAACCCAAAACAAGCATCTCTGTATTCTCCGTTAATCACCATGTGGGGTTTTTGTGTTTTGTTGGTTTTTTGTTTTTGGTGGTGGGGAGATAGTGAAGTTGTCAAGACCAAAAAAAAAAAAAAAAAAATCCGACAAAAAAAGCCGCAATTCAAAAAAAAATCTTCTCATCAACGGCTGAACCGAGAGCCATAACGTGTGGTGGGGAGATAGTGAAGTTGTCAAGGAAAAAAAAATGTGCTCGGAGAACTTGGCTTTATACAGCAGCTTTCTGACACTTTCAGCGATGCGAATTGCAGAGCCCTAAGCACTGCTACGGAAATCCTCGGGCTGTGTAACGTTGTGTGCACAACCACTCGCAATTAAACCCAAAACAAGCATCTCTGTATTCTCCGTTAATCACCAGCCCAATTAGCACCTTGGTTAAGACGCTGAGAGGTTCCAGTCCTCCTCCCATCAGAGCCGGGGTTGTTCTGGTGAAACTCTCACTGTGCCTATGCAGTGCTGGGTTCACAACGCTCTGCTCTCCTGGAGCAGCGTGATAAGTCTGTTAACTCATTAACACCTCCAGCTTACGGGAGACTTGGCTTCCAGCCCCTTCGGCAGCTCCACGCTCCAGGAAGTTTTTCTGCACTTTCTGTTTTGGTTTCTTTTCCTGCTGAGCCGGGCTGGCTGGCAGCTCCCGCCATGAAGCTGCTGAAGGCTGCAGTAATCTTTGCTCTTGTGCCCACTCTGGCGCCGGCTTTTGACCCTCTCAGCATTTCCGTGGTTGCGGGGAGCGCTGTCATGGCTTGGCATCTCCTGTCCTCCGACTCGTGGCTCAAGTGCCGCTTCCAGGAGTGCTGCAGGAGGAATGCCACTGTGAACTTCAAAGGTAAGGGCAAGGGGGACAAGCTGGTGTTCCGTCTCAGGGTGCTCAGAGCTCCCTTTGGTGGGCTTGTGGAAGATAAAGGTCACCACCCACAGCGGCTCTGCAAGGCAGAGGTCTCGTATGTCTCTATAATCTACAAAGCAGGCTAACCTTATTCCTTATCCCACAAGAAGCTGTGTGTCTTGCTTCTCTGAGCGGCACCGGAGCGTTTTCCTTGCTGATTTCTCGGTTTGTGTTGGCAGAAACGGCTGTGCTGGTGTAGCTGTGCTGGTGTATGGCAAACACCACTGATACACCTTATTAATGTATAAATATCTAAATATCCACGAAGGTGGATCAGGCTCTTCCTGGTGGTGCCAATGACACGAATCGACAGGCAGGGAACACGGCCTGGGAAAACACTGAAACTTTACATTTTGGTAAGCTAACTCTTGATATGCCTCAATGAACAAAGCCTGAGAGACAAATATGTGTTGTTGAGGGTGAACACCTGAAATGTAGAGATTATGGACCACAAGGACATTTTGTAGAAACTATTTTGTCGGAGACTAGCACAGACTCCATTTCTGCATTGTAAAGTCCCTATCGGAGGATAAAGACACTAAAAAGACCAAAATTATGGCCTAATTAGCATAAGAAGCGAGAAATCAATAGCCAATAGAAGGTAGAGTAGTAACCAATGAAAGCGAATGATGTAATTTAGAACCGATGAGCAGTAATTTCTTTGCTTGTTAACAAGGTATAAATAAGTAAAAAAAACTTTGCGTCTGTGTGGAGGCTGCAACTTGGCCGGCCTGGCCAGACTAAAGTAACAGCTAGAGAGCCGGAATGGGAGGTTTAATGTCCCGGCGGAGCTGGCGGCAGGTGACGGGGCTCGGGAGCTCTGCCCGGCACAAAGATGGCGGCGTCCCCTCACGGGGCGGGGGCGCGCGGGCGCGCAGGCGCGGCGGGCGCGCTGTGTCACGGCCATGGAGTACCTCATCGGCATCCAGGGCCCCGACTACGTCCTGGTGGCCGCGGACACCGTGGCGGCCACCAGCATCATCCAGATGAAGCACGGTGAGACCCCGCCAGGCGCCGGGGCGCCGCGCTGGGCCGGGGCCCGGGAGGGTGCCGCGGGGCCGCGGTGTGCGCGGCTCG